>NC_022016.1:36822326-36855118 GCF_000317375.1 Microtus ochrogaster
TCTTTGGTCTCTGTGAGTTCATATGAGCTTTGCTCAGCTGATTTAGAGGGTCTTGTTCTCCTGATGACCTCCCTCCACTCTGGCTCTTGCACTCTTTTTCCTTCTGTTCCACAAGGTTCCCTGAGCTCTGAGGGGAGGGATTTGTCTAAATGGAGACATCCTGTTTAGAGCTGAGTGTTCTGAGGTATCTCTCTCTTTCTGCATAATGTCTGAGTGTGGGTCTTTACATCTGTTCCCTTCTACTGCAGAGGGGAAGTTTCTCTGATGATGGCTCTGATGATGATCTATGAGCAGAGCATAGAAGTAATGTTATTGATACTTTTTGTTAGCCAGTAGTGTTTGGTTTTACCCTAGGTCCCAGGGCAATTTAGTCTCTGGTTCTTGGTCACCTAAACAGTGTCAGGGTTGGTTCTATCTGGTGAAATGGGCCTTAAGTCAAATCAGACATTGGTTAGCAACTCCTGTAAGTTCTGTGTCACATTGCCCTATATATTGCAGATGGAACAGATTGTAAGTCAAAGATTTTATGGCTGGGTTGGTTTCCATGTTTGTCTTTAAGCAGACTGCACAGTACTTTCCTACACCAAAGACACTAGAACATAGGGGTGCAGGCTCCACGTAGGCACCAGCTCAACTTCTCCCCATGTTTAACTGGTTGTGTGGGTGTTATCTGTAGCAATGTGTCCCTGTCATCTGTTTGTAGGAGGCAACCATGATCTTAGCAAGAGCCTAGATTGTTTGAGTATTTCGAACTACCTGGGCAACAACTCAACTGACTACAACCCAGGCCTGGTATTAGAAGCCTCATTTGGTGACAAGAGATGGCCAGTTGGAACTCAGTATCCCCCATTGTTAGGAGACCTCATTAGGACCACTTCAAATATTTTAAGAATTTTTAACTGCACGTCTCATCCCTCACATGACCTTCAATTACAGCTGCCTCTCCTCCCAGCCTCTCCCTCAACCAGATCTCCCCTTTTCATCCCCACCTGATACTCCCATTCCCTCTACTACCCGCCCCCAGTCTACCTGTGAAATATATTTTATTTACCCCTTCCCAGGGAGATCCATGTGTCCTTCCTAGTCCCTTGTTCTATGCCTAATCTTTCTGGGTCTACAAATTGTAGATTATTCTAGGTTATCATTTATTTAATGGCAAATATATGCAAATAATTGAATAATATTTTATCTTTCTGGGTCTGGGTTACCTTACTCAGGGCGATTTTTTTTCCAGACCCATCCATTTGCCTGCAAATTTCATGGTGTAACTTTTTAAAGGAACTGAGTAACAGATGATTCATTGTGTAAATGTACCAGATATTCTTTATCCATTCTTTGGTTGAAGGACATCAGGGTTGTTTCCAGATTCTGGCTATCATGAATAAAGCTGCAATGATTATGGTTGAGCAAGTGTTTCTGGGGTAAGATGAAACTTCCTTTGGGTATATAGCCAAGAGAGGGTATAGCTGGATATTGAGGTAGATTAATTTTCAGCTTTGTGAGAAACTGTCATGTTGATTTTCATAGTGATGTACGATTTGGAGCTCCCACCAGCAATGGAGGAGTGTTCCCCTTCTTCCACGTTCTCACCAGCACAGGAGCTGTCACTTGTGGTATTGAACTTACCCATTCTGACAGGTGTTAGATGGGATCTCAAATTTGCAATTCACTAATGGCTAAGGGTGATAAACATTTAAGTGTTCCTCAATCATTTAAGATTCCCCTATTGAAGATTCTCTGTTTAGATCTGCAACCCAATTTTAATTGGATTATTTGATTTTTGATATCTAGTTTCTTGAGTTCTCTATATATTTTGGATATTATCTCTCTGTCTGATGTGGAATTGGTAAAAAAAAAATTTCCCATTCTGTGGGTTGACACTTGGTCTATGTGATGGTATACTTTGTCTAACAGAAGCTTTTCAGATTCATGAGGTACCATTTATTTTTTAATTGCTGATCTTAACTCCTACACTATCTATACCTATTATTCTTAAGTTTGGTATTTTTCATAGTGTCCCAGATTTCCTGTATGACTTGTGTCAGAAGGTTTTTAGATTTGACATTTTTCTTTGACCTATGCATACATATCTTTTTATATACCAGCACCTGAGATTCTCTCTTTCATTTCTTGTGTTCTATTCAAGAAGCCTCTGTAGCTCCTATTCAAATTCCTAAATGCTTCATTGCCAGAGTTCCCTCATTTTTGAGTTTTCTCTATTTATTCTATTTATCTGTTCTGATCTTGAACAGTTTTATTTGTCTCCTTCCACTGTGTGCGTTTTCCTGCATTTCTTTAAGGGATTTATTAATTTTCTCTTTAAAAACCTCTATCATCTTCATAGTGACTGTTTTAAGGTCTTTTACTTAGATTTCATCTATGCTGGAATATTCAGAGCCTGCTGTGGTAGAATGGCTGAGCTCCAGTGAAGACATATTGCCCTGGTTGTCACTGATTGTGTCTTTATGCTGGCATCTAGGCATTGGGATGATTATAGTCCTAGATGCTGATACCCGGGTTCGTCTTGTTGGATAAATATTTTGTTCCTTGCTTTCTATTTCCTCTCTGGATTTTTTAGAGTATATTGGCTATGTTTTGCCTCATAGGAAATTTTCTGTGGACCTAATAATTATGCCCACTAGGGGTTCCAGATAAAATGAGTTCCTGCAAATTGGAAGCTGACACATAGGAATGGGCATAGGCTGGGAGTCCGAAGGGATTCACAGGAAGAAGGAGAGCCAAGAGTTCAACTATGTCATCTGTTTAATCTCTCTCCTTGGAATGGGGGAGACAGTGGAGAGAGGTCACCGCAGAGGGTCTGCTGTAGTGCTGGGGCATGAGGTTGGAGGGTTGGATCTAGAAGATGAGAAGGAGAGGGAAGATCTATAGGCACCCTGTCTGCTTTCTTGGTAGGAGTGGTCTGTGGGTTAGCAGGGAGTGCCTGCTGGAGATGGGGGCTGGAATAAAGCAATACTGGAAAGAGAAGGTCTATGGGATCTGCTGGAGATGTGGAAGAGCAGGGAGGAAGGCTGCAGCAGGTATTCCGCTGCACATCTAGGGATGTGACTGAGGGGGGTGTGGTTTTGGAAGAAAGGAGGAAATGGAGAAGGTCTTTGGTTATCTTACCTGTTTTCCTGGCCTGCTCAGCTGGTGTGTTCCCAGGAAATGCCTGCTGCTGTTGGAGGCGGGGATAACTGGCAGAGTAGGGGAAGGAAGGTTGGAGGTCTTTGTGATCCTTTGGACATTTTCAAGTGAAGCTGAGTAGACAAAAGGGTACGCTGAGTGTCACATCAAAGCTCCTAATGCAATTAAGACAAATGAAGAGGTGTTGGAGAGACAGGGAAGATGGAGGAGTAAAGTAGACATTTTGTTTTGTTTTTAATTAATATTTTTAAATTTTTCTTTTGGGGGGATGCTATGGAGTGAGGAGAGAATATGGAGGGACTGGGAAAGAGCAGGATTGGAGTACGTGATGTGAAAATCCCAATAAAACAGTAAAATTTTGGTAATAAAAATTGTGATAAGGGTCCTGAAGTGTAGTTCTCTACAATTGATGGCTTCTGATGGGGTAGGGGTGGGGAAGGACTCAATTTTTTTAAGAGGCTGGACACCTGGAGTTTGAACATGCACCAGTCAAGGGAAGTCACAAGGGTAGGGAGTGGACCTGGGAGGACAGGGAAGTGAGTGTGATCAGGGTTCATGATTTGAAATCCCCAAATAATAAATATAAATAAATAGAAATATTATGCAAAAATCCCTAAAAAACAAATAAAAACCCAATAAAACAAAAATATAAAAATCCCATAGCAACACACACACACACAGCATGCACACACACCAAACAAACCAAGCAAGCAAACATGGAGTCAGTTTTGTGTTGACCAGTGAGAAAATGAGGTTTTTGCTGGAGTGTGATTGATGTACTCCATTGAAGAAAACTTATTTTTCCTCTTCCAACAGTTATCAATTGCAAAGAGCTTCTTGGTTAGGTAGGGGTGGGATTCCCCCCTTTAAGCTTTAGATGTGTGTGTTTTATTTAGACTCTCTACAGAGTTTATATAGCTCATAAAAGACTAGGGAAAGGGATTGTCCAAGAAGGGGGATATATAATTTAATGTTATAAGGGGGTGGATGGGAGGCCAATGTAGTCTTAATATACATTTTTCGATCATGGTTATTGTAGAGACTATTTTTGTAGGATGGATGGTCTTTTGTGGCCAAGTTTTGCAATCCATCTCTTTGGGATCTTAGAGATTAGGATGCTTTCTAGATGGTATTTCAGTTTAAGTTCCTCAAGGCTGACTTTAAGGTAAGGATTTCTATAGAAATGAATGAGGGATTACTACCATAAAAATGCAGCATGTTGGTGGAGTTAGGAGAGAAGATGAGAAGGAGGTGACGCCTGACTATGAGAGCAAGCAAAGATCCAAGGACTGTTGCTTTGGCTTGGACTCAGGGGAGTTGCAAAGACAATGCAAGATACACTTCAGTATTGTACTTACCCACTTGATGCCAAAGGATCTAGGGTGTTAATTTTCTTCATCAACACACTCTGCTTGCTCAAGGGCAGTCCTCAGGGATCCAGATTCCCAGATAATTTGTCTTCTCTCTCTCTCAAGGCGAATCACGCCCCAGCCACTTGAGGGTGCTCATCTGCAAGCAGGACCAAAGATTGGGACATAAGAAGAGAGAGGATCCCCCAACCAGGAATCTGACTGAAGTCTCTCACCAATTTAAAAAAAAAATTCCAGTAAAATAACCAATGTTTATGAGCTTTTTCTTTTCCCAGCAGAAAACCTATACTTTTCTGGAATTTTCACCAGAAAGCTCTTATGAAACCTTAATGGTTTCTGGTTGTATCTTATCAGAGTGTAATTTCATCAAAGACATCTGGGTTACCCTATAATAGGGAGGCAAAGTTTCTTAACAACGCTTTCAGATTTTTCTTAAAGGTTACCAAGTGAGTATGACAAACGCTAAGACACCTAATTGCAACTCTCTTCTGGAAAGTCCACGCTCACATGCTTTGGCTGTGACTTTGTTCTTTTCTTTTCTTTTCTTTTCTTTTCTTTTTTTTTTTTTTTGGATTTTTCGAGACAGGGTTTCTCCGTAGCTTTTGGTTCCTGTCCTGGAACTAGCTCTTGTAGACCAGGCTAGCCTCGAACTCACAGAGATCCACCTGCCTCTGCTTCCCGAGTGCTGGGATTAAAGGCGTGTGCCACCACCGCCCGGCTCTGTTCTTTTCTTTTTAAGTGTGTGTGTGTGTGTGTGTGTGTGTGTGTGTGTGTGTGTGTGTGAGAGAGAGAGAGAGAGAGAGAGGGAGGGAGGGAGGGAGGGAGGAAAGGAGGGAGGGAGGTTGATGGAGGTGTCCATAGAGGTCAGAAGAGCATCAGGTTCCTTACAGCCTCTTGACATTGATTTTGGAAACTAACTCAGGTCCTTTGGAAGAACGAGAAGCACTTTTAACTGCTGAGCCTTGGCTCCAGTTTAGTACATAGCTCTATTAAGTTTTAGTACAACACTAACCCTGCCTCATGCCAGCTAATCCCCAAATTATTTTCTCTCTTGATACAAGCCACACCTCCTGAATTTGCCTAAGTCAAAATCCCCTAAAAGATTAAGGGAACTCCTAGAGGTGCTGAAGGTGACAGCGTGAAGGTGTATGTCCATCTCTTCACTGATAACAATCCAATTAAGAGATACAGATGCAGACTATTGGGAATTCAAGGCTGCAGGGAGCTAAAATTCATGAAACCCTGGCAGCATTGTCTTTCATGAGTCACCTTCTATCCAATGGGTGGTTAACAATATACATAGGAGCATTGTTAGGGATGACCAGAACCAACACTCTATTCTAAATAAATAAGAATGTGTCAATGGCATTTTATTTACTTGATTTCCCTTCACAACTCTTTGCTAATCACATGCTAAAAGAAAATTATAGTGTATCATGTATACCCAGTTTTCCCTAGTCACACTGTGTTGAGTCAAATGGCTCCTATGAGGCTGCCTTTGAAATTTCACAGATGTGCAAGGTAATCCCTCTGCGTGAAACCAACACATAGACTTGTGTTGGAATTAAACCAGGGTTCCCCTGACAGTAGCAAGAGGAATAAACAGAGCTTTGTTTTCCTGCTAATGAAAGCAAACAGCTCTATCCCTGGTGGCCTTCTTTGCAAGTTTTGCAGCTACGTGAGACGTGAGATGATCACAGACAGGATGCATTCACTGCAGACTGAAAACCCAGAAAAGGAATAGAACCTGCTTGAGCTTAGAAAGTACTTTAACATAGAGGCAAAAACTCAATGACAAAATACATTAGCACATGTAAGCTTTCAGCTCTGGTGTTCTGTGTTTTGATTCCCTGGAGTGATACCAGTAGACATCAGGGTTCAGGAGGTACTGCCCAAAGGATTCCAGGTTTCTGCACCTGTAACAAGGAATTTAGCAGAGATTTCCAACAGCAGTTGCAGCAGAGATAGCTGGTTCAGGAAGAGCAAGCTTCAAAGGAGAGGAGAAATGGGCTGGAGCTAAGAAAGTCCAGTAGCTCAAAGGGCCATCTTGTGCAAATAATGAGACTTTGATGCCACTCATTTGACGCCATTACTGGCCTATTTGCATTGCATGGACTTTCTCATGAATTCTCTGTTACATGTACTTTTACATACAATTTCAAACATCACAAGTTGCATGAACATCCTTAATCTCACCTCGAGGATGTACATTGTAGTGTTAAGATGAACTTTAGACATTCTGTAGTGTGTGTTTGGAGTAATATCTGGTCTTTCTTTATGCCAACTTTGTTTTTCCATATGCTAACTCTTCAGCTTTTACAAAATCCACTCAGGACCTCACTCAGTGCCACTCTTTTGATTAGGGAGGATCAAAGAGCTGCAAGAGCCCAGTTTAGTGAACTAAGCGATGTTTCTCATTCCATTTTTTAAGTTTATTTTATGTATATGGGTATATTGTCTGCATGTATGTCTGTGCAGCACATGGGTACCTGGTACCCACAGAGGCTAGAAGAGGGCTTAAGATACTCTAGACAGGAGTTATAGATGGTGGTGAGCAGCCATGTAGGTCATGGGAATCAAACTTGTGTCATCTGAAAGAGTAGCCAGTACTCTTAACTTAAGAGATATCTCTCCAGTCCCTATTTATTTTCTTAATACTTAAAACTAATGAGCAGAAATGTAAAGTACAAGAACAGAGGTAAGATACTAAACATTTACACAAACCTTTTCTCACTCTGTAGTTAAGGCTGTGCTCTGTTTTAAGTTACTGCCTTGCCCTACTTTTATATAATGTGGAACAGTGGCTTTTGAGCTAAACCTTTCCCTGGGTGCCTCCATTTTACAAAGAAGGGGTTACCTCCATATTTTTATGGAGAATAAGTTATTTTCTCATACAATATAACCTGATTATAATTTACCTTCCCTCGACTCCTCCCTTTCTGTCTCTCATTATAAGAGAACAGACTTCTATGGGATAAAAACCCAAACATGATGAAATAAAATATTGTGCAATAAAGCAAGAATTATCATATTGAAGTTGGACACTGCAACTCAACAGGAGGAAGAGTCCTAAGGATAGGAACAAGAGTCAGGCACTCGTTCTTATAGTCAGGCTCTTGCAATCTTTCCATCTCCTTTCCTGAGCTCCAAGGCGAGGGATTTGATTGAGACATCCCACTTAGACTCTGTATCTACATAATTCATGGCTGTGTGTCTCTGCATCTGTTCCCATCTGCTGCCAGAGGAAGCCTGTCTGATGGCGGCTGATAAGGCCCTGATCTATGAGCACAGCAGAACAGCATTACGAATCATTTCGCTGATTTCTTTAACCTAGCTGGATGCTGTTTTGTTTTACTCTTGATCTTCGGGCTAAGTAGTCTATGGTTTTTGGTCAATCAAGCAGTGTTAGGGATGGGTTCTGTCTTATGGAGTGGGTCTTAAGTAAAATGGGACGTTGATTGGTTACTACCTTAACCTTTGTGACACATTGAGCTGGCATATTTTGCGGTCAGGACAGGTTGTAGGTCAAAGGTTTTGTTGTTGGGTTGGTGTTTACATTTCTCTTTTCGTAGCCTGCAGAGTTACTTCCTATACCAAAGACACTAGAACTTAGTTGTGAAAGCTCCATGTAGGGACCAGTATGGGTACTGTCATTGGCAAATGGGCCCTGCTGTCAATTTATATAGAGAGCAACTCTTTTTTAAAAAAAATTATTTATTTATTATGTATACAATATTCTGTCTGTGTGTATGTCTGCAGGCCGGAAGAGGGCACCAGACCTCATTACAGATGGTTGTGAGCCACCATGTGGTTGCTGGGAATTGGCAGGACCTTTGGAAGAACAGGCAATGCTCTTAACCACTGAGCCATCTCTCCAGCCCGAAAGCAACTCTTTGTCTTAGTAATAACCTGGGTTGTTTGGGGATTCCCATAGGACCCCATTGGCCAACACCTTAATCGAATACAAACTAAACCCACCACTGGAAGACTTGCCCAGTCACAAGAGATTGTCAGTTGAAATTCTGTATTAACACTGCACTAGGTTTCCACACCACCCCCCAAATACCTGCCAAATCACGACTTTTCTCCCCACACTCTCTCCCTCTACCCCTTCCCCCACTAACCTTACCCACGCACTCTCATCCTCACTTACTCCAAGCATGCCCATGAAATCTGTTCTATGTCCCTCTCCCAAGGAGAACCACGTACCCTCCCACCCTTCTTTACCTAAGCTTTCTGTGTCTATGAATTGTAGCTTGGGTATCATTTAGTTAATCCACTTAGAAGTACGTATATACCATATTTGTCTTTCTCTGTCTGGGTTACCTCACTCGGGATTTTTTTTTTCTAGTTCCATCAATTTACTTGCAAATTTCATGATGTCATTTTGTAAAAACATCTGAGTAATACTCAATTGTATTAATATACACCATTTTCTTTATCCATTCTTCTGTTGAGGGACGTCTAGGTTGTTTCCAGTTTCTGGCTATCATGAGTAAAGTCACAATGAACATGGATGAGAAAGTGTCCTTGTGGTAGGATGGGGCACCCTTTGGGTATATGCTGAAGAGTGGTAAAGCTGAGTCTTGAAGTAGATTGATTCCCAACTTTCTGAGGAACTGTTATGCAGTTTTTATGACTATAGCTCCGTAGTACAGCTTGAAATTGGGAATGATGGGACCTCTAGGAAATCTTTATTGTTCATGATTATTTTAGCTATCTTTTTGTTGTTGTTGTTGTTTGTTTTTTTCATATGTAGTTAAGAATTGTCCTTTCAAGGTCTGTAAAGAATTGTGTTGGAATTTTGATGGGGATTGAGTTGGATCTGTAGAATTCTTTTGGTAGGGTGGCCATTCTTACTATGTTAATCCTACTGATCCATGAGCATGGGAGAGCTTTTCATCTTCTAATACTTTCTTCAATTTCTTTCTTTGAAGACTTGAAGGTTCTTATCATACAAGTCTTTAATTTGCTTAGTTAGAGTTACCCAGAGATATTTTTATATTATTTGAGGCTCTTGTGAAAAATGCTATTTCCCAGATTTATTTCTCAGTCTGTTTATCATTTGTATATAGGAGGGTTACTGATTTTTTTTTTAGTTAATTTTGTACTCAGCTACTTTTATCAGCTGTAAGGGTTACCTAGTGGAATTTTTAGGGTCACCTTTATATACTATCATATCATCTGCAAATAATGCTACTTTGACTTTTTCTTTTCCAATTTGTATCCCCTTGATCTTCCGCAGTTATCTTATTGCTCCAGATAAAGCTTCAAGTACTATATTGAATAGCTATAGAGAGATTGGACAGCCTTGTCTTGTTCCTCATTTTAGTGGATCTGCTTTGAGTTTCTCTCCATTTAAGTTTATGTTGACCATAGGCATTCTGTAAATTGCCTTTATTATGTTTTGGAATGTCCTTTGTATCCCTATTCTCTCCAGGACTTTAATCATAAAAGACGCTGAATTTTGTCAAATGTTTTTTCTGTCTCTAATGAGATGATTTGTTGGTTTTGTCTTTCAGTTTGTTTACATGGTGAATTACGTTGACAGATTTTTATATGTTGAACCATCCCTGCATTTCTTGGATGAAGCCTACTTGATCATGGCAGATGATCATTTGATGTGTTCTTAGGTTCGATTTGCAACTTTTTTTGTATTTTTGCATCTGTGTTCATAATGGAAATGGGTCTGCAATTCTGTTTCTTTGTTCAATCTGTCTGTGGCTTGGGTATCAGGGTAAAATGAATTGGACAATGCACCTTCTGTTTCTATTTTGCAGAATAATTTGAGGAGTACTGGCATTAACTCTTCTTTGAAGGCAAAATGCAGTAGTAACCATTTGGACCTGGGCTTTGTGTGTGTGGGAGGTAGGGGTGAGACAGAGTTTTGCTGTAGTTTTGGAGCCTGTCATGGAACTGGCTCTTGTAGACCAGGATGGCCTCAAACTCTAAGAGATCCACCTTCTTCTGTCTCCTGAGTGCTGAGAGAGCTTGGGGGCCAGGGCGGGGACGAGTAGAACAGAGGACCACCCTGCCGCAAAAGCTGAAGGTGCGCGTGTTCCCTTTCGGGGGCGGGGGTGGTTTCTGAGTCCTGCCGGTAGGCAGGCACTCACCTCTCTGGGTGGGTAGCCTTAGTGTAGGAGCAGAAAACTGTTCCTGAGCAAAGGACCTAGCAGATAACGCGGGATCTTGGGTGGTGGTGGGGGGGGTCGGGTGTAAGGACAGCCCTGCAGAAGGAGCTGGGGGGGGGGGTTGTGGTCTCTTCCGGGTCAATCTGCCCCTGGATCTCACACACTCACCCGTCCAGATGGAACTCCTCAGTACCTAAACAGGGCCGCCTGGTAGCCTGATGATGGGGGGGGGGGAAGGAAAAAACCCGTCCAGATGGAACTCCCTCCTGAGTGCTGGGATTAGAGGCATGTGCCACCACTGCCCGGCTTGATTGGGAGACTGTTAATGACGACTTTTATTTCGCTAGGGATTATAGACATATATATATATATATATTGATTTAACTTTGCTAAGTGGTTCCTATTGGGACAATTAACTATTTCTTTTAGATTTTTCAATTTGGTGGAGTACAATTTTCTTTTCTTTCTTTTTTTTTGGATTTTTCATATTCTTATGATTCCCTAGATTCTCTCAGTGTCTGTTATTATGTTCCCATTTTAGTTTCTGATTTTTGTTAGTTTGGATAGTTTCTTTCTGCCTTTTAGTTAGGATAAGGGTTTGTCTATCCTGTTGATTTTCTCAAAGAACCAACTATTTGTTTCATTGATTCTTTGTACTGTTTTCTTTGTTTCTACTTTATTGATTTGTTCCTTCAATTTGATTATTTTTTTGTAGACTACTCCTCCTGGGTCAGCCTGCTTCTTTTTGTTCTAGAGCTTTCAGGTATGCTGTTAATTTGCTAGTGTGAGATTTCTTTGCTTTCTTTATGTAGGCACTTAGTGTTATAAATTTTCTTCTTAGCATTGCTTTCCTTGTGTCTCATGTGTGTGTATACTGTGTATTTATTCATTTAATTCTAGTAAGTCTTTAATTTCTTTCTTAATTTCTGTATTCACCCATTTTTCATTCAGTGGAAAGATGTACAGTTTCCATGAGTTAGCAAGCTTTCTGTTGTTGTTGATATCCACCTTTAGTCCATGGCTCTCTGATAGGATGTAGGGAGTTATTTCAATTCTTTGTATCTGGTGATATGTGTTTTGTGTCCAAGAATGTGGTCATTTTTGGAGACAGTTGCATGAGTTGCCGAGAACGTATATTCTTTTGTTTGGTGAAATGTTCTGGAAATATGTTAGGTCTATTTGGTTTATAATATCTGTTAGTTTCAGTACTTCACTGTTTAGTTTTTGTTTGGATGATCTGTCCATTGGCGAGAGTAGGGTACTGAAGTATTATCAGTGTGAGGGTCAATATGTAAAGCAAACTGTAGTGTTTCTTTTACAAACTTGGTGCCCTCGTGATTGAGGCATAGATATTAAGAATTGAAATGCCGGGGTTGAAGAGAGTTAAGAGCATTGGCTGTTCTTCCAGAGGACCCAAGTTCAATTTCCAGTACCCACATGGCTGTTCACAACTGTCTGTAACTCTAGTTCCAGGGGATCTGATGCCCTCACACAGACATACATGTAGGCCAAGCACCAATGCACATAAAAATAAATAAATCTAAAAAAAATTAAAAAGGAATTGAAATGCCATCTCAGTGGTATTTTTTCCATTGATGAGTATATAGTTTCCTTCCCTATCTCTTTTTATTAATTTTATTTGAAGTCTTTTTTGCTAGATATTAAAATGGCTACAATAACTTGCTTCTTAGGTCCATTTGCTTTGGATATCTTTTTCCAACTTTTTATCCTGAGGTAATGTCTATCCTTGATGTTGAGGTATGTTTCTTAGATGCCGCAGAAGGATGGATGCTGTTTTCCATCCATTCTGTTAGTCTGATTCTTTTTACTGGGAAATTGAGATCATTGGTATTGAGAGATATCAATGAGAGATCCTGATACCTTGTTTTTGTTGTTGTTGTTGGTGGTGGTATGTTTGTGTGTGTGTGTGTGTGTGTGTGTGTGTGTATGTTTCCCTTCTTTTAATTTTTTCTAGTGTGAGATTATTTGTTCCCTGTATTTTATAGATATAATTAACCTCTCTAGAGTTGAAATTTTCTTCTAGAATCTCCTGAAGGGCTGAACTTGTAAATAGATAATACTTAAATTTGACTTTGTCATAGAATATCTTGTTTTCTGTATCTATGGTGACTGAAAGTTTTGCTGGGTATAGTAGTCTGAGATGGTATCTCATCTCTGGTCTCTTAGAGTCTACAGTACATCTGTTCAGGCCCTTCTGGTTTTTAGAGTCTCCATTGAGAAGTCAGGTATAATTCTAATAGGTCTGCCTTTATATGTTATTTAGCCCTTTTCCCTTACAGCTTTTAATATTATTTTTTGGTTTGTGTGTTTAATGTTTTGATTATGGTGTGCTGAGGGTACTGTCCTTTCTGGTCCTGTTGAATTAGAAGCGGCGGGCTGCGTTCCCACCACCCGGCCGCCTGCACGACTAGCTTTATACCCGAAATAATTACACAGAAACTGTATTCTTTTAAACACTGCCTGGCCCCATTAGTACCAGCCTCTTATTGGCTAGCTCTTACATATTAATCTAACCCATTTCTATTAATCTTTGTAGCCCATGAGCTGGCTTACCAGGAAAGATCTTAACCTACTTCTGCCTGGAATGTGAGAACCATGGCGACTCCCTGACTCAGCTTCTTTCTCCCAGCCTTCTGTTCTGTTTACTCCACCCACCTAAGGGTTGGCCTATCAAGGGGCATAGACAATTTCGTTATTCCTTAACCAATGAAATCAACAGATTGATATATGACACTCCCACATCATGGTCCCATCTGTTTAGTGTTCTGTATGTTTCTTGTACCTATAAATGCATGTCTTTCTTTAGGTTAGGAGTTTTTTTCCTCTATCATTTTGTTGAAAACATTTTCTAGGCCTTTGAGCTGTGTTTCTTCTCCTTCCTCTATTCCTATTATGCTTTGATTTGGTCTTTTCATAGTGTCCCCAAATTCCTGGATGTTTTGTGTAAAGAGTTTTTTAGATTTGCCTTTTTCTTTGATCTATGTATTCATTTTTTTAAGTATTATATCTTTGACACTTGAGGCTCTCTCTCCTGATTCTTGTGTTCTGCTGGTGAAATTTGCCTTTGTGGTTCCTGTGTAAATTTCTAGATGTTTCATTTTTGAATTACCTGAGTTTGGGTTTTACTTACATATTCTATTTTAATTTTCTGGTCTTGAGTAGTTTTATTCATTTTCTTGCACTATATCTGTGTTTTCCTGGACCTTTATCATATTCATAAGGCTGCTTTAAGGTCTTTTTCTTGTGCTTCAGCTATGTTGGAATACTCAGGGCCTGCTGTGGTGGGGTCGTTGGGCTCCCCATTGAAGACATATTGCCCTGATTGTTATTGATTGTGTTTTTATGACATCTAGGTGTCTGGGTGTTGATGATTACAGGTCTAGGTGCTGATTTCTGGATTTGTTGTTATTGGATGAGTGTTTTGTTTTTGGTTTCTGTTTCCTCTCTGGATTTTCTGACGTGGTGATTGTTGTGTGTTGCCTATTTTCCTGGCCTGTTCAGCTGGAGTGTTCACAGGGAATGCTTTTTGGTGCTGGAGGCTGGGATACTGGGATGACTTGGGACAGGGATGAGGAGGAGGAGGAGGAGGAGGTCTCTGTGATCCCTTGGGGATGGGATCAGAGAGGAAAGGGATACCACAGCAGGTTTCCTGCTACAGAGCTAGGAATGAGACGGAGGGGATTGGATCTTAGGAGCACTAGGAGGGGTGTGGGTCTGCCTTCAGCATACTTGTTGCCTTGGGAGGAGCAGCCGTTGGGTTAGCAGGGGTGCCTGCTGGAGTTGGGGTCTGGGGTGAAGCATCAAGACTGGGGAGGTTCTGACGGGAAGGTCTGTGTAGATCCACAGGAGACGTGGACAGGGGTGAGGGAAGGCTGCAGCTGGTGCCCTGTTACAGCTTTAGGGATAAGACTGGGGGATTGGGTCTCAGGGAACAGAGAAGGGAGAAGGTCTGTGGAAGTCTACCTTGTCATTTAGTTAGCTCCACGTTGAGTGAAAATGCAGAGGGGAGATGATTCTGAATCTTGCTCATCCACGTGGACACCACAAAGTCAAATGAGCTGACTGACAACTTATTCAGGCAGTGAAAAGGCACCACCTATAAACCAATTCAAGTTCATTGTGAACATGTGGGCACATGAGCATATCAAAACCATCTTAGGAAAACAATGTCAGCGAACTTACTGAATACACCCTTCCACCTAAATGGAAGGCTGGAGAAAAAGAAGGACACCTAGCATTGCACTAGCTGAGACCACACAAGTAGGCAGGGAACTCCCAACTGTCTTTAGGAATTTGTCTTACCTAGTCCCACTGCTTGACACTGCAACTTGGATTGCTCTTTGTCTACCTAGACTGCGTGGTGTCTTGCTTCAACGTGCCTGAACTAGGTCTTTCTTGAAGCAGCTCAGCTCTGCACGCCCTCCAGCTGTGTTCCAACAGGGTTCATTAATACCTCACCAAACCATCTGCAGTGATTCTCTTTGTCTTTACATCTGCTTCTGCTTCCAGTGCATTCTCATGACCTCTGCAGCATCTTCAACCCTATCTTAGGCACATATCCATTCTGTTTTATGTGTGTATGCACTCACACATTGCACACACACATGCATGCACACAAAACACACACACACTATTACATAAAATGTAATGTGAGATCTGCAAGTTAATATTAGTAATTTCTATTTGAAAAAGTGATTGTGATTACAATTGTGACACTATCAAGGGAAATGGGGATTACTCGGTAAACTGTAGTCAGCAAAAAAACTGACATAGTTTGTGAACTGATTATTAATTAATAAATTCTAATATTATGGAAAGTCATGTTTCTGATATAGCATGCTCATAATATCCATGACTAGAATTTTTCCTCCCCAGTTCTAAAGCTGAACTCAAGTACAAGATAAGTTCTCTTAGTCCAGGATATTCTTAAACAGAAGTGGCTGTTTATCATAGCAATTTCTTCAATAAGTTTGCTTACA
This sequence comes from Microtus ochrogaster, assembly GCF_000317375.1. Lineage (NCBI taxonomy): Eukaryota > Metazoa > Chordata > Mammalia > Rodentia > Cricetidae > Microtus > Microtus ochrogaster. The sequence goes on from NC_022016.1 coordinate 36,837,972, forward strand.
TTAGTAATGTGGGACTGTATTTCTCAAAGTGAATTGTCCCCACATCCCCTAGGGTTTTTTAACATGCAGATTCTGATTCAAAAAGTAGAGTGTGGGGCTCATCAGCGTGTACAGATTTTAGGTGATCGTTATAGTTGCAGTCTAGCTATGGACTAGCTATCGACACTTGAAGTAGCAAGAATTAATGACAGGGATAATGTAGATAGCAAATTTTGCTACCAATACAAAATATTTCACATTTAGTCTTAAGCTTGTCTCTCCTTTCAACTTAAGTGTTTATGTAATAATATTATTTCCTTATGAACATTCATAAGAAGGAAGGAAAATTAACTTACTAGACAAAAGTATATTTATCATTATAAAATACTTTGAAAGGATATTTAATTTAGAGCAAAAATATTTTAATGATAGAAAAAATCATTATGATTGCTGTCCAACTTTGTATGTCTTTTATAATAGTCTTTAAATTTCTGAAAAAGTGTTGAACTTGGCCTTTTCTTAATTTAAATTTTATTTGCAGGTCTTCACTACACATTCCTACTGTAATCACATATAGACCAGCTTTACCTTAACTCAGTGTTCCGTATTCTTATCCTTATTGTAACTTTACAAGGGCTCATTTCTATATGATTTTGAAATACTTCATATGCAAGAAGTTGTTGTAGGATGGCGGGCTGCGTCCTGCCACCTGGCTAGCTTAACCCCTGAAATAACCACACAGAAATTGTATTAATTAAATTACTGCATGGCCCATAAATTCTAGCCTCTGATTGGCTAACTCTCACATCTTGATTCAACCCATTTCTAATAATCTGCACGTCACCATGAGGTAGTGGCTTACCAGGAAAGATTCAGCATATCTGACCTGGTGGCTGGCTCCATGGCAGCAATCTCTGACCCTGCTTTCTTCCTCCCAGAATTCAGTTCTGTCTACCCTGCCTACCTATGTTCTGCCCTACCAGGCCAAAATGTTTCTTTATTAATTAACCAACGAAAGCAACACATAGAATAACCTCCTACACCAAGAAGTGAAATTACTTAATAGGTTTTTCTACATTTATTTCATTGACTCGTTATTTATAATTTCACTTATTTACTTTTCTTTGGGCACATTTCCCAATGGCAAATCTTCCCTAAACAACACATTTCATCAATATCATGAGACAGTTTTGATTCCAGGAAAGAAAAGTTTCCTGTGAATATCCATAAATATCTTTATACTTAGGGACTTTTTATCTCCATTGCAACCAATAACAATGAGAACCAATACCTAAGTCCATAGTATATTTGTTTTTTTTTAAACCAGGTTTCTCATCAACAGGATATCTCCTGTTAAACCCATTTGGTTGAACTTATGCTTATTTCAGGAAGAGACTTATAGAATACAAGAAACATTCATTTTTTTGAACTAACCACAGTAATGAAATGCCTTTTGAAATGAACCAGAATCACTGAATTTCCAAGTCTCGTAGTGGTCAGTATTTCTGTGTATATGCGTGAAAATACTATAAAATGTGTAAAGACAAGAATTAAGATGAGGTTTAAATAAAAATAATTTAGAGGATATAAATTAAATTAATAAATATAATAATCCAGAGGATAAAGTAAAGAGTGAATATAGAAATGGCATTTGTATTTAAAATTTATAAATTTAAAATATAGAATCATTTCTAAGGGATGAAAGCAGACCAACTCATCTATATAACACACAAGACTGTTTCAACATAATATTTCATCACTGTCAAGAACAAATGGCTGCTTGTTTGACAATAAGACATTTTAATCAACTAAACTTACATGCTGTTTATATACACTAAAATGTACTTATATTCTTACATTTTTACATATTTCTTTTAAATAAATTTTTTAAAGTAAATTTTTAATTGAAATAGAATCTTATCACTTTACTTCCTCCCTTTCCTTCAGGTTGGAGGCATGAACTATTGTAATGTGAGGATGTCAGAGGTCAACTTGAAAGAGTCAGTTTTGTCTTACCATGAGGGACCCAGGTATTAGACTTATGTAGCCCAGCTTGGTGGGAAGCATCTATACCTGCTATGCCATTTTATTGGCCCCAGAGATGCACTTACTTTTTAATGAATATTTGGGTTAGTTTAACAAATATATAAAAATTATTGGAAGCTTCATTATATAAATAGAAAATGTTTCCGAACCCCAAGGATTTGAAACTGTACTCTATTTTAGTCAGTCCTCTCCACTTCCAGGAATAGGCAGCACTGATCTGCTTTCTGTTTCTAGATACCAGATCTGCCTTTTCTCAAGTATTATGAAGTAGAATCCAAAAGTGGTCTTTTGTATCTAGCATCTTTCATTCACAATGTTTTTGAGATTTGGTCCTCTTATTGATATACCACAATTTATTCATCCATTCATTAACTATTGATCGATGAGAAGAAAATGTCAAGAGTGGGTGAACTCTGTTGGTTTTGTAACTTAATTACCATTCTGTTGCTGTGGAGAGACACCAGGACTAAGGCAACTAACTTATAGAAGAAAGCATTAAAGTGGGGGCTTGCTAACAGTTTTAGAGGGTCAGTCCAGTATGATCATGGCAGGAAGTAGACAGGCATGGTGCTGTAGCAGTAGCTGAGTGCTTTGCATCCTGATCCACAGGCGACAAGCAAAGAGAGAGACAGGGTCTGATGTGGGCTTTTGAAACCTCAAAGCTCACTCCCAGTGACACACCTCCCCCAACTAGAAAACTCCTACTCCAACAGGTCATATTACCTAATTATTCCAAAATTTTCATCAACTTGGGACTAAGCATAAAAATATATGAGCCTTTGGGGGCCATTCTCCTTCAAACCATCATACTTGACTTTACTAAAAATAGTAAATAAAGAAAATAAGGATCAGCTTAGAATGTTCTTTAACTCAGAAGCTACATTTCTGTCTTATATTTTCTCTCAACTTTAAAAGAGTATTAGTAATGATTTTATTGTATAAAAGTAGACAGTATTAGATGTGTGTAAATTCTCATTGGAAGAAATATATTATAGCTATCATCATTGACTCAAGCATCATTCCAGAATGGCAGACTGGTGGTAGACTATATTAATCTCCCTCAACTAGAAAGAAAACTTCAAGAAGTACACTAATATTTCAGACTGTAGCAGAAAGCTAATCTTTTGTTGTCATTTTAAAATATAGATTGTTCAGCAGGTGAATGTGTTTTTTCCCAAGCCTATCAAGCTGAGTTCAATCCCTAAGATCCACCAGGTGAAAGAAGAGAGCAAATCTTCAAAAGTTATCCTTTCTATAGGTGTACTGTGATGCCCACACAAATATATTCTCTCTCTCTTTCTCCCTCAAAACAAATACATTTTAAATTTCTGTGATATAATAATGACCTTAATTTAGAAGGCACTTTCTACCTCTTTGGGTAGCTTTCAATGACATTTCATTAGCCAGAAGAACAGACCTGATCAATAAATGTAATTAACCAAGACTATGAATTCATGACTGTCTTAAGTTCCAATAACATTTAATTTTCTTTGTTAATGAAAAATGAACTTATTTTGTGGGTAAAAGTTACATAAAATCTAAAAACTTAATTAAAGAACATAGTTTCTAACTTATATTTCACTAAACTCTGGTCCTAGAGAGTATCCAATTGTGGTTAAATTATTTTAATACCCACCTATGTAGTTTTCATTTTTCATCTCTTGGAAGAGAGTGGTAAAGTAGAGCTGAATATAAAATGTTGGGGCAAAGAAATTTTAAACTCTTTAAAAAGTTCCCCCAAATTGATATGGTGACAGCATACACTTTTTACAAGTGTCTTCAAACTCTTCTAATCAGGTAAATATTAAAACATCAACAACACTGTAGTTTAACATTGAGCAGTTACTGATAGAGGCAAAAGGTGGTTCTAAGCAGAGTGACAATTACATTTTTTGTTCTGTATCATTACTAATAGTTTCACTTCACTATATAATGTGTCCTTATTTGGATAATCAACCATGTGGTCATCCCATCTGTAAACCAACAATACTAAAGCACAAAAAACCAACACTCCCTAAGTCTTCCCTCTACCCTGTTTCTCCTTTCCCAGAGTTTGAGAATCTGTTCAAGGTGACATCTTGCACGTTTTAAATTATGGATTTAAAATTTAATGAGGCTTCTCTTTTCTATTTATTTCCTCCTGCGATTTGAAACTATGAGTGTTAGAATTACTGAGAATCTTCTAGATATCCAATGCCTAAAGGGCATCTTAGAACAATCGCTGTCTAAATCAGTGTCTCTGGAGATGAGGATGAGTAATTGATGCAGTTTTAAAGCATCTCAGAAAATTCTAATGTGCAAGCAGTGTTAAGGACTATAGATTGTGATGACCATTAAAACAACTATTTCTATTACAAGACACCTGGTAATGAGTGATGTGTGCAACTTAGAATCGATTTCCTGGTAGAAGAAGGGTGTCCTCATTGTCCTTAAGCAAGAACCTTGACACACTCCTCTTTGCTTCATCCTCTGCATAAATAAAGGTTCTGTTCTTTCATGTTATCTCCTGATCACGCAAGGAGAAACTGTTCTACTTTTTCTTCTGAAAACTTCATTCCTGACAATAGTACTATAACCAAACTTGAACCCCAATCTTCCAAATGAAGAGATTCTTTGCTTTGTGATAAAGATAACTGTTAAGAGGATTTGACAGGCCCTCCATCTTGACCATTCATTACTTGATGGAAGCAATGACATTCTGGAAACCTAAACTACTGAAGCTAGGTGGCAGTCCTGCTTAGCAATTAAAAGAAATATTACAAAGACAACAGTTATAAAGAAGAGCAGTGCAGAAGGAAACCTGATGGAGGAAGGTCATTGGTTAATTAATAAAGAAACTGCTTGCCCTGATAGGTTAGAACATAGGTGGGTGGAGTAAACAGAACAGAATGCTGGGAGGAAGAGGAAGTGAGCTCAGAGACGCCATGCTCCCCTCTCCCGGGCAGACACGATAGCTCTGCTCTCTGAGGCAGATGGCGATGCAGCCAGCCACGAGGTCAGACATGCTGAATCTTTCCTGGTAAGCGCACTTCATTGTGCTACATAGATTATTAGAAATGGGTTAAGAGGCTGAAACTAATGGGCCAGGCAGTGTTTAAATGAATACAGTTTGTGTGTTGTTATTTCGGGGCATAAGCTAGTCAGGTGGCCGGGGTGCCAGGGATGCGGCCCCGCCACTCAAATTACTACAGAAACCAAAATGAACTTACCGCTACTTTAACACCAGCATGTGATCAATAAGGCAAAATGGACATGCTAACACCATGACTTTAAATATATTCTTCCTCATCAGTATTGGTAGGTTTCCCTAACACTATGGTTAACCGAATGTTTAGCTGCTTTTCAATCGGTTCCATAAGCCTCTCTGCATTGTGTTAAGGATGACCATTCCAGGTGAATATCTACAGATAGACAGACTAATCTTGTATAACCCATAAAATGGAAACATGAAAAATTTATGGTGAATACTGAAGAACTTTTGAAAATAAAATATATAGTATACTCAAAACCATGATAAAGTGGGGTTCTTTTCAAGACTGTGGCTGAGACTGGAGAGTTCAGCTGTTAAGAGGACTTGTTTTGCAGAGAATGAGGGATCCATGTTTAACATCCACGTGGTGGATCACAAGTGACTATAACTGCAGTTTCTGGGATTCTGATACCCTCTTCTGACCTCTGCAGGCACCAGGCACAAATGTGGTATATACACATAAATGCAGGCAAAATACATATACATAAAAACATAAAAGCTCATGAGTTAATTTTCTAGAAAAAAATGTTTAAATATTAATATTATCTAAGTGTAGATCATGGTATTTGCTAAGATGATTATATTCTCTTCATGTTTATCTTTTTAAACTTCTTTTATAATAAACATGTAGCATTTTACTTTAAATTTTCATTGTTTTTGTGAGAGTCATATTGCCCTTCAACTTCCAAATGTCCATTAATGATTAGGTAATTAGTAGATCCTGACTTCTTTCTGTCATGTCTATTGTCAGCCAAAGGCCTGATTTGCATTAATTGATGCTCTCTTAATTAGAGTTGTTAATGGATGATGTTAGTGTGTGCTCATCCAGACAATCAATAGTTTGTGCATGTACTCACTCTAATTTGGAAAGCTAACCAGAAGTTGATGTTTTTGTTTGTTTGCTTTTGTTTTGAAGGAAAATTCAAGATAAGGATAGAGTGTACTGAGCTCTGTAGACTACGTATCTTGCAAACTGTTTATGAAAGTATAATAGATATAAGCAGTATCCTATTATAAAGTAGTAAGTTCTATTTTTAAATTTTTCCCTTTTATTGAAATTAGGATTTTTTTCTCCTGCCTTTTACTTCTCCCAGTTCCTCCTCACATCCACTCTAATATGATCCATTCCTTTCTGTCTCCCATTAGAAAACAAATAGGCTTCTAAAGGATAATACTAAAATGAAATATAATAAGATGAAACAGAAACTAATGGATACGAATTGGACAGAACAAATAAACGAAAGGAAAAGAGCCCAAGAGAAGAAGGCACAAGATTTGGAGACCTACTTTTTTACAGACTCGGAAATCTCATAAGAACACTAAATTAGAAGCCATGAAATGACCTGGTGCAGACCTTTGCAGGCCCTGTGCAGGCAGGTCTCTGATGAGTGCATATGAGCTTTGGTCATGTTGACTTAAAAGACCTTGCTTTTTTGGTGTCCCCTATTCCCACTGGATCTTACATTCTTTAGGCCTCCTCTTCTGCAGGGCTCCCTTACCCTTAGGGGAGAGATATGATAGAGACATTCCATTTATGACTGAGAATTCCAAGATCTGTGAGACTGCATTTGTTCCCATCTGCCGCAGGAGGAAGCTTCTCTGATGATGGTTGAACAAGGCACTGATCTATGAGTAAAGCAGAATATTCTTTTGTTTGTTTAGTTTTTTTTTTTTGCTTCTTTGTTTTTTGAGAAAGGGTTTCTCGGTGTAACAGCCCTAGCTGTCCTGGAACTAGCTCTGTGGACCAGGCTGGCCTCAAATTCAGAGATCTGCCTGCCTCTGCCTCCCCAGTGCTGGTATTAAAGGAGTGTGCCACCACTATCCAGCCAGATTATTTTTAGGAATAGTTATTGCTATTTTTAAAAGAATAGTAGTTTTTGGTTTGAACCCTAGTCCCTGTGCTAGCTACTCTCAGTTCTTGGTCACCCATGCAGTGTCGGGGATTGGTTGCTACTCCTCATGTGGACCTTAAGTCAAATCATATACATATTGGTTACTCCCCACAAGCTTTGATCCACATTACACTAACATATCTTGAAGGTAGGAAACCAATGTTGATCCAAGGATTTGTGGTTGGTTTGTTTCTTTTTTGATATTAGTCAGAGAACCTTCCTGTACCAAAGATACTAGAAAGTAGGGGTGAACGTTCTATGTAGGTACCAGCTTGACTTTCCATGTTCAATGAGTAGTGTTACATGTTGCCTTCAGCAACAGGGCCTTGCTGTCAGTTTGTGGAGAACAACCTATATAGTCTTGGCAACACCTGGGTTGTTTGGGGACTCTCATGGCAACCCTTTGGTCAACAACTCAATTAGATGTAACCCAATCCTGGTACTGGAGCTTCATTTGGTGACAAGAGGTGGCTAGTTGGGACTCTGTGTCCTCCATTATTTGATAATATCTTTTAGATAACATTCACATATATACTGGAAGCTTCTACTAAATTATGTTTCCATACTACCCCTCAAATGACTCTTAATTTTAGCTGTCTCTCCCATTTTCCCTACCGGGTGCCTTTTTTCTCTCTGCTTCCCTACTTGATCTTCTATTCCAGCCCACCCATCCATTCATAGCTGTCTATTCTATTTCCCTTTCCTAATGAGATCTGTCTCCCCTAGTTCCTTATTCAATACCTAACCTCTCTGATACTACATATTGTAGCTTAGTAATCATTGACGTGACACTTAATATCCACATATAAAAGAATACATAACACATTCTCTTCATGGGTCTGGGATACCTCACTTAGGATAATTTTTTTCTAGTTCTATCCATTTACATGTCAATTTCATTATTTCATTTTTTTAACAGCTAAGTAATACTACATTGTGTAGATTAGCACTTTTATTTATCTAATATTTTGAGGGACATGTAGGTTCTTATCCATTTCTGGCTCTTAAGAATAAAACAGGAATGAATATGGTTGAGCAAGTGTCTCTGTAGAAGGATGAAACAACTTTTGGGTACATGCCCAAGAGCAGAATAGTTGGATTATGAGATAGATCAATTTCCATCTTTCTGAGGAACTGCCACACTGATTTCCATGATGGCTGTACAAGTTTGCACTCTCACCAGCAATGTCTGAGTGTTTCCCTTACTCCACATCCTCCTCAGAATGAGCTGTCACTGTTTTAATGATCTTAGCCATGCTGAAGGATATAGGATTATATCTTAAAGTAGTTTTAGTTATTTGCATTTCCCTGCTGACTATGGATTTTAGCAATTTTTAAGTGCAAGTGCTTCTTATCCATTTGAGATTCCTCTTTTGAGATCTGTGTCCCATTTCTTCTATCTATCTATCTATCTATCTATCTATCTATCTATCTATCTATCTATCCTATCTATCTATCTTTTTTATCTATCTATCTATCTATCTATCTATCTATCTATCTATCTATCTATCTATCTATCTGCTTATTTATTTTACATCCCGGGCTATTTCCCCTCCCCCACCCCTTTCTGCTCCCATCCCCCCAATCCACACATCCTTTCTATTTAGGAAAGGTCAGAGCTCCCACAAATATTAGCAAAACATGGCACATCAAGTTGCAGCAAGACTAAGCACCCCTTGTGTATTAAGACTGGGCAAGATGACCCAGTATGAGGAGGTAGGTCCCAAAAGCCTATAAAAGAGTTCAAGACAGTCACTATTCTGCTGTTAGTAGCCCCACAAGAGGACCAAGCTGCACAACTGTAACATATATGTTGTTGAGATATGAATGTCTTCCTTCTAGCCCCTTCTGCAGGGTTGTATTTATAGATAGTATGAATTTGGTTTCATCATGGTTTTAACATTCATCTTATTTTCTCCATCTAATGTGATTGAAATTTTTGCTGGATATGGTAGTCTGGGCTGGTATCTGTGGTCTCTTAGGAAATGTAGAATATCTGTCCAGGCCCTTCTGGCTTTCGGTTTCCATTGAGAAGGTATCATTCTAATATGTTTGCCTTTATATGCTACTTAGTCTTTTTCACTTATAGTTTTTAATATTCTTTATTTGTTCTGTACATTTAGTGTTTGAATTATTATTTGACAAAGGCACTTTCTTTTCCAGGCCAGTCTATTTAGTGTTATTTATGCTTCTTGTACCTGTACAGACATCTTTTTCTTTAGGATATAGAAATTCCCTATAATTTTGTTGAGAATATTTTCTGTACCTTTGAACTCTGTTTCTTCTCTTTCCTCTAACATTATACTTATAGTTGGTCTTTTTATACTATCATTTTCTTCCTGGATGTTTTGTGCCAGGATTTTTTTTTAGTTTTAACATTTTCTTTGACCAAGGAATCCATTTCTTCTATCACGTATTCAGTACCAGAGATTATTTTCTTCCTTCTCTTCTATTCTGTTGGCGAGGCTTGCCTCTAAGGTTTCAGTTCAAATTCCTAAGTTTTTCATTTCCAGTTTTTCCTCAGTTTATTTTTTTCTTTATTGATTCTATTTCTACTTTCAGGTCTTAAACAGTTTTATTTATTTCCTTCCACTGTTTGTTGTATTTTCCTGGGTTTCTTTAAGGGATGTATTCATTTCCTTTTTAGAACCTCTATGATCTTCATACATGCTGCCTTAAAGGTTTTTTTCTTGGGTTCCAGCTATGATGCTTACTCATGGCCTGCAGTGCTGTGAATGCTGGGCTCTAGTGGAGGTGTCACTGTCCTGGGTGTTATTGATTTTGTTTTGTCTGGGTGCCTAGGCATCTGGATTTAGGAACATTGTAACTCTAGGTTCTGATATCTGATCTTTTCTGTTAGGTGCTTGTTTTGTTCCTTGGTTTCTGTTTCCTCTCTGGTTCTTTGCAGAGTATGGTGGCTATGTGTTGCCTGGTAGGAAATTCTTCTGGGATCCTAATAGGCATGGCCTCTGGGGGATTCCGTTTAAATGTGTTTCTAGGTCTTGGGACCTGACACTTAGGAATGGGGATGGACTGGATGTGGCGGACAGCCTTCACAGGATGTTCCCCCGGGATTTGCCTAGTCCCCTGGGAATGGGTGCAGAGAGTGGGTAGCCTGCTCCAGAGGTGAGGACCAGACTAAGGGATTGCTCTCGGACTGGAGGAAGGATAAAGATCTGCAGTCAGCCTTCCTGCTCCCCTGTCTGGAATAGGAAAGTAAAATCTAATGTCAGAATTGAGAGCTCAAGAATATTTAGGGATGGCTAGGGAGATGATTCAGTGGTTAAGAACTCTTGTTGTGGAAATGAGAGTATCTGAATGTAGCCTCCACAGAAGAGAGCAGGCATGGCCAGCTGTCAGCTGTGCTTGTGGTTCCATCATTGATGGGTGGAGACAATGATCCTGGGAGCTTGTTGATGAACTTCATGTTCAGTGAGAAACTGTCTCAAAAACCAAGGTGGAAAGCAGTAGAGGAAACGGCCTCCACAGTCTTTTGCACAGGATCACACTTGGCAAATGTGCACATAACATACACACACACACACACACACACACACACACACACATGCGCGAGCCACATAACATTTTTTTCTATCATTTTTTTTAGTTTTTTTGTTTTTTTTTTCTTTTTTTATTGAGAAAAAAAATTTCCGCCTCCTCCCAGCCTCCCACTCCTCCCACCCTCCTCCCACTCCTCTCCCCCTCACTCTCAAGTCTGAAGAGCAGTCAGGGTTCCCTGCCCTGTGGAAAGTCCAAAGTCCTCCCCCCTCCATCCTGGTCTAGGAAGGTGAACATCCAAACTGGCTAGGCCCCCACAAAGCCAGAACAACACTGGACTGAGCTCCCAAAGTCCCAATGAGGAACAGAAGGAGGGAGAAGATGAGCAAGGAAGTCAGTACCAAGAGGGGTGCAACCACATGGAGACAGTGGAGCTGATCTATTGGGAGCTCACCAAGGCCAGCTGGATTGTGACTGAAAAAGCAGGGGATAAACCCAGACTCTCTGAATATGGCAGACAATGAGGGTTGCTGAGAAGCCAAGGACAATGGCACTGGGTTTTGAGCTACATAACATGTTTAAAAAGTGGCTTCTGTAAAAATTATTCCATTATTCATTTAATTAGCTGAGCTAAAGCACAGTATACTGAAGAGTAGAATTGTGGACCCAACTGGCAATGATAATTCAGAAATTCTCAGAAATAATACTTCTCTGTAGAACCAGATACTGAATGAGATTTTCCTGTTTCTCTGAAATTAGAGTTAATGCCTAACGCTTATGACAAATGACCAATTAACATCCTAAATATAAGTTCCAAGGGTCACTCAGCTGTAAGGAAAGTGATTTAAATATTTTTTAATCACATGTACAGATCCCTCCCGCTCCATTTCTGGTCACTCAGAAGCTGCTAACCAGGTTTCCAACCACCCGTTTGGACTTGCTAGAACCCAGACTTTACCCACTATGGACCCTCTAGCCTGCCTAAGTTTGGTGGAGACATAGTTTAATGCATCTCTCAGTGCTAATTTGAGAAGCCTTTATGTGTAGTAGATGGTGATTAACAAAGAGAGAGAGCCACATCTGTTCAAGGCTCAGAGACTGAGAGACTCACAAACTGTTTACCCCTAAATGAACATATATGCTATATAAACTGATGCCATACCTGTTCCATGGGATGGTTAAGGGGAAGGTTTTTAATATCAATGTATGCGAGAGAGCAGCTAGAGGTAGCTGGAAGAGTCCAGAGTGGAAAGAGAAATTAGTAGATGGAACATACCCAGCAGATCTGACCTGACCATGAGAGAAGCAAGAACAGAACTAGTAGGGGGCGTAGAGAGAGAGGGAAAGAAGAAGACAGAGCAACCATAGCCAAAAATGAGCAGCTAGGGAGAGATGAGCCTTTGAGCTGGGGGAGTTTACGGTATGGGAGGAAGTGGGAAGAGTGTTGTTAGCATGGACTCTGAAATGTGGAGCAAGTGTTTGTGTTAGTGAGGGAGCCTGGAGTCCAGCATGCTCTTTGATATGCTAATAGTCACCTCAGAGAGTCATTTGTCCCCTCTGCCTTTTGGAATCTGGGGAAGCCCGGTTTCCTTTGGATCTGAGTGTACAACATCCCTCTTCCAAAGGCTCAAGGGTCATTATCAAAGAGGCAGTAGAAAGGATGCTAAGTGTCAGAATGGTGAGCGATTATAAGGAAACAGTGTCCACTGGACACAGCAGGGTAGCTCCACATATATGAACCCAGTGATTCTGACAGCATGTTCTAGTGCTGTGGAAGTTGGAACCACACCAAATCTCAGAATGGAGAGGAGAGGTGGACATTAATTCTCATCCCTGGCTGAAGAGTAATTGGCAAGTGATAGCTTCCAGGAGAAAGAATCAGTTTTTGCTAAGAGTTTAGGCCCTGGTCAATCAAGCCCCCTCTAGTGGAAGACTATATATCCAAGACTACATGACAGCACAAATCAGATTTAATGGGCAACACAAAAGAAGGACACACAAAGTCAGGGGGGTACAGAAGGCCTCTGGATCCAGGAAGAGCTGGAGAAGTGGCAAACATGATTAAAACACAGTACAGAAAACAAAGTTCCTAAAAGAGAAAGAACTCACAACAAAACAGAGTCCATGCAACACCTCTTTTAGTCAAAACAATGGGAAAACTAGATGTTAAGATGGAGAGGGGGCTCTCTTGGCTGTTTAGTATCTGTAAAGTAAGCTATTGTAACTCCTTACTGGTACCATTTTCCTTTCTCTTACTGGATTGGAGAGAAGGTATTTGACATTTTCAAAGCCAAGATTGAGGCGTCAAGAAAATCGCCTTAGGTCGAGTTTTACTCTTTCACCAGATGTCTCCTTAGCCAGAAGTGTGTGTGTGTGTGTGTGTGTGTGTGTGTGTGTGTGTGTGTGTGTGTGTGTGTGTGTTGGGGGGGGCACTGTTTCTGTGATGTTGAAGGAAAAAAAAACAAGAATTAGGAGGAGATTGAAAAAGTGGAGACTACCAAGCAGAAACAGTTCGAGGCTTTGTGCCTCAGGTGTCAGAGTGGTCACTATCTCATATGGGCAGGCTGACAACTGGATGCAGGTCAGTCCAGAAGCCTGGGTGCCTCAGCATTCCCAATCTAGTACAGAAAGTTTGGAAGGTTCCTGCTAAATTTCACTAAAGTAAGATGCTTTATTGAAGAATTTTTTTCTGTAATGAGGATCAAATCTCACATTGTGCTGCTTTTCCAACCCCTGTCTTAGTCAGTGTTCTATTGCTGTGACAAGACACCATGACCACAGCACCTCTTATAATGGAAAACATTTCACTGAGGCTGGCTTCCAGTTTCAGAGATTGAGTTAATTGTCATCATGGTGGGAAGCCTGGCAACACAGAGATATGATGCTGGAGGAGCTGCCACAGGCAGCAGGAATAGAGAGACACTGGCACTTGCCTTGGGCTTTTGAAACCTCAAAGTCCACCCCAGTGACACATGTCCTCCAACAAGACCACGCTCCTAATCCTTCTCAAGTAGTGCCACTACCTGATGACTAAGCATTCAAATATATGAGCCTATGGAGGTCATTCTTATTCAAACCACCACACCCACTGAAGCTCAGAAAACTGCCATGTCTGAGTAAGAAAAACTAGTCTCAGAGCTAAGGACAAATGCTAATGAGTAAAATCAAATTGAATATGGAAAACATGTAAATATACGAATAGTGACATGTAATAATATAAAACTAAGATACTAAAAATTATGTTTGCATGTAAAGCTGTCTTTTTATTTTTCAAAACAGAGTTCCTCTGTGTAGCCCTTACTCTATAGCCCAGGCTGGCCTTGAACTCAGAAATTCACCTGCCTCTGCCTTACAAGTGCTGGGATTAAGGTGTATGCTACCACCACCTGCCTAAAAGTTGTCTTAAGAGAAAGCCTTAGGATATTTGTGTTGCTCAAGAGGAAGATAAACATGTTTCCTTCTTACCATATTTTAAGTCAACAAGAAGATGTAACATAATATATTTGCATATGCCATGTAAGAATATGAATACAAGAAAAGTTTGGCAATGTTCCTTCTGTTTCTATTGTGTGGAACAATTTGAACTAATTGGTATTAGTTCTTATTTGAAAATCTTGTAGAATTCTGAGCTGAAACCATCTGGTCTTGGGCCTTTTTTGGTTGGGAGACTTTTAATGACTGTTTCTATTTCTTCAGCAGTTATAGGTCTGTTTAATTTGCTTATCCAGTCTTGATTTAATTTTGGTAAGTGATATTTATCCAGAAAGTTGTCCATTTCCTTTAAGTATTCCAATTTTGTGGAGTACAGGGTTTTGAAATATGACCTGATGATTTTCTGGATTTCCTCCATGTCTGTTGTTATGTCCCCTTTTTCATTTCTGATTTTGTTTATTTGGATATTCTCTCTCTGCATTTGGCTAATTTGGATAAAGGTTTGTCTGTTTTGTTGATTTCAGCTCTCAATTTGATTATTTCCTGCAGTCTAGTTCTCTTAGGTAAGTTTGTTTCTTTTCGTTCTAAAGTTTTCAAATGTTTGTTAATTTACTAGTGTGGGATTTTTCCAGCTTCTTTATGTAGGTATTTAGTGCTATGAACTTGCCTCTTAACACTGCTTTCATTGTGTCCCATAAATTTGGGTATGTTATGTGATCATTTTCATTGAATTTTAGGAAGTCTTTAATTTCTCTCTTTATTTCTTCCTTGGCCCATTCAGGTGAGCATTGTTTAATTTTCATGTGTTTGTGGAGTTTCTGGAATTGCTGTTGACTTCTAGTTTTAACATGGTGGTCTGATAAGGTACATTGGGTTATTCCATTTTTTTTTTTGTTTGTTGAGGTTTGTTTTGTTACCTAGTTAGTATGTGGTCAATTTTTGAGAAGGTTCCATGAGGTGCTGAGAAGAAGTTATATTCTTTTCTGTTTGGATGGAATATTCTATCGATGTCTGCTAAGTTTATTTGAGTCATAACATTTGCTAGTTCCCTTATTTCTCTGTTAATTTTTTTTGTCTGACTGACCTGTCCAGTGCTGAGAGTGATCCCAGAGAACCTAGATAACAATGAGGACCTTAAGAGAGACATACATAGATCTAACCTATTTGGGAAGTAGAAAAAGACAAGATTTCCTGAGTAAATTGGAAGCATGGGGACCTTGGGAGAGGGTTGAAGGGGAGGGGTGAGGCAGGGAGGGGAGCAGAGAAAAATGTAGAGCTCAATAAAAATCAATTAAAAAGAATATGAATACAAGAAGAAATGAACACATCTGTGATTTTTCATAGAAAAATAGTAACAAATTTACCTCAGGAATTAAGGAACAGAAAAGTAGTAAGATGTGGATTTAATTATGACAATCAACAAATTTGGTCCTGTCAACACACTTTGAACATTGTATTTACAATCTGTCTGTCATGCCAGACATAAAAAGTAAGGAGAACCTTTATTTAATGAGGATCTAGCCAATCCTGTTCACATAAACAGTACTTAAATTTGGGTGTCAGTAAAATCAAATACATGTCATGAATCAAAACAAAAAAAAGGAAACACTCCAATTCATTGGATAAGGTTAGCACAATTTTGATTCAATAATCAATCAAACATAGTACAAGAAGAGAAAATCATGGCTTATTGTCATCACTGAGTATACATGAAGGAGTCTTAAATGCTTCATTAAGAATATTGAAATGTAGCAAAGGATAACCAAGCTACAATCCACAGCTCCAGAAAAGCTAGGTATCAAGGAAGACCCTAAGAGGGACTCATGAATTGCCCAGGGAAGGCGACTTAGATGAGATCTCTTGGGTAAACTGGAGGTAAGGGGGATGAGAGATGAGAACATGAGGGGCGAGAGACACAGAGTAGAAGAGCAATGAAAGAGAGATCTTGGTAGAGAGATATGAAGTGTTAGGAAGAAACCTGGTGATAGGAAAATTCCCAAGAATCCACAAGGATGACCCCAGCTAAGACTCCTAGCAATAGTGGAGAAGGAGTCTGAACTGGCCTTCCTCTGTAATCAGATTGGTGAGTACCCCAACTATCATCATAGAGCCTTCATCTAGCAACTGATGGGACCAGATGCAAAGATCCACAACAAAGCACCAGGCTGGGCTCCAAAAATCCAATCCAAGAGAGGGATGAGGGTATATATGAGCAAGAGAGGTCAAGATCATGATGGAGAAATCTACAGACAGCTGAACCAAGCGCGTGGAAACTCATGAACTTTAGACTGATAGCTGTGGCGCCTCCATGAGACTGAACTAGGCTCTTCATATGTGGGAGAAAGGTGTGAAGCTTGGACTATCTGAGGGGCCCCTGGCAGTAGTACCAGGATCTATCCCTGATGCATGAGTTAGCTTACTGGAGTCCACTCCCTAAGGTGGGATGCAATGATCAGCCTTAATGCAGGGGGAAAGGGCTTGGTCCTGCCCCAACTTAATGTGCCAGACTTTGTTGACATCCTATGAGAGCTTTTACCCATTGGTAGCTAATGGAGGAAGGTCATTGGTTGATTAAATAAAGAAGCTGCTTGCCCTGATAGTTTAGAACGTAGGTGGGAGGAGTGAACGGAGCAGAACGCTGGGAGTGTTGCGGGAGGTCCTTCCACTCCTCCAGCCTATAGCCGCTGAGATACCAGCCCATTGGGGCGTGGTCTCTCTCCCTTTAAAAAAGCGGCTATAGGCTGGAGGAGCGGAAGGACCTCCCGCAACAGGTAGCAGTTGATTGGGGGTGTACTGAGGGAAAGAGAGGAGCAGGAGGAGGGGTGAGGGGAGAACTATGGATGGAATGTAAAATGAAATTTAAAAAACAAATTAAAATAAAAAAGAATCTTGAAATGTACAAAAGGATGACTATGAAAAATAGACATAAAGTTCTTGTCAAATAGATCTTTAACTTCCTTGGTCAGAGTTACCCCAAGATATTTTATGCTATTTGTGGCTATCATGAAAGGTGATGCTTCTCTGATTTCCCTCTCTGCTTCCTTATCCTT
>NC_022016.1:36856258-36856800 GCF_000317375.1 Microtus ochrogaster
ACTACTCAGCAGTAAAAAACAATGACTTCTTGAATTTTGCATGCAAATGGACAGAAATAGAAAACACTATCCTGAGTGAGGTAAGCCAGACCCAGAAAGAGGAACATGGGATATACTCACTCATATTTGGTTTCTAGCCATAAATAATGGACATTGAGCCTATAATTCGTGATCCTAGAGAGGCTAAATAAGAAGGTGAACCCAAAGAAAAACAGATAGTCATCTTCCTGGATATTAACCTTCATCAGGCAATGAAAGGAGACAAAGACAGAGTTCCACATTGGAGCACCGGACTGAAACCCGAAGGTCCAAATCAGGAGCAGAAGGAGAGAGAGCACGAGCAAGGAACTCAGGACCACGAGGGGTGCACCCACACACTGAGACAATGGTGATGTTCTATCGGGAACTCACCAAGGACAGCTGGACTGGGTCTGAAAAAGCCTGGGGTAAAACCGGACTTGCTGAACATAGCAGACAATGAGGACTACTGAGAACTCAAGAACAATGGCACTGGGTTTTGATCCTACTGCACGTACTGGCTT
>NC_022016.1:36856970-36878207 GCF_000317375.1 Microtus ochrogaster
AAATAAATAAATAAATAAATAAATTAAAAAAAGAAAAATAGAAGCAAACCCCTAACAAAAACAAAGACAATAAATAAATAATAAACAAATCATTGTTTAGCTGAATTCAGGAATGCAAATTGATTTGATACTAGAAAAATTAATACACGTGGTTCACTACATCTATCACTTAATATTGAAATGCCATATTGATGCTAAGAATGAGGGTCTTTTCCATAGTTCATGTTAAAGTTTTATAACCATGGGACTGGAGAGATGGTTGAGCAGTTAAGAACATTGGCTCCTAACACTCACATTGTGACTCACAACCACTAGCAATGTCAGTTCCAGAAAATATGAAACCCTTTTCTGGCCTCTGTGGGCAGGACACACCCATTCTACACATATGTACATGCAGGCAACATACTCATATATACAAAAGAAAACAAATAAAATATAAAATATTTAATTATCACTATGATAATATTAGGTGATGAAATTTTAAAGTAATTGGATCCTAAAGGGCTTCCCCTCCCATTCTGCTATCTCTAACAGTGGGTGAGCTGTCATAGGGTGTGTTTAGTATATTAGCAAGCCTTCTCATGATGCATGTAAACCCTAGTTTTTAAACTGTGAGGGGTTGATAACTATTTGACAATAACAAATATATGTGAACATGCAATAACCAAAAATAATCCAAATCTAAATGCATACTTCTGCCATTTTTATAGTATATATTTATGCAAAGCTGTGTTCTTAGCATTGAAAATTATAGTGCCAAAATGTGGATTAACTCTGAAAAACACTGAAGATGCTTTGTGCCCTGCAGTAGCAATCACTCAGCCATGATTTAATTCTTTGTGTAAAAATAAATAAACACATTCATGTCATTAATATGCAAATTTTATTTTGATATCTGCAGTCTACTGTCTTATACTATTATTAGATATATTTTAAAGTCAGTTCTGTTACTGGTTCATTTACCCTACTCTCTATCAGTCACTTGCTTGAGAAAACTTATTTCAGTTTCATCAAAAAGATTTTCTGAACTCTTGCATATCTAAAAATGCTATTAGCTTTATACATGAACAATATTTATCTTGCCATAATACTCATATATGTTTTTACCATTAGCAGTGTATAGTCATTGCTATGATTCCTATAGGTGACTTTATGTTTTAAGGTACCCTCTTGATTTTTAAATTTTAATCATTTTTGTCCTACTGTTTTTTTATTTGTTTTGATTTTTGTTTTGTTAGCTTTTTTAAATAGGAGAGAGAATGAACATAAGGTTGTGTGTTTGAGAAAGTGAGGAGGATCTGAGATCAGTCAGGGAAAACATATTGTATGATCAAAACATATTGTATGAAAAAATTTAAATAAGAAAGGAAAAAAATAAATTAGAACATACATAAGTTTTGCTCTTGACCATTCTATCAGTTAATATGCCATCATAAAAAGGAATATCACAGTCTGAGAAAATTTAGAATAGGTAATTAATTGTTTGAATAAACATCAAAGAGTTAACAGAACAAAAAGGAAATGCCCATGGAACCCAAAGATAAGACCTTACCTGCAGAAAACTGCTCCCAGGTCCAAGAAACAGGAAGCAAAAGGAAGGAACAAAGCCTCCAGATGTGGAGGAGGGACTCAATGGGGTATGACTGATGCCAGCTTTTTATAATTGAACTGAACCTCAGCACTCTAAAGAGTACATGTTCCTGGATGCTATTCCTATGACTAAAGCAGCAAAATAAGTCAGTTGTGAGAATGCCAAAAGAAATTGGAACTACGAAGAGTCTTAGGTAGGATACTTTGAAAAAGAGCACGATGCAAACAGGAGACAAGATGCTCCCTCTTCTTTATGACACATCTCTTGGGAGCCGAGAGGTAATAAAAACTTCAATTTGCAGAATCCCAGCCCAACACCAGTACTACCAAATGGAACACAGAGGTGAGTTTAGAGCTGAGAGACTAACTGGCATATTCATTTAGTGCCCGTTTTTCCAGAATATTTCACTTCAATCTGCATATTCAGGGCTCCTTTCATTCCAGCCATGTTTTCTCCAGTAATGTATGTGAGCTGTATTTTCTGTTCCTTTGTGTGGTCCTAGATTCTTTTTTCATATTGACTACAGATGGGTGAAAAGAAATTCTCATGTGTATACCATATGACCAAATTCTCAGTTTGTTTAAGTTGGGATTTAGAAGTCTAGCAGCAGGAAGGTGACTGCACAGAATAGCAAGGCTCTGCACAAGGTAAGGGCCTTTAGTATCTAAGCGCTATCATCTGGCTTGAAATAAACTGAGGGAAAGACTGATGATGTCACCGATATAGATTTACTTACTGCATTACTAGTCCGATTGTAGGAACCTAAATCCCCATTGTCTGAGAAAGGGAATCAAGCAACAGAAACAAAAATGTGTTGAAGATGAAAACAGTGACCAGCTTCAGCACTCAATCATTTTGGGTTCTGTGTGGAGTCTTTGACTAGCAAACAACCCTCATCTTTCCTGTTAAAGTTCCGAAGAGGGACTGGGTACATGAAGTCCAATTGCAAGGTTTTTTTTTTTCCTGTGTGCTGATACGAATTTTCGTTCCCACAGAAAGCAAAAATGATGTCTGTAAATGGCATTTTGTTTGAGGATGATTGCTCCCTTCCATACTGATGAGTATGTGGGTGGATTTGTAAGCTCTCATTCTAGTCAGGCATCCGCTCTTCCTCATCCTGCTAGAATCATCTTTTGCGTATTACTTTCTCAAACGGCAAGCTTCATCTGAAATGAGGCACTTTACTAGAGAGGCTATTTAAATCACAATGTGACAGTGTCTAAGCTCAAAGGAAGACTGGGGGCTGTGATAATAACACCAACATCAACGACAGTAAGCTGCCACAAATGGGTTGACTAGAATCTACAGATCTACAGAGAGGAAGAATTCAAATATTAACTTCATTTTCTTCTGGTAACACTTTTGAACTGGCTTTTTCCAGTTATATTTTTAATTTTTTCTAATTCAATAGCCCTTCCCTTTATATTTTTGGGGTCTATCTTGTATTAAAAATAAAATTCTCCTGTTTCCCACAGGCCACAAAACTAACCACACTTTAACTTTTTGGAAAAAACCAACAACCCAATACCTTCTTGCTATTCAACTCTTTAAAATGTAGATAGCACTTTCACCACGGTACTGAAGCCACTCGCCCGTATCCCAGATGGCTTTCCCACTGTGACTGTCCACAGATTGCCAATCTCATCGCTGTTTCCTTTTCTCCTATTCCTCTCGTGGAGATCTCTGCACACCACCATTAACCTCTCCTATCCGTGACTTTTATAACGCTGAAGCCCCTTTGTTCTCTTTATTCTGAATAGTCCTTCACAGACCCTGACTTGATTCTCTTTTTCCACTTGATTCTAAAGTTTTGCCAGGACTTTGTCTCTTATCTTGGCAAATATGCCAATGTCCATGATTTTATCTCCCTAACCTGTGTATCTTAAGTCACCTTCTCAATCTGTGTTCGTCTGCTCACAACTGCCTAATAGCTAGCATTCACCAGTCAAGACAACAGCATCTCAAATTCCACAAGTCCAATGGTAACTACGTTTTGACTGTCTATGAGTTATCTCATTTCTCAGAGCCCAAAGCCCATTTTTGGTTCTTTTCATTTTCAGGAAATCTTAAATATGCAAGCTCTCTGTCTTCCTAATATCCGAATCACTGCCCCCTATCTCTCACCATCGCAACTCCTTTACTCCCAATTCTCATACCCGTTCACTTTGTCTTTTGTAATACGCATGTGCTTTCTCTCCTTTCTTTTCCAACAAAGTTATATTCATTTGCTAGAGTGCAAAGCTCTGTGAGACAGTGTCATGAAGCCTACATTGTAAGGTGACAGAAATTTTATAGGTCCATTATAATCTCTTTTCCAATATAATATTTTTACTGATTCTTTGAGGGTTTCACATCATACATCCCTATCACATTCACTTCCCAGTCCTTCATGTCCACCGCCACTCTTGTGGCTCCCCTGCAACAACAACAATAACAAAAGTCTAATTTGTGTTATCTGTATACTCACTGTAGCTCCATTATAATCTCATAGTACCTCAGCGATAGCAGTAGTTTCTCATTGACTAAAACACATTTATGATGTTTGTACCTATATTTACCATATGATCTAGTTAAGCAGTAAGGTATATATCATATATAGTAGGCGAAGGATTTGGCAGAATCTGTCGTTATTGAACTCCATGTGGCTGTATATTAGAAAATGCCATTGCTCCATGCAGATTATTTTAAATTACTCTTTATAATGTCATCCTTGTATGATATCCCTCCACCAATTTCAGTATTCTTCAAATTGCCAGGCCAGTATCTTTGGTGCATCTTTAGGCTGCTGGGGCTTTGCCCAGAGTCTCAGAAGGGTCAGCGGGCAGTTTCCACCCTCCCACACTACTTCCAAGATGATTGTGTAGGAATACAGAAGCACAGATACTGGCCTTTGTGGAGACACAGACTGAAGGCCTAATTCACTATGTGGAAGTATCCTTTGGGGATTACAGTGATTTCTCTGTGAAGAATTTCTGCCCAAATCTCACCCTTGCTTATCTTGGTTTAATTCCCTACTTCCTAACTCATTTTCCTGTCTCTTTGTGTCAATTGCTGGGCAACTGTACCAACCAAGTGCCAGATACCACGTTAAATGTGCCCATCAATAATTTCTCTATTTTAAACCTCAAGTCCGTTCTGAGTACAAAGAAACATCATGATTTAACAGCAGAGGAATCTACAGTTTAAAGAACTTTTGAAAAGACTTTTCAAATCTATAGAGCTTGTAGTTGGCAATGCTCAGAATCCAACAAGGACTTCAAAGGTAGCTTATCAACTGATTTGCTATAATCTTTTCAATGGTGCATTGTTTTGTAGAAGGGAGATTCCTAATATTAAGCCTGAGATCACAACCTAATGCTGTAAATATACGTATACAATCCCCACTTCATAAATATGAGCTGGATCTTGTGATTTGACTTTCACAAATAAAATATCGTAAAATTGATTTTAACTGCTGGGCTAATTATGCTAGATTTGGTAGCAGATCATCCCACTGGCTTCAGTGAGCAAGCTGCCATATTGGGGCAACCCAGGTGATGGGAAATTGAGAGTAGCTTCTAGTTAAGATCCAATGAGAATCTGAGGTTCTCAGATCAGGTGCCCAAGCCAACATTTAGATGAGTAAAAGCAATCATTCTCAGACAAATAACTTTGAGATCAAACTGTACTTATTGTTTGCATCTTGCCTGCAGCCCTTAGGAGATCTTAACCCAGAAGACTTGGAGAAAGTTGGGTCTGGATCCCTGGTCCACTGAAGTTAGAAATAATAAATGTAGGGTAGTAAAAAGAATCTTGCTGCCTAGAAACAGAAGAGTGGGTCTTGTTATTCTGTGTCATACTTGAGAACTGCAGCTCAGGGAATTATTAACAGGAATTCCAACTCATAATCTATCAACTTTGTTAGATAGATTATTACTATTATTCCAGTCTAATAAACATAGCTAGAATGGTGGCAATAAGCCCCTCAGAGCATTACATTTCCAGCATGCTGTTAGAGCTAAGCAAACAACAAATAAATTCTTAGTGAGGACCTAATGAAGGAAATTTTAATGCCTTCAAAATAAGCTTTTGTTCTGTGCTTGTTTCAACCAGTTAATCAAGCAATAAGGGGCAGTGTAAATTTGGTACCATCTGGCTTATTGCTTATTTGAACAAAGCTATGTTCAGTGCCTTCTAGTAGACTGCATGTTCCCCAATATGTGCTTTTCTCTCTAGCCGTGCATATCCCTAACACTCATCAGTGCCCATGCAGATGGAAAGCACCCAAGGATGCATTCTCCAAGTCTTTATTTCTCTCACTGCCATGGAATGTCAGATCAAAAATCAGAAATGTTAAAAGTAAAATCGAAAAAGATGTCACCTTTCAACTACTTCAGCAGCCTGAAACAATCCTTTGAATAGGCAAGAAAACATAAGGGGATGAACGACACCTAATAACAGTCAATAGCTATAACGATAGGAGTACGGAAAAGCCAGAATGTCAGTGAAAATGCATAAGGAATGGTCTTTTGGCTCACATGGAAACGTGAATATCCCCCATCCTTGTCAAACAATCGTTGGCAACAAATAGGGCAGTTTAGCACAGAAAGCTCCGTGTCCCTAGAAACAGCTCAGTCCTGGGTAAATCAGAATGGCTGGTCACCCTGGTAACAACAATTAACTCCCAGAGACCTCAGCTCTCTTGCTTTCCAATTGGAGGTGGGGTAATAAAAAACATTTTCTTACGGTTTTTTCTCTTTGAAAGCTATAAATGCCCTCCTGACAGAATTTTCCAATTAAGGTAGTGGTATAAATGCTATTTCTTCAATTAAAAAGTGACAAATATTGGAAAGATTTACTAATTTTGCTTCCATGGTATATTGAACGAAAAGGTGGGAAGCAGAGCTAGGAGTGTGAGTTTGAAGGCAGAAAGCAATTAAAAGCATGCAGTAAGGAAGCATTTGAACCTGCCAATGCATTCTCAATTGGTGGGATGACCCGAGCAGACACAGAGGGACAAGTTACTTCCATTCTCATCTATTTCCTTTGTGTTGCTGTGCTGAAAAGCCACTCTGACCAAAAGCAACATATGGGAGAAAAGGATTTATTTCTGCTTGCACGCTGTAGTCCGTAATTGAGAGAAGCCAAGGCAAAAACTCAAAACAAGAATTTAAAGCCAAAACCATGGAGGAAAGCTGCTTGCTGGCTTGCTGGATTGCTCAGGCTGATTCTTAGACCAAGACCATCTTCCCAGGGAATGGTGTTGCCTACCATCGACTAGTCTCTCCTACACTGGTGAATAACCAAGACAATCCCCCACAGGCGTACCCACAAGCCATCTTATAGGGACAATCTCTCAGAATGCTCTAGGTTGTATCAAGTTGACAGTTAAAAGTAGCTAGAATATAGTCAGGAGTATATTTTTAGCCCTAAATAATGGGGACTTGCAATTTCCAACTCACAGAGTGAGAAGATTCCTTGGAGGTAGTTGAATCCAAACTTCTACTTCTCAAACAGCATTTTCTGCTTTACTAAAGCACAGTGACTTCGGAGGATTCTGGTGGGTATCACATGATAGGAGGATCCCTTCATCACATATGTCTAAAAATGGCAGACTGAAAAAGAGAAAACGAATTTCTGGACTGCAGGAATTTGCTGTACAGTTCATGTGCTCACATGCAGTTTGTCATGGAAAGGAGGCCACGAGAACAGGCACCAAGTCATATTGCATCCACAGATGGAAAGCAGGGAGCATCAGGCTTGTATCCAGCTCACTTTCTCCTTTTAATCCAGTCTAGGACACAGCTGTACTCTCCGACTGCTTGATTTCACTAATACATAGAATCTAAAACAGTAGATCCCATTAAAGGAGAAGGCAGGGTAATTGTTAGCAGGAGCTAGGGGCCATGCACTTGGGGGATAGTGGTCAAAACACACATATATGCTAAATGTATGGAACTTGTACTTGCAAATTTCAGAATGTTATTTAAAGAACCACTGCTCATGTGCACTGAGAAGCTAAAAGAGTAAGAAGATATTTGTAATGTATTGTTTAATTTTTTATTTTTATATTCTTCTCCCATCCTGCCCACTCACAGTTTCCCCTCCTTCTACTCCTCCTGGTCCCTCCCCTCTATTTCCTTCTCCCCCAGATCTACTTCTCCTCCCATTTTCTTCAAAAAAAATGTGCATGCCACCCAGGGATTCCAACCAAACATAGCATAGCAAGCTACAAGAAGACTAGGCACAAGTCCTCATATTAAGGCTGGACCAGGCAACCCAGTAGAAGGAAAAGGGTCTCAGTCACAGGCAAAAGAGTCAGAGATACCCACCACTACCACTTTTAGGTGTCTCATAAGAACATGAAACTACAGAACCATAACGTATGCAAAGGACCTAGCTAGACCCATACACGATTCGTGTTTGTCACTTCAGCCTCTGTGGTCCCCTATGAGCCCTGCTTAGTTGATTCTGTGGGCCATGATCTCATGGCATCCTAGACCCCTCTGGTTCCTACAAGCCTTACTCCCCATATTCTGCGGGATTCCCCTGGATCCACTAGTGTTTGTCTATGGGTTTCTACATTTGCTCCATCAGTTGCTGGATGACGCCTCTCTGATGACAACTGGGCTAGGCACCGATCTATGAGTATAGCAAAATAGCATTAGGAACCTGACTTAACCATATATATTTTAATCTTTCTTTTCCTTCCTTATCTCCCACCTTCCCTCCTTCCTCATCCCCCCTGCCTTTTCTTCTTTCCTTTCTTTCCTTCTTTCCCCAGTATCTTTCTGTTTTTGCTTTGGGACATATTGGCTTATATTTGGGGGGGGGCGTTTTTTCTGTCTGTCTAATCACTGGAAAGGGAATAACAGAAATTAATAATGATAATTGGAATACACTGTTGTATTTTTAAAATAATTACAATTTTAACTTTTTAATAAGGTTATTTAAAATACAAGATAATGTTCCCATGTTCTATCACTTGGTTTCAGAATCTGCAAACCAAAACCATCTTGATTTAATACATAATCTGACCATTTTCCCTACTCCCGAACACTGAATTTTTTTAAAGCAAGCCCAGACAATGTTAATTTATTCATGCACCCTTCAAAATACTTCTCTAATGAATTAAAACTCTTTTAGTATGGTTTTAATATTCTCACACAATATTAAGAATAATATACTCCACCAATTAAGCAATTATATGACAAATTAAATAAAAATGACTCCTTAATTAGTTAATATGCAAATATCAAACAACTTAAGAATTTTTACTTCAGTGATAATGAGTCCTCCAAACTTAGAGCATAGTACTAATAAAAATTCTACACATAGCTATTGCATTGCACCAGGATAGACTAGACTAAAAATCAAAGTGCTAAAAATGTTCACATTGTCAAACTAAAACCAAATTGTTATCTGGCCTTTGGAGATGTCAGGAACCTGACGTTTAGCCAAATTTTCATAGCAGGCCTATCAGCACTATCCTCTTACATCCTTTAATCCTTGTAAAAGGAAAATGAGGTCACTGGATGCTAACACATCAGATGTTCTTCTATTGTTCTGTATCCCTGAACCTACTTTATAAGAGAAGGGAGGTTGAAATCACCAGTCTGCTTTTATTTAATGCCTTCTCCAGCCTTTGTTTAAAAAACTAAAATTTAACATTAAGTCCATCCAAATAGTTGAGCTATTTTATGTGATGAAGTATTGTTTGATTTTAAAGTAAAAAATGAAACTAAGAACTTTAAAGAAAAAAGTTCTTGACAATGCTGTCTTTTCATTTGTTCATATGTATTTGTGTATTTCCAGAAATGTCTTAAGTTTTCTCATATAGATTTTGGACATGTTTGAAATAAGTTTTCAAATGAATGTTGCTTTTTATTTAGTTTAGTTTATTCTTTGTTTAATCAGGGAATCATTCCTTCTATTACATATTCTAGCTTATTATTTGTGTAACAAATGATGGGGTCTTGTAAATGGGATCATTACTTCTGTTAAATTCTCTAAATTCTTATTACTTGTATATATGAATATTGCTAATTTTAATCAACTTCATTACACTCTGATTCATTAAAAATCCATATTTAAAGTGCAAAGTTTACACATATCTTTGTTATGTAAATTGTATACATGTGTCCCACTTAATCACTACTGTCATTGTGAAACTTTACGTTGTTTTTACAATCTTTAAAGTTGATAAACTCTTTTCAATATATATCCTCAAAATCATTACTAGATTTAACCTATCTTTAAAATTATAAAACATTCTAATTTCTTTGTTTTCTCTTTGATCTTTCTATTTTTAAACTTTTTTTTAAAAAAAATTCTCTTCTCATTCACAGCATGCTAAAAAGATTTTTTTCTCCAGTCTACAAGAATAGATTGAATGTCAAATGCTGGCCGCTCCTGAAGAGTTAAGCTGCTATTCCAGGCATACAGAAACATGATCCTCTTTGCAGCAGGTGTGACTCGAAATACAAGTTTACTGATGTAAGCAGCTAGTAATTAGAATGAGAGCTGACTCAAGAATAGATTTTCGGGATCATTAATGTTTGCTTCGGAGAAATAGTCTCAAGTGCTTGTCTCCAGTCTCAACAGGTCCATGACCCGGATGCCTACATGAATACATTTATAGTTGGGCCCAATACTAAGGTTCTCATTATGCAGAGACCCTCAAGTGACCAATGGCTGTTCAAAGGGTTCACCACACCCTGCTGTATTCATATTTAGGAAGCTACAGTGACTTAGTGTCACCAAACCATGACAATTTTTTAAATGAAAGATGAAAAGTGACTGTCTTAGCTAGCTCAGATTAAAGAGCAGCAGCTTCACATAAGGGAATGATCTTTTTTAGCCAACTCTTTCCTGGAACTATGTGGACACTAAGACTAGACTGTTACCTCCCTAAGGATAGGGCAATGACAACAGTGTTATGGGAGAGTGATGAGGAGAAAAGAACGGATTGTCCCTTATAGTTGTTAGAATTGCTAGAGACTATACAAAGGTGACATTTAGTTTCTGTGACAAAACACCTGAGACAATCAACTTCTAAGGAGAATTTATTTTGACTTACAGTTTCAATCCATAGCTTGTCGGTCCCATCACTCTGTGGTTGTGGCTAACCAGAGCACCATAGCAGAAAGCTAGAGCGGAGCAAAGCTCTTCAAATCAGGCAGTCAGAACGCAGAGGGAGAGAGCAATGGACCAGGATCTCAAACCATCATTCAAGAGCCAATGTTTCTGCTTCCTCTAACAAGACCCCACCCTTAAAGTTTCTACCACCTCGCAATATTGCCATATGCTGAGGAACAAGTCTCCAACACATGAACTTTCTGGGGGACATTTTAAGATCAAACCATAACTTTCTGTCTCTGGTCTCTAAAAGCTCTTTTCCATCTTACAGTGCAAAACAATCCATTTCTTCTCCAAGAATCCCTATATGCCTTAACAGTTCCAGCATGATTGCAAAATCCACGTCAAATAATGTGTTCAAAGTACACATAAAATGCCATAATGAAGCTCATTATTTTGCATAATTTATATAGGCTAATTTTAAAAAGAATAATAATACCAAAATCTCCAAGACTCAACTCAGGGTAAATTCTTAACTGCGGGTACCTTTAAAGTTCTTTTTAAAGCTATAGACTACTAAGCTACAATGGTGCAGAGTAAACATTCTCATGACAGAACAAATAAAGTCTAGAATAGGGAAATGAGACCAAGACAATGCCCAAAGTCAGCAAGGTAAATGTTAGATTCTGTAGTTCCAGGTTTAGCATTTGGGGCACATGCTGGTGTAATGTGTGCTCTAAAAGTATCCCTGTCTGAAGCATTGTCAGCTTTAGCCCAGATGGCTGCTCTGTTGACATACTGCAACTCATTGCCTTCAACTTCCCTTAGTGGGCATTTCAAGTTCCTGGCATTCTTACATCCTAGAGGCCCCTTTTGTAGTTTTAGCTAAACTCTTACTGCTTTTTGTTTGTTTCTTTGCTTGCTTGCGTGTTTGTTATGTCATTTCAGGGTCTGTGTGCCCAGAGACTGACCCTGCCACACACCTACAGGTTTCTTAGGCTTCTATTTCTTTGAAGTCTTTTGAGACAGGATTTCATTATGTAGACTTCACTGACCTGGAACTTGCTATACAGAACAGGCTGGCTTCAGATTGAAAGCAGTCTTCTCTTCTCTGCCTCTTGAGTGCTGGGGCTACAGATGTGCGCCACCATGTTCAGTTCTAGGTTTTCTTTAGGAATCTGGGAAGACACCAGCATAGCTAGCTTCTTAGCTATTGCATTCTGCACACATGCAACATCATGTTAATGATGCCAAGGCCTATCACAGCATGAGGTGTGCCTGCTGAATCCTCAGAAGGTATGGATTCTATGGCCACCTGAAGTTTGAGAAACAAATCCCAAGAAAATAATTCCCTTGGCAGTGTTTGTGTATGCATTGCACCCCAGAACTCAGTTTGAGCCTGCCACAAGTAGGGTGTGGACAATTCCTGAGACACACTCAAGTTGCCCCTGTAGCTCCAGGTAAAACTCTTGAGTTCTTTTTAATGCCGTTCATCTTTTCAGCAACTGCTCCTTCCTTGGTGGGAAGTAGAGTGTATGCATTTTTGTAGTCCTACAGAGAGTTTCTCTGATCTTCTCTCTTGCTTGTGATTTTTTTCATAATTCTAGAAAACAATGATCATCAAAATTCACGCTGCTTTCTAATATGGTGCAGTTGGACCTTCTTCATCCTAACTAATTAGTTGAATGAGGTCTTCTTTGTTGTTGTTGTTCTGCCTCTCAAAAAGTCTTGGGCTATGGAGACACAGGCATATTCTTTGTAAGATGAGAGGTGCCTAGTCCAGTTTCCAGGAGAGGCCTGATCCTCATCAAAAACTTCAGCAACACAGCATTTACTGGCTATGTTCTTATAAGAAATGTGTTTTTTTGAATTCCCATCAAAATCGCCCTGTGGAGGTCAGGCTGTTCCCAGCTCTAAATTATTGTATATTGGGTAAAAAGAGTGGCTTGTTCCTTGCCCTGGGTGGTTCCATTTTATGACCAGCAGTTAGCTCTATTTTGAGTGCAATTGCAGAGACAGGGTTATTCTACATCTCATTGTGTGCATAAATACCACCACCTGTCAAAAGTGGCTCCTAAAAGTAAAAAAAAAAATACTATCCTATAAGCTTATCAAAGTAGAATTGGAACACATAAGCACATATGTGATTTAAAAACTATATACAGAAAAAAGTCAGGCCTAAACTTATCAAACATACCAGGTCAAGGAAAAGTGCAGCATCCACATCTGGACCCCATAAAGAGGAGATCACATTACTCTGAGATGGCAATGGCCCCCACCAATCTGTCATCTGATTACTCACCCAGGGCATGGGGTTAGAGAGAGGGAAGATCTGGCATCCAACATACCCGCCAAAGGCATGCTTCTTGTGACCTAAATTCCATACACTAGACCTTACCTCTTAAAGATCCCCTGACCTCTCAATCAGCCTACAAGCTGGAAACCAAGGCTGTCAATTCCTAGCCTTTGGAAGACATTTAAGAGTCAAAGCTTGTCTTTGTTTGAGGGTCTGGAAAAAAAAAAGACCTTGATCGAAGATATGAGAACAATTAATTGATCAGAAGAGGCAGCCTGATCTCAGGAAAAGGAAAACTGTAAAGCGGTATGTACATGCAGGTTTCATACTTGGGGCAACTGATGATGAGTCTTCCTGGGCCTTCTCTGAAATGCTGTGTAGTTGTACTTTTGGGTTTGAACCACCAACCTGCAAATCATGACATAGAGACTTATTACTAATTATGAAAGTTTGGCCTTAGCTTAGGCTTGTTTCTCTAACTAGCTCTTATAACTCAAATTAACCTGCTTCTATTCATGGATCGATGCTCTATCACATGGCTCAGTTACCTTTCCTCTGTCTTGTTTGTCAATTTGTTCTATTCTTCTCCTGGGCACTCAGTTTCATCCCTCTGACTCCCTCTCTGTCCAGAAGTTCTGCCTAACCTCTCCTGCCTAGCTATTGGCCACTCAGTTCTTTATTACACCAAGCACCGCGACACATCTTCACACAGTGAACAAATATCCAACAGCAATACTGTGTAAAATATGCCTCAGAATTGTCTGGTGCCACCCGAGAAAACTAAGACGTTTATCCATTAAGTTGTGCTCTTTATTGGTTCAAGATCAAATATGAGGGAAGGGCTGAAAGTTAACATTTGATATTTCAGGCCTGTCTCACATGTAGGATTTTATAGAAAATTTCTAAGGTAGATAGATAAACAGAATATGGGAGTCATAATTCTATATTATTTTCATTTTCTTGTTTTTTTAATGTATGAGTTTAATCTCACCGACAGTAATAAAAACTCTTGGAGTACTTGGGCCACTTCTTGTATTTGTATGATTGCCCTGTCTCTATGACTTCTGGTGAATTTCTTGCTATTGCAAGATTTAGTCCACCCAGTTACCCATAAGTTAGCAGGGGTGGGGAGGATGAAGACCCAGTCTGATTTCTACTCTCTCGTGCCACAGCTTCTGTCTACAATATCCTTTCTTCCACTGCAAATGCATTGACTCACATATTACAGAATCAGCTATGTAGCTCGTTAATAAAATGTTCCAAGTTCCGAATACTTATGCCCTTTTCCAAGCCACTCTCTATACAATTTATCACCGTGTATTAACATTTTAAGAATATATTTCTATTTCTATTTTTGTGGTGCCAAGAATAGGACCTGCTGCTTGTCTGAAGTATGTGTTCTACCACTGAGCTGCAGCTCTGGCCATTAAATTTTGTTTTGTGTGTTGGTCCTGGATTACAGAGTATGAACTCCTTGAGGAAGTGAATAGTGTCACAGATCTCTCATTATCTGTAACACACAGCTCAATGCATGGCAAGGCGTGAATGCTCAGTAATATTTTTGGTATATAAATGAGTGTGAGTAATAAGTACTTTTGAATTCAGCAAATCATGGGACTGAAGATGCCATCTGTGGGTATCCCTAAAAGGCCTCCCAAATATTGGCAGTCTAAATGTGTGTACGGTTGTGGTAAATATTCCTCAGAATCAAGTACCAATATTCTTCAACCAGAGATGGCCAAGAATCCCTGAAGCTACACAGGTTGAATTTTCACTGTTAAGCTTCAAACAGATGTGCCTATTAAACATATCAAAGCAGACCTGACCTCCAGGTTTTCCCAGCATTCCTCAGTCCCTACCTGTTACAGGATATGGCTGGCCACCTCACCTTCTACCCTGAACTCTCCAGACTAGGGCCTGGGCTGCCCTTCCCCCAGAGGCTCTTCCCTATATAATCCAGACATTTTGGTTACCAGATCTTTTGTACCTTTTCCATCTTGGCTCCCCCTAATTCCTCTCTCTCCCCTTTATCTTCCCCTCCCCCTCTCCCTACACGGCCCAGCTCAGCCTGGTCATGTCCACTCTGCACTCTCCCAGATGTCACTGCCTCTGGCTATGCTATACTACGTATCTACAAGAAATTTTCTCCTCCTCCATACCTAGGAGTAGTCGTGTCCTTTTCTTTTTATTTCTTTTTTTCCATTCATTCACAAATAATAAGAGAAAAACATAATGCAGGGAATGAAGGGTATTTCTGTAAGTGTACCTTGGAGACTGTAATAGTATTTGGGGGTTTCAATTAGTGATTTGGAGAAAGGGTCAAGGAAGCTAGGGTTGCTCTAGAGTTCATGCTATGAGAAAGAGGAGGTAATCTTAATTAATTTGTGATTTGTAAAGAGCAAATGTCTTTGATTTTGTCTGTGCTTAGGCAAAATTATAAATTGAGCTTGTTTTGGTTCACTGAATCTTGTTCTCACAAGAATATCTGAAGCTTGTGTGTGTGTGAGGCAGTTTGTGTCTCAGAGACCGGCATAGCCTGACCATGAGCATTTGGCCAGATTGCAATAGAATGATTTGTTTGTGAATGTCAGGTAAGTTCTGAACATCAGACAATGACTTTTTGAGATGAGGGAAAGGCTCAGAAAATGACTTTATGTTGAATGTTCTCAGTCATAGCGACTGAGAACTGAATTGAGGGAAAAAATAAAAGCAGAAAGCAAAATGGCCTTCCTATCCTGCTCTTTGGCCTTTCAGGTAGACAAGACTGACATCTTGAGGCTTTGCCAAGTCCCCCAAACATATAATGCCTGGAAGAAATACTTTTCTTCCCAGAAATGTAAGCAGCATAGATCCCCTTCTTTAAATATATAAATGATTAGGCCTGGGAACTACAACACTTAAGACAATACCAATATCAGTTGTGGAGCAACAAAATAGTATGGTTTCTTTTTCTTTGCCTCCCATTCTTGCTATTTTCTCTTTTTTAAAAAAAACTGTTATTTTTGTGTATGTATAGGAATGGTAGAACAAACCTGATAGTCTAGAAAATGTATCCAGAAGGAAAATAATTGAATTTTTGGTTGTTTGGTTATGAAGCTCTATGGCCGGAATCCTAGGTCCGAATGCATGTAGCACATTGTATTTGAACCCTGTTCTAAGTTAGGTTGCGTAAAGGAGCTCCAAAGATGGGGACATCAAGATCCATCTTTGTTTGAAGAGCTCACAATATGGAAGTGGAGAAAGCAAAATCCCCAGCCCTCATTGACAGAATGTAGACCCTGACAATGAGAGGGGACATGGCAAACATACATTCATGAGCAGCTGGTCACGTGCTCACACCTACATAAATGTTTATGTCTAATTAAGTTTCTGTAGTTTAATGGTCATCATGCTTGCCTAACATGAATGTATAAATGTTAACTTTTCTGAAATTGATTTTGGGGGTGGAGCAACTTTCGATATAATTTTTAGATTACAGAAAAAGTTGACTAGTATAAGAATTCCTATTTAGCCTGTATCCAAATTTCCCAACCAGTTTCACAACCATTTGAAAGTTGGAGGTATTTTGCCAAACTAGCTAGTCCTAAACACTTAAATGTGTTTATTCTAAAGGTACTCTCCTCTTTAACTTCCATGTGATTGTCCAAATTAGGAAACTGACCATTGGCACTGTGTCATCATCAAATCTGAGGTCCACATGCACATTTTCCTAAAAGTTTCAATAGCATTAAAATTTTCTACAGCAGCCTTCTCTAATCGGCATTTGGTTATTGTGCTTTATAGGTTTCATGAACTCTAAACAATAGCTCTTCTTGATCCCGAGTGTTCCATTACAGGCTAGTTATTCCGTGGAATGCCGAAGGTTGCTCTATGTAATGTTTTCTCATCCTGACGTTCAGGCTATTACATTTTGGGAAGAATAAGTTGCTGGATTTTTTTGAATGATTTTTGTCTTTTTGCTTTCAGTGTTTTTATTTGAAATTACTATACAACATATTATCTTTCAATTTGTTGCATCTCAAACACAATTTGGTTTTTGTTGATCCTCCCACCCTCTCTGCCATCTTTCTTTCTTCCCATTTATACCCTTCTACGTGTGTTCTCTTACCTTTGTCCCTCCATCCACACCTGTTTGTTGGCTTGTTTGTTTATTTATTTATTTTAGGTTTTTGAGACTGGATTTCTTTGTAACAGCCCTGACTGTCCTGGAACCCACTCTGTAGACCAGGCTGGCCACAAACTCACAGAGATCCACCTGCTTGTGCCTCCAAGTGCTGGGATTAAAGATGTGTGCTATCCCTACCTGACCCTATTTCTACTCTTGTGGCCACTTTTCTAGGTTTGTGGCTTATATTCACAGTCATAATTGCATATATAAATGTAAAAATGCATATAAATATGCATATATAAATGTAAAGATGCATATATAAATGTAAAAAGTTTAGATACACATCTAAAAGAGACCTGTAGTATTTATCCTTTTGATTCTGGGTTACATCTCTTTATATAATATAATAAACTATATTACTTCTCTTAACAATAAATATGGGTCCAATCATTTTCCTGTAAATGTCATGAGTCCGTTGTTCTTTATGGTTGAATAAAACTTCATTGTGTACATGTACCAAGATTTTATCATCCATTCATCTGATGATAGACATCTAAGTTGATTCCATGTCCTTGTTATTGTGAATAGAGCAACAGTGGATCTGAATATGCAGATATTCACATCTCTATGGCAGGATAAAGGGTCCCTTGGGTATATGCCCAGGAGTAGTTCAGCTGGGCTGTGGTCCTTCTATTTTCAATCTTTGTAAAAATCTCTTTACTGATTTCCACAATGGCTGGACCAGTTTGCATTCACATCAAAAGCAAACAAAGGTTTCTGGTTCCTTGTACTCTTGCTAGAATTTGTTGTCTTGAAATGGGTGCTCTTTATGTATCCCAGGTTGGCCTCAATCCTGCTGCCTCATTATCTTGGGTCCTTGTGTGCTGGAGGTACAGGCATATAGCACTATGTCCGGTTTAAGCAGTGGATTTTTAACTCCCGGATATCTGCTTCTACCCATATGTGTATCACTTTGGCCTAACCTTGTGCATTATTGGGAAGTTAGACATTTCTATATTCCTTCCAGTAATTATTAATTAAGTCATAAGAATTGTTATAATTCTTAAGATGTCTTTTGGGGGAGCTTACACTCTGCTAAAATTGCTAAAATTTTGTATTAATTCCCAATATATGCCTGCACTCACGCATGGATTAGTGCCCACTTCATTATTACAGTGATGAATAAATTATTCACTCTGGTGGGTGAATGACTGACAGAGATAAATAACACGGCATGAATGCAGTAAAGACAGCTTCTTCCTCTAATTTTTGTTTTTATTCATTTTCTAGGTCTTCATTTCCTTTATTTTTTTTTCCTTTTTCTCCCACTTCTGAATAGATAGCATTTAAAACTCAATACCTTATAACTTCGAAACTGCAACTTTCCAGAGAGGGAAAACCAACTGCATAGAAACCCAAACGCATGAGATTTCCACAGGCCCCAGCGCAAAGAAGTTCAAGGTCTCAGTGATGTCTGGAGCTACAACTGTTTCTCAGCGCGTTTTCTCACACTGATAGATTGTCGTCTCCCACAGAGCACAAGGGGGGGATGGGGAAGAATAAAGAGTAGGGGAGACGGCCACCAAGAATTGGCAACTAGATAGAGAGTAACAGCCAGTGGTTGATTAAAAGTTTCAGCTTTGAAATGACCCCTTTGTGTGACTTGTCCTTCCTGAGAGAGAAGTTAAAATGCTTTCAGCAGTGTGTTAATTAAAACAATTAATCCTAGGTCCTAAATAAAATGGCTCAACTTATTTGGAGAGTAGCCCTCCTTCATGTGCTTTTTGCTTACTCACCGAGGAACACATCCCCCAAATCAGCAAATTCCTATTACTTCAGAATATGAGGGCTATTTAGAGGGAGGAATGGTTATTAAGCTAGATCCTAGACTCCAAAGTTGTCTATTTTCCAGCAGCTGAGAAGCAAGTTTATTTAGAGCTATACCTAGCATAGCTCCCATGAAGACAGGTGATTTTCAAAGCAACACATTTAATGTGCAGTCAGCATGTGTGGGCCCATCACTTCTGGCTTCACGTGGCTACCTCATTTCATATCGATTATATTCTAGGAGTTGCATGTTATTGCCATTGTTATTATGGACAGGTCTACTTTTTCAGATGAGAGGGCTCAAAGAGGTAAAGGAGCTGGGCCAGAGCATGCTAACTGTAGGGGCAGGCAGGATTTCAGTGCAGGTTAAGTCTGGTCCAGGGTTCATTGCTCACCACTGTCCTATTTGCCTTTCGGTTCACCATTTGCCTTCAGTCTGATGGGTGCATAAGTCATCTAAGAGAAGATGCACCAATGCCAGATGACCGAATTGCTGTCTGTGCGAGACATATTTTCTTTTGGTCGGGACAGAATATTTGATGTAAGCAAGGAAGAAAGAGTTATTCACTCAGGTTCCTAATGTTCAGCCCATTCTGACGGAAGAGGTATGGCTCAGCAGGTCACAGCAAGGCAGACAAGAAGCAGAGAAAGAGAATCCAAGAATGGGCCAGAGTGGGATATAGTGCCTGTAAGACATGCACCCAAGAGCATTTTTCTCTAACCAGTCCCTGCCCTGCCTCCTGCCTTGGACCAATTCTCAGGAGTGTCATCATACCAGGAACCCATCGACAAATTAACCATTATGGAACTGTCTCTGGCAACACTTTCCAAATGACTCCCAAGGGTGTGTGTTACTAAATCCTCCAAGGCATTCCTCAATCCAACCAAGTCGACAGTAAGAACAAAGCATTGCCTTTGAGGGGACTTTTTCAAAGACAATTGAAACTGCTCTGTAAAGGCAAGGAAAGCTTGATTTGGTGAAGGGGTGTTTAGGAGCTCCTCCAGATAAAGGAACCCCACGAGTATTACAAATACTGGTGAAAGCAATCAAGGATTGACAGAGTGCTTCCTGCTGTCACCTCAAAAGACCTTGGCCTCACTTCTACAAATGAAAGGATTCTTACAGTTTATCCCTAAGAAAGGGACGGAAAGGTGACTATGGAGCACTTTGACATCTTGATGTATATTGGGGCGCATCACCTAAGGGACAGGGGAACTGCAATGCCTTGGCAATTGTGTCAACTACATTCTTCCCGCATTTTCCTCCACCGACATTCTCCTGGGTCTCGGTGAGATTAGCAGAAAAGACTGGCCTGGCCTCTGTTCATGCTTGCCTGGTCTCTACTCTTCATCTCAGCTTTTCTTTTTTTCTGACCCCACTGGTTTAGTTTAACTTAGGGTGTGGCAACAGAAAGCCCTAACCCAAACCCCAACTCAACCTCACCATCAGCCAAGCTGTCTCAACTTCTCTCTGACTTCTCGTCTGTTCTAGTGGATCACAAACTTGGATGACAGGAAGACTGATCAATTGCTTTGCCCCAAATTGCAATTACAGGAAGGTGACAGGGAATTTGACTTAAAAAGCTAATTATGTATGGTATAGCAAGGAAAGGCTTGGAGCTTTATACAACTATTTAACTCTGTAAGGGTGCAAGCGCAAACTTCATAGCCACAGAGAAAATCACTGTGGGGCTTGTTCTTAAATTAATCTCTAGAAATGTAGTGTCACGAAACCCTCATTTTCCACAGATAAATTTGCCAAGGATCTTAGCCCTTTCTAAGAGCCAAAGTAATATTTTATCAAATCTTGGAATCATTTATTCTCTGCTCAGCAAAAGGCTCTTTTTCAAGCATTCTTTCATGACCAAAGAATGTTTTGTCCTATCCGGGAAGCTTTAATCGCCTCACAAAATATTGTTATCATAAGGAAACAAATTGGACATATGGGTTTATTATTTATTAGCACATTTGAGTGCTAATTTTTTCTCTCTATATATATCAAATACAGAGATTTAAATGTTAAATACAATTCTGAAGAGACATTATCAGCTTCCATATCTATAATACTGCTTACTATAAACAAATGGGAAAAGTTCTTTTCTCTAGGAATAAGGTTTCTATTGTATGCCTTTTATCATCAGAAGACATTGGATGAGTACTGGAGAAATGGCTCAGCACTTAAGACCACTTGCTACGTTTTTAACATTACTTCTTGGGTTCCCTCAAATAAGCAGATGGCATCCTATCAACTTGGAAATCAGGGAAAGCAATTGTATGGTGATGTGATATAGTCCAGGTGATCAGTTTTCTCTCCTACTAGGCAAAAAAATAACTCTACATTTTATTTTATTTTATTTT
>NC_022016.1:36878307-36913406 GCF_000317375.1 Microtus ochrogaster
CTTGGTAGACCAGGCTGGCCTCGAACTCACAGAGATCCGCCTGCCTCTGCCTCCCGAGTGCTGGGATTACAGGCGTGCGCCACCACCGCCCGGCAACTCTACATTTTAAAATACATCTGGAGTGCAGTAATTGAGCAACCCGAACTGATTCGAATCACACCTCTAAGACAGCATACAATTGTTATGAATTATTAGTTTTTTCGACGAGAAAACACAGGTTCACTTCATTAGTGTATGGATGACTCAGAAAAGAGTGGTTTACTTAACACTACTAGAAACTGACAGGTAACAAATCCTTTATGCTAGTCTCAATAACACCCCCAGCCTAGCAGTTTCTGTCTGCACAAAGAAACTTTTTTGCTTTCATTTGGCATGTGGCTTTAGCAGGTGATGCTGGCCTGGGTGAGAAGCTGGTATCAGAAAAACCCAGGTGGTTCTGTAAGGCCAAAGGCCACAGACTTCTGGTCCTCATCACCATTAAAAAACGCAAGTCTTTTGAGGAGACACTCCCTCAGGCTGTTCTCCTCACTGGTCTGCAAGCAGAGGTTAGTCCGGAAGTTGCTAATCTTCTTGATGAGCTTCATCTCCTTCTCTAGGAAATGCTTCTCCAAGAAGTCGCAGAGTTGCAAGTCTGCGTTGGCTGAACCCAGGCGAGCAGATTCAGAAGGACTTGATTCAGGTTCTTCTTCAAGGCCAAGGATGTTTCCATGACCTCCAGGCTCCCACCACACTGGTGCGAGGGCAACATCTGCACATCAGAGACGAGGTCACTGCCGCTGTGCTGATTTTGCGTCAGAAGACAGGCACCCTGCTGCTTCTCTCCAGACAGATCTCAGAAGTGTACCAGGCCTTTCACAGACATATTATCTTTGAAAAAGAATCCCAGAGAGAGGTAAGTATCTGAGGTCTGTAGGTGCATGCTGATAAGGCAGTCAATAGTGGTCTCCACCTCCCCGGTGTAATTTTGAGGGCTCCAGGCACTCACAGTTGGAACTTCAGAAGAGGCTTCCTTCCAGAAACAGAAAATTGCAAATTGACCCAGAAGTTGTCCATGTTGAGGAAGGAGGAGAGAGTAGTTATGAGTTTAAGGGGTGTGGCTGGGAGTTTCTAATAGGGCAGTAGGTGAACAGTCTCTTAATTTTTTCAGATAAGGATTTAGTCTTGTAGTTATTGGAATGGAGTCGTTATTTGTTATGTGTCCCAGTTTTAAAAAAATCATAAATCTAGTGTAAGGTAAGAACATCTAAAGTTGCCATAATGAAATCTCCTTAATCACTTGTGACTTAGAACTTCCTTGCTTATTAATTTAGAGCTGGATACAGTAATTTTATTCTGCATATAATCCCTCATTGTCTCAGTGAGTAGCCATTAATCCCCTTTTCTCTGAGCAGTCTTACTGTTCTGATATAAAGTTAATAGCACCCCATCCCCGTACCAAGGGCCCCTGTTTGGAATATGTATTATATATTCACCTTATTCTTTCTAGATAAATGTGAAAATTGTGCCACACAAAGTATTTGTGTGAGTATAATTCATTTCTTTCGAGCGAGCCTCTCATGGAGTTGAAGCTGGCCTCTGACTCAAGGATGACCCGAACCGTTCCAAGTGGTGGGACTACAGGCATTCTTCTTCACTTTGGCCTTGTTTCCCATTACTGCTTCACCAATAGTGCCAGTAAAAAGTTCTGTTCTAAGTTTTCTATGCAGTATTATTATTCGCTTCTTGCATTCATTGTACCTAGGCAGCCTATGGAGTGTCATAAAGGTCAGCTGTCCTATTAGCAGTTACAGCCCTGTGTTTCTAGACACTCCACCATTAACTGAAACATAGTGTGAATAAGAATAAAAATTAAATAATGTATATTTATAAAGTGTATCAAAATTAACCACACACAGCAGATTATAAGTTAGCTGGTCTCCACTGAGAGATCCAGACCTCAATGTCGTCATAAGGCCTCTTTCAGCTTTATAATCGCACACTGAGCTTTTGGTTTGCTAAGTGCCATTAGACTCGAGTTGTTTCACAATTAGAGCCATTTCCTATGATTTCGGTCACATAGGCATATCCTACTCATGGTAAAGCTCTGAACCCCAGGGAAGAAAAGAAGTGAAACCTCTGCTCTAAACTTGGACTTCCTGAAAAATGAAAGTAGATCAATTATTTTGCAGTTACTTTCAAATTTGACTCCCCCATTGCTGAAACCATACATTTTAAGAATGTAAAAGGAAGCATGCAGTCTCCTTTTACTGCTCTGGTTAGAATAGGAACACATACCCTGTATCCAGCATCTGCAGACTGAAGCCTGAGAAACCGTAAGCACGATACCGCCTGCCTTTGTCAACTTGCTCTCTCAGCTACTTGGATCTCAGTGCTAGGAAAGCACGGTGTCACAGTCAACATAAACATTTCCCGATGACTTCGTAGTGTGTCATGTACCAATGCTGTCAAACTCTTCCATTATCTCTTTGTTCTCTGTCCTGGTTTTAAAGCCATAATTCTAACGTGAGGCAAGAACTTCTCAAGTTTTCATAATGAATTCTCTCTAATCATTTGTGACTTAAATCTTCCTTGTGTATTAATTTAGAGCAGGATACAGTAATTTTACTATTTATATTTTAGCTTCAGCTTTCTTGCCTATAAAAGAGAGAGATATTAGCATCTCACAAATGTGTTACCATGGTTTTTCGAGACAGGGTTTCTCTGTGGTTTTGGAGCCTGTCCTGGAACTAGCTCTTGTAGACCAGGCTGGTCTCGAACTCACAGAGATCCGCCTGCCTCTGCCTCCCAAGTGCTGGGATTAAAGGCATGTGCCACCACCGCCCGGCCAAGGTAAATTATATAATGAATGAGAAAACACTGAATTAGTAGAACTTGAAAAATGGGGGTATAATATCAATCCATTTTGCAGCAAAATTATGGAGATCCTTTCACTAAAGAGCTATCCTCCTGAAACAAGATTCCCTGTGACTTTCAAGCTTGAAGCCACTGAGACATAGTTAAAGTGTTTAAGATCCAATCATTCAAAACTTTAGCAAGCTTAGCTTAGCTGTCATTCTTTGGCTAAACAGGCTTCTACAATACTTCTTGGGATCCCGTGTGGTCCTGCTGACTATGAACACAGTATATAAGGCAGAGTTGTGTTACCAGCCCTATCTTGTTGGTGATGGTAAATTTCTGGAACATTCCATATGAGTGATACAATTCACAGAATTTACCTCCCCCTCAACTCAAATGAACCTAGGATGTTTCTGTGTTTGACAGACTCTCCAGGAACAAACACCAACCTGAGGATTCCTACACAGACGATTTATTGGAAAAGTACGCCCAGCAAAGACAGAAAAGTCATGAAGACATGGGACGGAAAAAGAAAAGAAGTCAAAAATAATAACAAAGTTGCAATTTCAGAAAGTCTCTGTTTCCTCCCAATCACACCGTCAAGCTCCAGAATAGAAACTACCATTGGAGGTGATTTCAACATGAGGCATGGAGACAAGGCTTTCCTAGTTCTGCCCATCAGTTATGAGCCTCCCCAGAGTAATTGAAATTTCCAGGCCCTTCCTTTGCAGGGAAGTAAATTCATTAGCCCAAGAAGAAGCCACTAACAAAGGTCATGGGTACAAATCATCAGCAGAGGTACACATTGAGCATAGCAAACTGGCAGAAGCGATATGAGGTTAGTTGATGTGGGAGGTGATGTATGCTGTGAATGTTTTATTGCCATTGGTTAATAGAGAAGCTGCTTTCAGTCAGTGGCTGAACAGAGTAAAGCCAGGCTGAAAGAGGTACAGAGAGAGAGTAGGCGGAGTCAGAGAGAAGCCTTGTAGCCTCCTGCAGGAGTCAGACACCTCTGCTGGAGCCCAACCAAACGTTGCCAGTTTAAGCCAGTCACATGGCAATGCACAGATTAATGGAGATGGATTAGTTTAGGATGTAAGAGCTAGCTAGAAATATGCTTAAGCTTTGGTCAAACAGTATTGCAAATAATATAGTTTCTGTGTGATTATTTCGTGTTCGGGGAGCCGGAAAGGTATGAAAGAACAGCCTCCCCAACAGTTAGGCAGGAAGTTAGCCTGCCTGCAACACTAGCCTGCTATGCCCCTTGGCCGTGGGAAGTATCAGACTTCAATGATACTGAGAAACTCCTACTAGGACCTCATTTTATAAGAAAATTAATGAATAAAGACTTTGCCATGGTTTATACTCTATATTTATCCCTCTTAGGTGTGGATGGAATTCCAATTAGGGGGCAATACCAGACATCTATATCTCCATTTTACCATCCTCTAAAATCTGGCATGCACTTCAGGGATCTTGTTTGTCTAGCCACCAGCCACATTTGGTCCAGAGCTTCTGCTGAAAAGGCATTTGCATCTTTTGTCTAACTTTTCCCTCTGACTGACACAATTATCCTGACTAGAAGAGCATATTGATTTTTTGTTTTGCTTTGCTTTTTCCAGACAGGGTTTCTCTGTGTAACAGCCCTAACTGTCATAGAACTAGCTTTGTAGACCAGGCTGGCTTTGAACTCACAGAGATCTACCTGCCTCTGCCTCTCAAGTGCTGGGATTAAAGGTGTGCGTCACCACCGCCCAGCGTGATTTTTAATAGCTCCAAACAAGTCAGCAAAAGTCAAAGTATCTCTAGCAAGCCAGATTCTGGAAAGCTGTGAAATGGCTGCTTAAGGGCTTGTCGTCCAACCTGAACTCACCTGAAAACTGATGTACAAGCAACAAAATGTTTTCTGTGTACTCGTCATTTTCTAAAAGGGACTATATGGGGTTCAGAGTTTAGCTCTAACTTGTTCAACTGTTTTGTTCAAGGGACTGCCTGACACCCGGCAGTGTTACAAAATAAGGTTGGATCATTTTTCTCCTCCCAAACATACACACACACACACACACACACACACACACACACACACACACACACGGAACCTCCTCTTCACTCCACCTGTCCTCTCCACTAAACTCTGCAGAGCACTGAGAATCTCGCCCACAGTCCACCCAAAAACTGCTGCCTTACCGCATCCTACATCCCTCCACACTCATTTACTATGGGCACGGCAAGCAAATAGAAACCGTTCTCAACTGGGGCCCATTTTGTGTTCCCGGATATTTCTGGCAATGTTTGGATCCATTTTCAGTTGCTGGCTGAGAGCTGCCTCAGAGGCTAGTCATTTTCTAGCACTTTTCAGTTTTCCCTGTAAAAAGAACCAAGTGATACTCCTAAGGTAGAGGACCGTGGACGCTTCCAGAAGGAACACACAGCATGGATTAGGACGGTGGATTCTGAAAGACTGTGGGAGGACTACCAACAACAACAATTGAACTGGATCCTCTAACCTCCATATGACTATACTTTCGGTTCCATTTTTTTAAATGACGCTTTCACCAAAAACATCATTCTAATTGTGAACACAACAGACATTCCAGATGACAGAGTGATGTGTTTCACTTAGGAACTTTGTTTCAAGATGTAGTTGAAAACATTATCAGAAGCTATGTGTGCAGCTCTGTATCGATATAAATCCCCTTAAGGTCATCCCCAACAGCTAACTCTTTGCTTTAATTTATCCCAGTAGCAAGGAACACATTAGCTCCTAAAGACTACTCATTCCATTTCCAGACAGTGTGATCTGGAGGCAACAGGCCACTGGGATTCAAGCAGATACTGGGAGCCAAGTAGATCTGAAGTTCTTCACGGTTGTCCCATTAAGACGTGTAGTTTTGGGCAAGTTACTTAACTTTTCCAACTCTAATTCTTTTTAGCTACAAAACCCCCCCCCAAAAAACCCCACCCGGACTTTAGTTATATTTTAAGATCACTGTGGAGAAATAGAGTAATACAAGGAATCTAGCACAACTTATAACACAAAATAGATACTCAATAACGATTAGCTTCCTTGGGAGCCCAAGAGATGGCTCAGCAGTTATAAGCAGTGGCTGTTCTTGTAGAGGACCCAGATGTAATTTCCAA
Organism: Microtus ochrogaster; assembly: GCF_000317375.1. Classification (NCBI taxonomy): domain Eukaryota; kingdom Metazoa; phylum Chordata; class Mammalia; order Rodentia; family Cricetidae; genus Microtus; species Microtus ochrogaster. The sequence continues at coordinate 36,884,284 of NC_022016.1, forward strand.
CTCCTAAAACCATATGTAGCTCCAGTTCTAGGGGATCTGACTTCTCCTGACCTCCAAGAGCACTAGGCTGACAGATAGTGCCCAGGCATGCATATGTGCAAACAATAACACTCACCCATGTAAAATAAAAATAATAAATCTTTTTATACCCATTAGCTGCTTTTACACTTGTTCCTTCCCCTCACATTCTAACTGGAGGCGTCATCTCTGTGACTCATTCTGCCTTTGATCCTCTCTAGTTCTAACTTGACAAAAGTAGAGAATGAATGCAGGCCATCCTCCCACTAGTCTGAGACGTCCCTCTTTCACTGAAACACACTGGGCACCTTCCATTGCTCCTCATCCAGCCTGCCTCTGTGGACTTCTATCACCTGGTAAGTCTAGAAGCCAAGGCTCGATTTCCTTTTGAGCAGGTAGCTGAAATTCTGCACTTTCCAAAGGCCAAATACATGTGTGGGCTGTATCTTTTTAATATGCTTGTGCACAGATAGAAATAGGTTCTGCATGATGGAATCATTCTTTACAACAAAAGTCCCCAGGAAACGTGGGCCAAGACTCTCCTTGAAGTCAGGAAACAATGACAAAGAATGACTTTCTGTTTTCTGATGGTGCTGTGTTTTCTCTTGTGCATCTGCTCATGTTGCATTTGCCCCTTGCCCTCCAGGGTGAGGAGTGCTTTCTGTTCCTTTTTACAAGGAAAATTGTATTGTTTCATAGAAAGAATAGAAGGCACACATTCTATTGAAGTGGCCTTGTATTTCAGAAGTGCTGGAAGGTCTGGCCTTGATGGTTGACAAGAGGTGACTTGGAAAGATATAGCTGGAGTTGCAAAGAACATGCAGCCCTGCAATTCGAAGTGGGAACTTTCATAGTACCGTTCTCTTTTTCTCTGCTTGAAGCCTTTGAAGATTTCTTTTGGTCATTCTGACATCTGACTGGAGAAGAAAATCACCCAACAGAGATTTTGCTTTCTTGAACTATCACATGATCTTGTGTATGTGTGTGTGTGTGTTCCTGTGTGTATGTAGACATAGGTACCAAAATGAGATTAACAGTAGTCTACATCTGTGTGCTACATATATGCATGATTAGGTCCTTGCCTGGGGGAGATGTGAACAATATCTACTCACAAATCTCTATGTTCCAGAGACAAACTGAACTATGATTCGACCACAGTTCACCCTGGTGGGGACCAAAGAGCCTTTAGGCTTACTTATATAACATCATGGGCGAGGGGCTATTGACAGTAGTGTGAGTAACCCCATAGCAGCTACACTGGAAAGCCTTTCCCCAGCATGAATGAAGGCTTCCCCTTATCCATGTAAAGAAAGGCCCTTCCCCTAGTCTTTCCCAGGTTATACAACATCATAGCCCTCCCCAAGACCCTGAGGCCACACTGCAATTAGGGGTAAATTGCATACTCGTGGCTGTGAGGAATGGCTGAATGCTCAGGAGAAGGGCTCAGGAGCCTTCCAGTCTTTGCCTCCTTTATTGAAGGAATTTCCTCATTCCACAGGTCCCATAGTGATTCTCATAGTGATGAGCTCTTGCAAGTAAACAGGGTTGAGCTCCTGGTGATGGCAGCCTTTTTGCTTGCAGGGTAGTGAAGCACAACAGATTACTATAGGACAACCCCGGGGAAGACAGGATTCTGTTTTCAAAGGAAAGGGAAAAACTTGTTCTCCTCTCACAAAGTCATATGATCTTTGCCCACAATGAAATGAAGAAGCCTCAGAAGCCTCAGTGCTTGACTCCCAGGGTCGGTACTAGTTTGCTGAATGACATCCTCTAGCTTTTAAGAAGCTACTTGGCTTTCAATTGACATTAAAATGTAGAAACACAAAGGGCTTCCTTCTCCAATCCTTAGGAGTTCAATGGTAACCATCCTACTGCCCACTAACCACTAATAACCTTAGGTTCAATCTCGGGATGAGAAGAAAGGGAAATCTTCTCTGAGACTGACTTGACTTCTGGGACAGAGAGACTGCTTTATCCCCTGTCCTGTTCCTTACTTGGTCTCTATAAAAACATACAGTGATGCTCTGGTACCATTATCTGTATAAAGAATCACCAATTCTCAGACGGTGAGGGAACCTTAAAGACATTTGGTTCCAATCTGTATTCAAATTGTCAGGGCTTAATAATTATATAATAGTTACTTTGGCTTCTCTTGGAGTCTAAGCCACAATTAAGTGTTTCCGCTCACCCCCTCAAAAAAAAAAATTCCAGCCCTTTGCCAATATTCAGGAATACAAGCACAGGAATTAGTGCTTCTGTCTCCATGGTGGGCTACAGAAGGAACCACTGAGCCATAGTAGGGCCAACACCAACAACAGATTCTGCTTACAACTTCCTGGGCTGCTGATGGCTGCATGCCTGATAGCGCTACAAACCTCCCTTCTGATGCTCTTTCTGCTCCTTTGGTGGGATGCGCAGAAGTGGCTGCTGGCCAAACCACAGTTCTATTCACCAGTTCAAGATTAGGAAACATCTCTTTGGATCTGTCTTTCTATATAAGGACCAGATGGTAATGATTAAAATTAAATTAATGTTTGACAGTCCATGAAGGGCATACATTACATGGTGTGCTGCTTGTCCAATCTGTCATCTTGTTTCTCTCAGTTCAGGTCAACAAACGACAGCTGAGAGCTGCCTCTCTGGGTCAAACAGTAGCTTGTTTCTGTGCTATGGAAATGGTTGCTCGGTTTACTAAGTGCAAGGCTTCCGTGCTGCCAAAATCACATGAAGGCACTTTAAGGGGAGAGAATTCATTTTGACCACAGACTCCAGCCACTCCTGAACAAAGTGACAACTGCTTTAGGTTCAAATCCAGAAATGGGGAAACCTGAGCCTGGCTGAAGAACAAATGTGCCAACACCACGAAGCAATTTTTAATTCTAACGACAGCCTCTTTCCTCACATAGCTTCTAGAATTAATGTGGGCAGTGCTGATACGTTATTGATAACACATAAAAAAAGCATCTATGATATCTCAATTTCAAATCACTGGCCTGCCAGTGCTCTCCCCAAAGATCTTTCAGATGCAGACTTTTGTTCTTGCCCCTGGCTAATCCAGGGATCCTTGGTTCCATATTACATCGTCTGTCTAACTGCTTAAATCCAAAGTACCATTTTAACCTTTACACTTTCTCCCAAGAATGGTAGTGAAATTTTAGAATGCTCTGCATTTATTCTTTGCATGTATTCTTTGGAGGCAGCAACTGATTTACACAGACGTTTCCACGAATAGAAGAATAAACAACTGAATCAGGCCAGGGGCTGGAAGAGGAGATGCGACACCCAGATGGCCCTTCAAGACAAAGCAGTTACTGCCCTTGATGCTAGCAAGGCTGCTGGAAGGAGGCTTTTAACTGTCAGCCACTGTCCAGGCACCCGCTGCAGTGAAGAACACTGCTTGATTGAAAACCTTATCATTCCAAGGGCAATTTCTCTCCGTAGCTTGGGACAACTCTGGGGGTCCATTCCTATTACCCTTAATAATCCCTTTGGGTCTTGTCTCCCCAGTTACCACCCGAATCTCTTCTCATTTCCTTCAGGTCTTTGTTCAAGTGCCGTACCATCATGACTTCCTCCATCTTTCTGTCTAAACATAGCACACATTTACCACTTACCCACAGCCCCCTCGAGCCTTAGTTTCTGCTTTCCATTCATCCATTTCTCTTCCCAGCACCTCTAATTATTTATATAATTACCTACTTGTTTTGTTTCACATCAGCCTCCCCTCTGGAATATAACACCTGCAATGACTGGGCATTTGGCTGTTCTGGTCCATTTTTTTTTTTTTTAGCTCTACTACCTAGCAAATTGCCTCCCACGAATACAAAGATGTACACTATCTGTGAAAGAATGAATGATTGGTTGCCTAGAATCATAGCTACCTCTTGTCACTCAGACTGCCTACCTCTCTCCAGGCACATCCCAAGAATGGGTTGCCAGGGTAGCATACCTGTCTCTGGAATAGGCTTTGGAACTGCACTGACCAATCTATGTAGTGAGCAGTTTCAGGGCTCTTAACACATGCCAGGATTGTTCCGAGGAGTCCAACAATACATGTAGCCACAACAGCTAGAAGTAGGAGCTACCATTCCCACCTTAAAACTGAAGAAACCGAGGAACAGAGAGATTAGTATGCCAACATCATATAATCCTGTGAACTAGAATTTGCTTCCAGAATCTCTGCCACACAGCAGCTGTGGAATTTTAAGTAAGTTCCTTTTGGATTTGACTTATTTGTCTGTAAAATGTGTATACAATAATGCCTACTGTAAGTCAACTGTAAAAGTATTTCATGAGATTATATATGTAAGATGCATAAGCACTTAGTCAAGATCAGTCTCCATAATGCCATCCAAAAGTCAGCTTTCCCCTGTATTCCTGACGCTGTGTGAACTTTTAAATACTACTTTCCACCTGATTTTTTAATTATTATTATTATTAATGTCTGTGTACATGAATGTGCCACTGTGTGTGGTGGGAGATCAGAGGACAAATGTGTGGAGTTAAGTTCCTCCCTTCTACCTGTAATGGGTTCTGAGACTTGAACTCAGGTCTTTATGCCTGCATGTAAGTGTCTACGTGCTTAGCTATATCACTGGCTCCTGTTTCAGGAGTTTGAGACAATGTCTCACTAGGCAACACAGATTGACCCAGAAATCATAATGATCCTTCTGCCTCAGCCTCATAAGTACTGGGAAGAAAGGCCCAAACCTCCATCCCTGGCTTGTCTTATTTTCTATTTTGACTGATTTACTGTTGCCCAACCTCTTAGATTATATTGCTCATCCACTATTCTAATGCTCCATAAGTCTATAGTCACCCCCATTTTGCACTTCATCCTCTCCCTGCAGACAGGGTGATGGCTAGAATCAGAAGTCTTCACTTTTGCCCTTTTGTGTCACATCTTGAAATAAAATCGTTCTGACAGATGCAATCAAATTCAGGTACCATAACTCGTCTTTTAGAGTTAGCAGAAGTTCTAGGTTTCCATTAGTTGATATAATCACTTAGGCAAGTCAAAGCCCGACTTTGAGTAGTGTGCTAACCAGAGCAGTGTAGCTCCCCACTACAATAAAGTCCATGGTATCCCAAGTCTGAGGATAATTGAGAGTAGATAGCCTTTGGGTCATAGCTCTCTTAAAGACTGCTGCAGCTGAGGACAGCAACTGCAACCATCAGACAGTTACCTTGATGAGTTTCTGGGGTAACTATCTATGGTAACATGCATGTGAAAGAATATAAATTCCCACCCGTCTTGGCCCAACTGAAGACAATTCTGGGATAACATTCTAGTTGCAAAAGTCCTTTGTGGAGTCTTTGAGGACATTATTAAGACCTCGTCACAAATGGCCTTCTTCTGCTCACTCCAGTCTCTTCTCTTTTCCCAGATATTGATCTCAAGGGTACAACCCTGAGTAAACACAGGCTCCTAAACTTTATCCCAGAATCATATTTTCAGAAGACGCGCCCTGTAAGGAAGGTGTGCCTGTCCAAGGTCATCCGCGCTCACCACGCGGTCTCAGTATTCCCTGAGAGACCACTAAATCCAGGCAACACAATGGCCTCCCAGGATGGCAGCTCCCTGGCTGCCCCAGCAGCTCATCTTTGGTTATTGTTTTTAACCTCTTCTCAGAGGCATGACTAGTCTAGTCTGCTTGCTTTCACAAGCACATAAATGGAGCTAGAAAAATGAAGCCCATTAATCAATTCTTGCCTACGACTCATCACCTCACCTCGGGGCGCCTCCTTCTTTGAGGAAGTAAGACAGATGATCATGGATTGCCACACAACACTGCCTCTTTCCTTTGACCTCCTGAGTCCTCTGAGAATTTATCAGCAAACAACAAGCTCATTTGACTGTATGTCAAAAGCAGACAAAGAGTCAGTCATTAGCACTAATATAAGCAGCCAGTTGCTTCGCACAGTAGTTATAAACACGGCCTTGGGCCGAGTCAGCCTCTCTGATAACACTTTTGGAAACAGCCGATCCCAAGCCTAGTATTTGCTTTGACCGTGAATGGCATTTTGATCTGAGTAATCATTAAAAAAATTTGGTGTTTTTAATGGTCCATAAAATGATACCATACTCCCTCACGTGTCATCTTGCCTGAGATAGAACCATAGGAAGCTCAGTTTCCATTTGATCTTAAAGCGTCCGTCGAACAAATGAGGACTTAGAGCAGAAAGAAGACTAACACGAAACGTTGGGGGAATATGTTTAATAAATAATGTATTTGTTTATGTCTAGGAAATTTTTAAAACTTTAAAAAAATAAGCTTTTAAAAATAAAACAATGAACAAAACAATAGCCCTAAAATAAGTAAAATGGCTGCTTTATTTAAGTGTGTAGCATTGTAGTTGCTATCCTAATAAAGGGACAGAAATAATTGCAACGGTGTATAACTAATTGTCAACATTAAAAAAAATGTCTGTGGGAAGATACTTCATCTAATCAAGTAGACCTTCCTAAGCGACCCTTTGTTTTCATGCTATACAGTCACATTCCCAGAAGGACGTGAAAAAGTCCTTGATTAACAATTAATTTGTGATATTATTTATTTATTTATTGGACATTTATTTATAAATAGTATCTTATGTTTTGGATTTTAATATTTTGACTTCTTTGACAATTTCATACACGTATGTAGTGTACTTTGCACATTCACCCCCATCACCCTCTCCTGCCCCCTCCCTTTCATATCTCTTTTTGTGATTTGCTTCAATTAGGGTTGCTTGCATGATCCTGGCTGTGGGGCTGCTTAGTAGAGAGAGCATGGAGCACACTCCCAAAGAAAAACAATGCCCCTTCCCCTAGCAACTATTAACTGCCAATAGCTCCTCAGCTAGGAGTGGGAGGTCATGAACTCCCCCACCATAGACGAGGGAATATAGATGGGCTCAGTCTTGTGCAGGTAATTAGTTGCTGTGAGTTCAGGATCTTATGTTTTTAAATTTTGTTTCTTAATCCATTCATTATTTTAAAGATAGAAACTTATCTAATAGCCTAGGCTAGCCTGAAATTCACCCAATTTGGCTTCAGACTCTTTAAAAACTCCTCCTGACTCAGCTTCCTGAGTGGTGGGATTACAGATACGAACCACCATGCTCAGCTCTCAGACGGGATCTTTCTCTGTCGTACAGCCTGAAGCTTGCTATGTAGCCAAGGTTAGTCATCAGTCTTGCTTCCCTCGCCACCTAAATCACAGCTCGTGTCATATGCCTAGCTCCTTTTCTTTTATGCTGTTCCTTTGGAAATACTGTTTCATTTCTGATCTTAGGCTCTCTCTAGATCGCCAACACAGAGCAGGCATTGTTAAGCAGACATGGATACTGATCAATATACTGTCTTTTCTAGTGGAAGGCCATCTAATTGACGCTGACGTCAATTTATATGGACAGTCACAGCTGCGGGAACAGATGCTTCTCTCCCATCCATGCCATTACATTTTGACTCAGGGTGCCAGCTCTCAGGAATTTTTGTGCTGATAAGCGTCTGATTCTCTTGGACTACCTGAAGATGATTCTAAAACAGCTATGATTCATTGCTGATGGAGTCACCTGCCATTTAGAATTCCGCAGATCCTATGGCTCATGCTGCGAGCCTTGGCTTCTATGCCCCAGATGCTTACAATCACTTCATTCAAGGCTCCTTATAAAGCAATTACTTGGATCCCTCCAACAGGAAATTGATACAAGCTTAATTAAAATATCCTTATAAAAATACTTCTTACGGTTGTGAACGTCATTGTAGAAGGAACTGCCAAATTTTAACGTTGCGTTCTCCTCCGCTTCACCTTTGGTTGTGGGAACATATTTTAAATAGAAAGACGTTTGTCATCATTGAAATAGCTTGAATTTTATGACCACCCCATAATCTCCAAGAGAAACATGAGCGTCTGTCCTTGTTACAAAGCAGCTCATGTAGCCGAGCTCCTCAAGAAGAATCTCTGCAGCGACACTGGAATCTGCGTCTTTAATAAGCTTCCCAAGTCAGCCTCGTGCCCACTCCACACGTGCCCCGGAGGTTGGTTGTTTCATTGTAGGCGTGGTTCCCACACTGTCACAACTGGTTAGTAGTTCTCTGCTCTAGAAGGAAATGGCAGCGTTCAGTGATTATCTCTACTGAAATGTGTGACTAACCGTCGTTAAGGTGGTGTGGCTGCCCCACCCAGGCCCTGTTTACAAGTCTGGCACACCCATCCCCAGCTGCTTACTCTAGTTTACCAAGAGCCAGGGCTAGCTCTGTTTACTTTATATTTAGCAGCTCTGAGTGGTGGCTGCTAACAGCTCACAGCTGTGCCCTTCTGTGAAGAACTGCTCTCCACTGGTGGCCACCTCACGCAGCAATGCCTGCAAGGTTACGCACTCCACAGCACAACCAATGGCTGAGTGCTGTGTGTAGATTGAGCGTGTATATTCAAAAAATCTAGAATACTAAATGCTCTGAAGTGATACTTTTAAATACTAACATGAAACTCAAAATGGTTTGACAATTTTCATTCTAATTAAGAAAGCTCACCGGGTAAAGTCTATGTGAATAATTCAAAATCCTCAAGACTCTGAAATCTCAATGCTTCTTGTACCTAGCATTCTAGAAAAGGGTCACTTGGCCTGTAGGAACAAAAGCTTTTTGCCACAAGGGAGAAGAGTCTGTGATGCTATCCTTGCTCTAAAGATCCCTATAGGGTCAAGCTGACGCTAGCTAGACTTCTACTAAAGCCAATTTCTTTCCTTAGCTTCGATGATTCCCTGTCCTTTCTCTTTGTCCCTTCCTTCCAGGTATCTAGGTTTCTTCTGGGTACACTCGAGAAGATTAAAAAGTACTGGCCAGAGTGTAACAGAAAGGAAAGCTTAACCCATTATTTTGAGCATTATAATGGATTATATGGAGGTTCCTCTAAGGGTTTTTAATATGATGTACCACATGACCCAGACTAATGAATATATACCAAAGGCAACTGTACCAACATCTGTAGAGATATCTGCAGATGTAATGGTATGCTCATTATAGCATTACTCACAATACCCAATATATGAAGTCAAACTCAACGTCCGTCAGTGGATGGATGGTGGCTTAAAGAACTCGAGGAATGTAGTAGATATAATGGTATATTGTTCAGCGTTGAAAATAAGAAAATGCTGTTGTCTGTGACAACTTGGAGAGACTAGGAAGACATAATAAGTAACAGAAACGAGACACTGAAAGGCAAATAGTGCATGATTTCCATTGCACTTGCACATGGAATTGAAAAGGATGAAAAGGGCAAGGATATAGAAATAGAATAGTAGCTACAAGGAGGATAGGGGGTGGGTCGAGGTTTAGGTCAAGGTATGCCATGTTACTGTTATGTGGGATGTACATATCCAAATATAAAATGTATAGCATAAAACTATAGTTAATGTTATACACTATAAATTAGTTAAAGTATAGATTTTAGATGTTTTTACAATGTGGGATTCTCCTTTGTATGCTGTGAATAGAGTTGATTAATTAATAAAGAAAACTGGCTTGGCCTGATAGGGCAAAAGAATAGAGGCAGGCAGGGAAAACTAATCTGAATGCTGGGAGAAAGGAGGCAGAGCCAGGAGAAGCCACGGAGCTGCTGGAGACAGATGTGCTGAAACTTTGCTGGTAGGCCATGACCCTGTGGTGATACACAGATTAATGGAGATGGGTTAAATTAAGATGTGAGAGTTGGCCAATAAGAAGCTAGAGCTAATGGGTCAAGCAATGATTTAAATAATACATTTTCTGTGTGATTGTTTCAGGGCTGAGCAGCCGGGAACCAGCTAGTGGCCTCCTCCTACATTTTTACCATAGAAAAAGGTAACTGAGATGATGAGCATGTTAGACTGTTATAACTGTTTCACTCTGTAAATGTATATATCCAAACATCTTAAAAATATTTTTTTAAAAACCTATTTGCTTTGACATTATATTACATAAGTCAATACCATTGCTCAGCAGTTGAGGAACCATCTCCTAAGCAAATGTTATAACAATCGCAAAATCAATTTGCAATAAATTCAGACATGTGGGGGAAGCAGGTAGGTAACTGCACCTTTTCTCCATTCCTCTAAGTCCATACCCCCATCTCTTCCTCATCTCTGTAGTGAATCACCTGCCACAGCCTCCCCTTCCTCTCTGCCCTCAACCCCAACAGTCATATAGAACTTCTCCAACCCTTCCTCCTCACCACATCCAGCAGACATTCCTTGGGAAGCCACGGGCCACTCTCACTAGGGAAACAGGACCGCTAACTGCAGATCTTCCTTCCCCCATTCTCATCTTCAACTCTGTAGAGGACAACCTGCTGTTGCCTCCTCTCCCTCCCTACTCCCATCTCCAGTGGATAGTACAGATCTTCCCCTCCCACCCCCACCCCATTGCTTTATTAAAGGTCCTCAACTCCAGTCGGCATTCCCTGGAAACCAGCAGGTCACTCTGGCCAGGAAGGCAAGGAGCCTCTTCTGATGTTCACCTCTCCTTCCTCTCCTCCAAAGCTAATACCCTAGTCCTACCCCCATTTGTGTGGCCTTTCCCATTTCTCCCACAACCTTCCTCCCCACTCACCTTGTTGTTCCAGCCTCCAGTTCCAGCAGGAATTCTCTGGGAAGCTGACAGCCTAACCTGCCAGAAAAGCAAGTAGGCTTATTATCCTTCAGAAGTCTGGATTTTTCGTTTCTGTTTCTGTTTTGTTTTATGCGAGAGAGAGAAAAGGGGTAGATTTGGATAGGAAGGGAGTTGAAGAGGAACCAGGTGGAACAGATGGAAGGGAAACCATAATCAGGATATATTATGTGAAGAAAATGCCTGTTTTCAATAAAAGGAAAAATAGAATGAAGAATTAATAACAAAATGTAAATTTGAAGGTCAAGATTTTCAAAAGAAAGATGTGGCCTACCCTTGAGTTTTTGTGGTTGTGTTGTGTGTGTGTTTCTTGAGCTTTTACTTCTTCTATCTTATTATCATGTAGAGAAGTAGTCAAAGCTTTGTTTGGATGCTCTTCTGTCACTCAATTTTTTTTTCAACATCACTACCAGGTACACCAGCATAATGCTAATGTTTGCCCATTTGGGAAGAAAGTTAGTTTAAAAGTATATAACTCATATTAAAGAATGTCTGGCAGTGGGATAGCACTTTTAGATCATTAACATCGATGAATCTTCGGTTATTTTTGTAATTAACCAAAGAGAAGGACTCTTTAATGATTGGTTCAGCCTTTCTATTGAGTTAGAAAGTTTGTTTTGATTAGGAAAGCGACTCACTCAAATCATTCCATAAAGTTAAGTCTCCACTTGGTCTATGGCTGGGAAAAACCAAGTAGGTAAGAATGTCTTATAGTTTCTCTTGTTTAGATATTTGAGATGATAGTAGGGTGTAACACTATAGGGATTCCTGACTGAAACAGCATTAGATACAAAAGAATATAGAGAAGTAACTAGGCAATGCCAAGACCTACCCAAGGTGACACTAAATCTAGAGGGCCAGGGCTCTTCCTACCCCCCCCATCTACAAGTATTCGAAGTTAGGAAAGATGAGATTCCATGTAAGAACCAGTGAGAAATAACTGTTAAATAGGCGAATAGAGGGGATACAGAAATGCTGTGGAGAAATTTTAGATAAATTTCAGAGAATCGGTAGCAGTTGAAATATGAAAGTTATGAAGCTATTCAAATGAAGAAATCATGGGACAAATTACCAGAGTAGGTAGTAAAACCACCATTTAAAGATTCATTAGATGCTCATTCGTCTATAAGACAGGATTTAAGAAAAATAATGAGATCTACCTTGTGTTGCTGCTAAGAGATGAGCTAAATGACCCATGAGAGGACTTTTCAAACCCAAGCGATTGTGTTTAAATGCTAAAATCCATCTGCTAGAAGAGAAATTAAATCCAGTAAGCATTCTCCTCAGGAAAAAGGAAAAAAAACATTCTTTATATGAGCAATGCACTATTTTCTCTCACATTCTTTCTCTTCATCCCTTCCAAATTAAAAACTAAATCAAACCTATCTCAAAAATAATTTTCTTGATACTAATCCCCAAGAATGGGATTCATTGCCTAATATGCCAAGAATGTCAAACAAACCTCCCTAGGCTTCATATTGCTAACGATCTCCTGCACTTTATGTGGAGAAATACTCTGAATCTGCATACAGAGGTACGCGGATGGCCAGCAATGCCTGTCCTGCTCAGGTGGGGCAATTAGAACACATTCAACAGACACTTCCTACTCCTGCTGCACAGCAGCCCGAGGAAGAGTGACGATTAATCTCAGTTTTAAAAAGTGATATTTTGATATTCTGAGGTATGTATGATCTCATGGTTATCAATGAAATTTGTTGTATTGTGTGATGGTCTCCTTTCAAGGATATGGCCATAGCAGCTAGTATTTATTCAATAAAAAGAGAGCCAATAGAAGATGGAAATACACTAAAATTGCAGAAATCTTTTCTTCAAATCTAGTTTAAATCTAAGGTGGGAAGCATAAGGTCTGATTCAAGAGGAGTGCATTGGGGGTGGGAACAGAGAGGGGTGGAGGAAGGGACTGGGTGGAGAAGAGGGAGGGGAGGGGAAACTGTGGCCGAGATGTAAAATAAATAATTTATTTATTCATTTATTTACTCTTATAGAGAAGAAACAAAACTGATGTTTTGTGGTCATGTACCACATTGCGTAGCTTAGCTAAGGGCACAGGCGGCATCCCCCTACTATTGATTATGGAACTAATTCCACAGCACACAGTTGACCTACAGTAATAATACATTCCCAAAGCTATAGCATTTATTACAAAGCTACTATATATATATATATATATATACCTTACCTAGAACTCTAGTCTGTAGTGCTTACTAACTTCTATTTCTTTTGCTGGCTAGACATACTCAACCACTAAATGACCTTCAAGGTCCAGTAAATAAGTCTTGTTTGTAAAACCTAGTTGAAATCTTTCTGGGAATTCAACCCAGAGTGTTTCAAGTCCAGAGTCAATATCCTCGTCCTTACTCTACCATTCAAAGTTGTAGAAAGCTCTTATGTGCTTCTGGTGCCTGTTGTAATAGGAGGCCCTTATATAACGCACACGTTCCTTGCCTGCTCTGTATCAGCTGGGCAGGGGAGACAATATGAATAAGTTAACTAGAGGTGAGGTGAAGGTAACAATGGGCTATTGCCTAACACACTGAAACTCAAAGATTTATCAAATGAAAGAAAATAACCGAATGAATGAATACAAGGAATCATGAGACTCCTTAAATAATTGGAGAAAAGTGCCGTTTGGACTTTGAACAACATGATAAGGCCAAGACTCAGAAGCTGGCCAGGACAGATAAGACGACTGTTTTCCCACCTTGCTAATCATGGGCCATCCTTCTAAAACTGGAAAACAAGGAGAGCTTTGCATAGGAGGTACACATGTCTGTGGGCAAATCCCATGGCAGGAAGGCCAAGCATCAGATCAGCAGGGGAATTCATGCGGGCATGACAAAATTTGGCTGCATTTAGTCTAAGCTTTCTCTAGAGTGTGTAGCATGAAATAACGTTATGAGCAAGATCAATAAAATGTACAGTTTGTTCTAACTGTGGGACTGGCCTAGGACAAAGAGACTTTCTTTTTCCAGCAGTTTAATGTTAGATTGGGAGAATACATGTAAAACACAAGAGCTTTAATGTTATTGGAGTAAACAAGTGGGCTTAAGTTGGATGACTGGAGAACTTCAAGAAATTTCTGAATGCAAAATGGAGCTTGTTTTGGATTGACTATTTTATGCATTGCTCCTTTTGGGTTTTAAGCAGTACTGCTGTTCTCACTTTTAGAGAAAGGGGAGGAAGGTTCGAGGATTTCAGTGTTTGGATGTAAGGCTGGTATACTGGCTAGTTTTGGGTGTCAAACTTGACACAAGCCAGAGTCATCAGAGAGGAGGAAGCCTCAACTCTATGAGACCAATTAGGGAGGGCCCAGCACATGGTGGGTGGTGCCATGCCTGGGCTGGCAGTCCTGGGTTCTACAAGAAAGCAGGCTGAGCAAGCCATGGGAAGCAAGCCAGTGAGCAGCACCCTCCATGGCCTCTGCATTAGTGCCTACCTCCAGGTTCCTGTCTTGAGTTCCTGTCCTGACTTCCTTCAGTGATGAACAGTAGTAATATGGATGTATAAGCCAAATAAACCTTTTCCTCCCCAAACTGCTTTTTGTGTTTCATCATAGCATACCCTAAGACTGCTGGATTGACTCAAATTAGTCTTTGTTCTTTAGTTGGTTTTAATTTATTTTTATTTCATGTGCATTTGTGTTTTGCTTACACATAGTGCTGCATGAGGGAGTTGGAGTCCCTGGAACTGGAGTTACAGACAGCTCTGAGCATCATGTGGGTGCTGGGAATTGAACCTGGGTCCTTTGGAAGGGCAATCTTAACCACTGAGCCATCTCTCCAGCCCCTACTCTTTGTTTTTAATGTGCTCATGCAGAAGAATATATAAATCTTGGGAATAAATAGTCTAGAACCTGATAGCAGAACAAGTTTGTCTTTGATTAATGGGAACTTTATCTTACAGTTATTTAGACAATGTTTCTTCCTTTTATTATTCATTGCTTTCAGTTATTTATAAATGCAACAATCAGATGATATTTTGTGTTCATTTGGATTTTGATAACATTCTAAGTGAACAGTTTTTTGGGTTTTGTTTTTTTTTTTTTTGGTTGTCTGTTTGTTTGTTTTTCAAGAGAGGGTTTCTCTGTCCTGGAACTAACTCTTGTAGACCAGGTTGGCCTTAATGTCACAGAGATCTGCTTGCCTCTGCCTCCCAAGTGCTGGAATTAAAGGTGTACACCACCACCACCTGCTTTAACTGAATTACCTGACAATCTGCATAGGGAATGTCTTAGTCTGCCTCTCTGTTGGTGTGATAAAAAAGTGACCAAATACTACTTGGGAGGGGAAAGGTTAACTGTAACTTAGAGGCTATAGGAATGCAGGGCAAAAGTCAAAGCAAGAAGTGAAACACATACCATGGAGGAACACCACTAACTGGCTTGCGTCTTTGGCTTGATTATTAGATACTTTTCTTATACTGCCCAGACCCGTATACCTAGGGGTAGCACCGCACACAGTAAGCTGGGTCTTTCTGCATCAGTTAGCCATGAAGAAAATGCCTTCCAGAGGCAATTTTTCAGTTGAGTTTGCTTCTTCCAAGTCATGTCAAGTTGACAACCAAGATTAGCCATCACAGTGGAGTTATGTAAAAAGATATTTTTCAGCTCCATTTTCTCATAACCATAGATAATGCCAACTAGGAAAAGGTACTTCCTTGCACCACCCCTGCTACATATAGGCTGTGTATTTTGAACCTTTATGTAATTTGTTAATATTGCTTGTTTCAAACCACATTTAGAAAACAGGCAGAAATATTTATTTTATTTTATGTTCTTGGGCCCAGACTGCAGCTGAGTTTTCTGGGGAAATTAGAAAACTAATAATATACAAATTATATGCTTTCTTGTTTAATGATAGAAATATGAAATTACGCCTTTAGGGGTTAGAAATGAATCTTTGCAGAAGCTCAGAGTGCCTGAGTGTTCTCCATTTATAACAGGACAGGCTAGTATAGCTGGGAAGACAAAAGCATGCAGGAGCAGTGACAGCGATAGATAGAAATTAGGTGGGGAAGTACTTTCATGCTGCCCAGATGAAATCCTTCTGAGGTGCATGTTGTACATCATAGGCTAGCAATATTGTGGCTAAGTTCAAAACATTGTAGTCTGTGTGGGCCACATGGTCTCTTGTGTAATTATTCACCTCCATGTCCAAGAGTGAAGGGAACCACAACAATATGTAAATGAATCAACATAGTTAGGTTCCGTTAAAAGTCTTTGCGGACACCAAAGTTTGAATCCCATTTAATTTTATGTTACACATAGCTCTTTTGGACATTTGCACACAATTGCAAGCATAGGAAGAGTTCCAATCTGCTGAATTTAGTTTACATGTTAACATTTCCTTCAAAAGTGTATTAAAGACTTTGTCCCCTTGGTGGTACTATTATTGGAAAGTAGTAAAAACTTTCGTGAGAGGTTCTTAGGTCATTTTTGCCTATAAGGGGCACTGTAAGATCCTAGCCTGAACCCTATCTTTTTGTTTCCTGCCTCATCAAGTGGGGAGATTTCATCCCAGACTCCAAACTTTTGAACCAAAATTGAACCTTTTGTCTTTATAAATTAACTCTCATTCCCTAAGATATTTCACAATAGTGATAATTAGTTGAGTCCTAGATACTGGATAAGCTCTACACAGCCGGGCTGGATTTGGACAAAGGATTTAGTTCACCAACTCTTACTCTGTACTACCTCTCAAAGTTTCTCTCGGGATTCTATCTACAGTAGCTGGAAAACCTCCCTGACTATTTTCTTTTTTTTCCCTTGTTTTGTTTTCTACCTCACCCAACAGTGTTCCCTGGAATAGAATCCTCCCTCACCACCCCCTCCCCCTGCCTCCAAACATAGACCCAACACTTGGTCTGAGATCTGTTTCCTAGAGAAACAAAATTAAGATACTCATAGTTAAGTGTTTGTGGAGCTTGACATTTTGAGGACCCCAGAAAAGGGTCTTGGAATCCTAGGAGTAGGTTTAATAAAAGGTTCTGTCCAGCATATTCTCCGATTCATAGCATAATGGGTTAAAGGATTAATGGGTTGGTTAACTTTTATTATTCCAGTCTTCTGACTTGCATCAGAGATAAAACTGAGAGTGCTAATACCTGCAATGAGCCCAAGGCAGCCAGTTCATCTTCTCGGATGCATCACTCATGCTGCGCTTATCAGCAGTGAGGACACCGAGGTTCTTCATAGCAGCAGGTGCTGGTGACTCAGAGTCAGCAGAGCCATGTAACAGTCCACAGGAATCCAGGGGTGTTGGGCAGGATGCTAACCATTGCAGCAATCTCTGTAGCCATGGGAATTTAGGAAATGTGTTCCCTTCCCAGCGTTCCCTGCAAATAACCAAAGGACGGAATTATTTCTAGATCAAGAACAGCAGGTGGGTAGACAGGGCATTCATTTTTGGGTCCCATCTCGCTCATTTTATGGAGTAATTGCTTTCTCTGCACATTGAAAAGGCTTTCCTCACCCTGGTCTCTGCTGTTCCAGATGGCTGTACCCTCCCAACCTGGCAGGTTCCTGCCGGTTGGCAGTGAGGCTGTGAACTTACTAAGTGCAGGGTTTTTCGATCTTCAGACACAAATGAAGCTGCCCAGATTCTCCGATTAATCACAGCCTTCTCTGTTGAAATAAGAGGAACTAGAAGGAATTCTGAAGCCATTTCAAGCTCTAAATGGTTCTGCTGATTGCTAAGGGTTTGATTAACCAGACTTAATTTCCTTTAGTTCTATTTGGTATGCAACACGCAACAAAAATGTAATTACAAACTTGAAAAATACAAAAAAAAAAGCTGACAATCCAGTACCAGATTTGGATATTTACAAGTTCTCACCAAATCTTTCAAAAATGTACTTTAATTGGGTTTCTATTAGCAAGTCTGATCCACTGGGACTCCTTAATTGGGAGGGTAAGTCTTAACTCCCTTTCATCATTTTCTCTCCCTTTTAGCCCCAAATAAAAAAAATCTCTTTATTAAGATGCAAATTTCACATTGAGCATGAGTCCCCCAAAGTAAGCTCTCACTGGGTTCTTTCTGATCCTAAGCCTCTTGAGGACCTGACTTTCAAATTCAAATACAGGGGGTCTATTTGCCAGTGTGCTTTTGGCAGGTGCATAATTGCCCCTTGAAGTAAACAAGTTGGCAGTGTTGCTAAAGAGAAAGGGCTTCTTATTTATTTTGTATGGGAATTAGGTTCTGCACACAAATCCCTCTGAATGCTAGGGCTTCAAATTTTCTGTATGGTTTTCAAATGAAAAGGCATCATGAAGCCAGTGAATGCTCCCGGTCACAGGGTCAGGGAAGTGTAGTCATGGTAATAAAAGCCATGGTGCCAGGGAGCAGCCAACCAATGTTCCAGTCTATAATCATATTGAAATTACTTGTTTAGATTCCACGTGCTTCTTGAAAAACACCTTCCTTTTGACCTGGTGCATTCAGATGTAACAAGACAGGAGGAAGGCAAGGTCTTGAACAAGCATTGGATGATCAGCTTGTCTTTCTGCCTGTGATAGTCTAGGACCATATGCTGCAAGCTGAGGTGGAGGAGCAAGAAAGGCTATTTTTTTCCCAACAGTTAGCTGCCAAGCTCTGGCATTCTTTCTCCGTGTTGTATAACTCGAGACAGGAGGTATATTTCAGAAGCACATGGGCCACTAAAACACACACACACACACACACACACACACACACACACACACACACACACACACACCTCACTAAGGTTTTCCTAAAGGCTGATTTTGTTAACACATTCCCATCTGCTTTCCAGTGATGAAATATTTTCTTTTATTGTTGTTGTGGTTGTTTTGACACAGGATTTCTCTGTGTAGCCCTGGCTGTCCTGGAACTAGCTGGCCTCTGTAAACTATGCTAGCTTTGAACTCAGAGATCCACCTGCCTCTGCCTCCCAAGTGCTGGGGTTAAAGATGCATGTCACCACCACCCAGTTATGACAAAATATTTTTATCCATGGATTTATTCTTTGGCTGTAACTTCCTTGTTTTAGTACTATGCATATAATTCTGAGATGCATATGACACCATGACACCTTAGCTTTTGAATTCAAACAAATTATAATCTTTGTTATAGTTAATATATTCAAAATTAAAAGGAACACACTGCACCAATAATTTCTACTTTACTGGATACAGGTAGAGTGGACTAGCAAGGAAAGGGACAGAGAGGACAAACAGCATGATCAATGTAATTGTGTTTAAAGAAACCTAGCATGATTTCATTTAACCTGACCTAACTGCCATGAAAGTTCTAAATACATGTCAATTCTGTGAGATTTATAATCAAATAAATATATGATCAAGTAAATTCTATATTTGAGAATATGGGAATGAAGGATTTTATCCATGTGGCCAGTGGAGATATGATTCTATGGCATTTCTCCAAGTTCCACTTTGCTATCCTCACAACATCTGTGCTCTTACTCTTAGGAGACTAATAACATATTTAATGGAATATATCTCTGTTTATCCAGGAGAAGATGTATGAAGACACGGAAACATAAAAATCACTACACTGTGAAAAACTACAGAAAAGGGGACACTCATAAACAGAGCAGAGTTTGGAAAGCATATTTGGCTATTTTGTCAAAAGCTATCATGTGATATAATTAAAAGAGCACTACTTTTCCTAGAAAATTGTTGTGCAAAAGCAACTTGACAGACAAGAGAACAAAAATGCAAATATGAACAAGATTGAAAAATGTGCATTGTAATACTGCATATGTGAAAAAAGCTGCAGGCAATTTACATGTTCATTATTAGGCTAAATAAATTACAGTCAAGTCACACAGTGAAATATTATTTAACTGTTATCAAGAAAACTGTTTACATGCCCTGATCATAAAGAGATCTTTGAGATACATCCATATCAGCTAGATATACATATATGCATATACCTTTTTACAATGAGAAATGAGCAAGTACTTTTGTTGGCAGTGGAGAAAATTCAATTTACACTTTATAATCTGAGTTGCTTGTATTGCTCTTTGGAAATGATAATTACTTCTATAACATAATAATAAAATAAAAACAAAATGGGTAAAGGAAAAGCAAATTGCTAACATTTTGTCCTGCTGTTTCTTCTGAACGGGCTTCCGAAGAGCTCAGCTCTACCTTCCTTGATGAACCCTCATCATTTGTGTTCATGCTTAGATTATCTAGGTTCATCATTAGGAATGAATATCTTTGTACTTTGAGTCAATGTAAAGAGCTCATAGAACTTCTTATGGGACATCTAGTTCATACATTTATTATCCCAATTGTACACCGCTATCAGGGTTACCTAGATTAGAAGCCATTTAATTTATCCATTTCAATGTTCAAGGGATTTTTTCCCCCAGATGTAGGATTATCAAGGACCGTTGAATGAGTCAGGCTTCACCCCTCCACATACACACACAAGTACCTATTTCAAAAATGTGTATAAATCTAGACTGTATCTCTTATTCATTAGTAACACAATTGTAAGCCTTTTCCCATGCCTTCAAAGAGAAGGTCCCCTGCATTTCCGGTTATCTTAGCTGCTCTCCTCTGGACATTATCCAGCTCCACTGTGAGTTTTTTTGAGAGGTTTCAGAATCAGAGTTGCAAATGACTTTCTCACCATGGTTGTGCAGGATTTTAGCTAGTGTTCTGTTTGGTTTCTGTTGCCTTTGTTCTCGACAAATCCCACTATGTGCCAAGTTTGGGAACTAGTTATCAAACTCTATTTAGTCATTCTTTGCCTTCTGTAAGACAAAAAAGCCTCCAGCTGAAAATGTAAACTGTTCAGATGTTTCTAAGTCATAGAATCCCAGAACAGACCTAAAAGTGTCATTAGGTATTATCTTGTACAAACTCTCATTTTACTAATTTACTGATAAAATGAGGTCCAGAGAGATTACGCAAGAAATCTAAATTTAAAAACCCCAATTTCCAGATGGGAGGGTTCAGAGAGGGTAAAGGGAAGCGGAGACTGACATAATCTCAAAAATAAAAGAAATAACTTGTTAAATCCAAAATTTCATGTCAGACCTCTTGTTACCACATATGTGTGCAGAACATATATTTAAAATATTTTATAACTATATATAGCACCACTTAGTAACCCATTCAAACACTGGGGCAGAGTCCTGAAGAAAGCCTGACATGGTAGATTATAGCTATTTACTTGCTAAGTCAAGGAGTAGCTTCTGAGAGCCTGAGACAAGAGCCTGTACTGCTTCAGTTGCTATTGAAGGATTTATTTAGTCCTTTTGATGAACCAATATAGAAGTATTTCAATATATTAGTGTTTATATTGCTAGTATATTAGTATTATATTAGTATTCTCATGGTGTCCTGACTATGTAGCAGTTGTATCTGTAGAGTGCATTGGTTTAATTTAGATACAATTCAGGTATGACTTGTCTGTATTTGTATGCTTTCTTGTGAGAAGACTTCAAGTTCCTGGAAAAATGATACTTTAAATATTTCAAAATGTAGGCATCATAAAAGTAACTTTCTGGAGCTCCAAAACCAACATAGAGTAAACCCAAAATCTAACTGGCTTCCACATCCCACAGCATTAGCACAATGTAGACTTTTAATATCAGTCATAAAAATGAAATATTTAAATTGAAAAATAGAGGCATCTACACAGCATCTGTGAGTTCTCTAAAAATGCATGAGCTGCTGCTTGTCTGTCTTCAAGGAAAAATGAGTCACAGTAATGCTTCCCTCTGTGCAATAGGCTTTTAAATTGTGATTTGTGCAGTCTAAAAGCAGTTAAGTAGCCCTTGTCAGGAAGACTGTCATGAAATGGTTTGATAGAGACCATTTTGGATAAGTTACCTAATCAACACAATTTCTCCTTTCTCAGAGAAGGGAAGTAAGGAATACCAAATTATCAAGTGGTAGGTGTGTGTGTGTGTGTGTTATAAAAGGATTATTTGTTCTCTTGTTCTGTTTTCTTCCCTCCAGCTTCTTAGGAGGTTCTCCATGAAACATAGCATATGTAAAAACTAAAGAATAGGATGTACAGAAACATCCTACCCACTTCTCTGCTCTAAACAAAAACATCTCTTCCCCAGCTGGGAATCACAACACCCCATCTTGCCTTTGAGAGTCCCCAGATAAAGCAAAATGAAAAATGAGGTTTAGGGTATCATAAAGCCTTATTTTCTCACCTTCTGATGTCAAATTCTGTCTGAATCATTCAGCATTCAGTCTAAAAACAAAACCATTACACACACACTCACACAAATGCATGCATGGGGCAGGGTATTTGACTTCATGTGTATCTGTGGAAGTTAGTAAAAACAATCTTTGTCAGATTGTTGTCTTTGCTTGTGTTCAAGATTAAAGACCTCAGCTCAGACAGTAGAGGGAGGGAGGGTGAATATGAAATGAGGCAAAGCAAGCAAGAATGGGCTGTAGCAAAGGACAGACTGAAACCACATGAGTTCTTATTGTGTCTGACCATAGTCGTACACTTGTCTGGTAGAAGCAGAGGAGTATTCTAAAGCTATACACATAATTCGGGAATGGAAGCAGCCCCAAAAGGAGCCAGGAATAAATACCAGAGCTCTTGAAGCCCAGCTGGGTCTCACTCTAACTGGGTCAGCAGACCAGCGACAAGGAACATACACTATGTTATATCATGGCTGTTTTATTTGCCCATTTTTCAAATTTCATCTAAGAACCTCTCTTGTAGTCAGCCTAGCCATATGTTGTATGTGTGTGTGTGTGTGTGTGTGTGTGTGTGTGTAAATGAATGCAATATCTGGAAAATATAAGCTCAGGCTCTTCAAGTTAACACATTAAAAGTCATCACAGTAACTTAAATACATTTTTGGGAAAGGAGAGATATATTAACACATTGCTGAGGATTAAATCCTAAAAAGCGGGACTCATCGCCTTGCCTGGCTTGTGAAGAAGAGGACAGGGTGCTGCAGGAAGAGATTAGAAGGTACTGAGGCGTCAGGCATTGATGGAGGAAGGTCATTGGTTAATTAATAAAGAAACTGCTTGGCTCTGATAGGTTAGAACATAGGTGGGTGGAGTAAACAGAACAGAATTCTGGGAGGAAGAGGAAGTGAGCTTAGACGCCATGCTCCCCTCTCCCGTGCAGACACGATGAAGCTGCGACCCAGGATGGACGTAGGCTAGAATCTTCCCAGTAAGCGCACTTTGGGGTGCTATACACATTAATAGAAATGGGCCAGGCAGTGTTTAAATAAATACAGTTTGTGTGTTGTTATTTCGGGGTACAAGCTAGCCAGGTGGCCAGGAGCCGGCTGTGGGAAGAGGCCCGCAGCTCCTACTAAAAAGCATGTTATTGTTATTGCAGTATATTTCTCTACCATTGTAATGTTTGCATTCCTACATCAAGGGGTGAGGCCTATGTGCACTTCTCTGACATAGGAACAGGACTGTACCTGTGACAGAAGTCCCACTGCATTCCTTCTGAGCTAGGATACAGATGGTGCATATATACTGGGCTCTCTCATTCTGGAAAGTCTCAGCATTGCATTGGTCCTCATATTATGAGGAAACTCAACCTAGTAAAGCTAACCTGTCTGTAGGAACTAATTGACATTTCTACCTAGCTAAGCTCTTACTATGAGCCTGCAGCATCAGTCAAGAAACATAAGCTAATGAATCTGTAGATGACTTCTATTCCCATCTTCAAGTGTCAGCCTCTGCAACTGATGTCAAATGGAGCACAGAAAGAAAATAGCTCACCAAGTCTTGTCCAAATTAAAAATATGAATACAATCAATGTTTCCATTACTTCATGTCACCATTTAGGGAGCATTTGTTATACAACTTTATTAACAGAGTCAATTTTCTAGATCAATAAAGGATATATAATGATGAGTATATGTTGTTTTCTTACATCATAATAACTATATATAATTTAAATCAATATTTTTATATAAGTAATGCTATTTTTTTCTTTTAAAGACTTATTTTGTTTTTAATTATGTGTATGAGTGTGTCAGTATGAGGGCATGTGCACATGTGTGCAGGTGCAAAGAAGGCAACACTGTATTCCCTGGACCCCTAGAGTGACATGTGGTTTGGGCCACCAGACATGGGTGCTGGGAACAGGATTCGCGTCTTCTATAACAGACAGGTTCTTAACTACCAAGCCGTTTCTCCAGCCTCAAGAAATGCTATTTTCTTCATGTTTATCCTTGAGTCAGTTCTAGCTTTTCAGGCAGTTGTCAAAGGAGATACACAGCTCCTGTAAAATCTTTACCTAACTTCTTTCATCAGAACATTTGTCACTAATTCTAGTACAATGTCACATGCAGGAAACTGTCATTGCTACGAGTCACCAATCTTACACAGGTTTTTCCTGTTTTATAAATCGATGCTGCATTGTGTTGTGCATGTGTGTGTGCATGTGTGTGTGTGTGTGTGTGTAATCCTATGTATTTTTACCACAAGTATAGCTTCAGTTGATCACAACTCCAGTCAAGACACTGTGATCCTCCTGTCTTGGATGCTCCCCAGCTCCCAGCACTAGGATTATATGTGGGCACAGCCACACTTGGATTTTCTTATGTAGACACTTTGGAACCAAACTCTTATCTTCATGCTTTCACAGCAAGCGTGCTTACACACTGAGCTATCTATCTCCCCAGTCCTGGTTTGCTTTTCTTAGAAAGCACTTCTGATATCTATGAAGAAACAGAATGCACTGCCTCATTCTGAAAGAGACGTCAATGTGTTTTCTACCAGATATTTTAAGTGCATGAAGAATTAAAAATATGCAGAGGATTAAATCTGGAATAAGATTAAAAATATAAAATACATAAGGTCCCTTGCAATTGACTTGCAAATTCGCCTGTGCTTTTGTAGAGTTAAGCGGGAGATGTGCTAGGTATTTGGTTCACAGCAGTCTTAAGAAAATAATGAAGAAGCAGTTTGGAGATGTCCAAAATGATTCTGAGGACAGAGTAGAAATCCTGTTGTGTGTACAGGGGTTGTGTGCTTACTGTAAGGGAAACTGATCGACAATACGACAATAAGTGATACAGGTTGAAAACACATGCACAGGTTAAAGAGACAGCTACTGTTCACCTTCATCTAATAACAGGAAGAGGCAAGCAAAGGCCCCATGCTGCAGATTTTCCATTTTTTAAAAAAACAGCTGTGAAGTTGAACTTTAGTAAGTACTGCTTCAGTTTTATGATGCTAGCAATTAAATCAGTAACTTTAAAAAAAAACACATAGTAGTTCAGAGTTTCTCTCACACCACAAGTTTAAATCTCTGATTTGTAATATCTAATGCAAGGCAAATTATGTACATATGACCTCCGTCAGTGTAGCTTCTGTAACCATTGGATACCAGTGAGGTGAATGTTATCCTCTCAGACCCTTGCATAATAATATAATGTGGATGATATGGCAGGTTAAATGTGGTGGCACAGTGCCTTCACAGACACTGGCGACATTTCTTAAAAAGGAGCCAAAGAAAGAGCTGAACATGCTTTGAGGAAATGTAAATTTTCCACAATCACAGGAAACTATGTTCAATATTCTTAGTTATTAGGGACTCACCAAACAAAAACCACAATCAAATCAAATTATACACCAGAATAGGAAAAATCAAAAGCAGCAGGTGTTGGCGAAGATGTGGAGCAACTGGAATGTTACCATTACCGACACACATGTCAAATTAACCCTTCTTGTTTCTAATATTACTCAACATAATTTTTCTTCAGGATCCAGCACCTTCACTTGTACAAATCTGTTCACCAAAACAAATAAATGCATATGTTGCAAAAAGATTTGTATGTATGTGCTCAGAGGAATTTTATTCAAATTATGTATAAACTGAAAATATTCCAGATGTCCATCAACACAAAAGTGAAAAATCAAAAATCTTTATAGCATATTTATATCATGAATAGGCAATAAAAAGAACAGAATAGACTGAATCAACATAGATTTATTTTAAAGAATAGGTTGAATGAAAAGAACCCTAAACAAAAATGTACATACTGTAGAATATTCCATTAATGTGAGACACAAGAAAAAAACAGATTTATTTAAAGCTGAATATTATTAGTAGATGAGTATTCTGTTGGACCAGACCTGTGTTTACCTCTACAGAAGCTGAGGTAGGAGAGTTTCTAAGTCAAGGTCAATCCGAGTAACTTAGAAAGATCCTAGTGCAAAATTTGAAGAAGGCATGAGGCTGTAACTCTAGGGTAGAGTTATATGCATGAAGTCCATCATGGCGGGGGAAGTCAAATCAGGAGGTGCTTAAAGCAGCCAGGGAAGAAGCAGAGGGCAATGAATATATGCAAAGCTCACTTGCTCCTTACACTGTCTAGGAGCTAAACCTGGAGAATAATAGTTCTAACTAACCACAGTACCCAGTGGTGGGTCCTTGACCTTAGTTAACCTAATGCAGGCAATTGCTCACAGACATACTCAGAGGCTAACCTAGAGGCTAACCTTCCAGTGTGCCTAAAGGTTTGTCCCTAGGTGGTTCTGGATCCTGTCAGTTGACAGTTAACCCTAAACATCAGATCTGACCTGGAGATGTAAAGTATGCCCAGGAAATCTTTTTATAGTTATAGGAACAATCTGTTTGAAGCATTACCATGGAGGTTGTATATAAGGCTCTCTACTAGCACAGCAACATGTACAGATTGAAATATTCAATACATTTTAGCATGTCACTCTGTACTTCTACAAGAACAAAATGTCCCGACAGCTCTCTTTCAAACTTTTCTACTACTTTATTTTTAAAGATCATTTCAGCAATGTAAGAGCTCTTGGAAGAGTAGCATACTGAATGTGTGTGAGTGAGTGTGTGTGTGTGTGTGTGTGTGTGTGTGTGTGTGCAGAAACAGTTAGTGAAAAAAAGAGGCTATGAATTTGAAGGATAATAGGGAGAGCTATGTTGGTTTGAAGGGAGGAAAAGGAAGGGAGATGTGTTGTAATATAATCTGAAAAATAAAACAAGAAATGAAAAGCTTTGAGCAATTTATATTTACCAAGATATGATTTCCTTAGCGATAAGCAAGATGGACAGTTTATAGGGTCATTTACCTGGAGGGATGTAGGAGAAAGCAATGCTAAAGGAGGACATGTCACACAGGTGTCCCTTTGAGCAAGTAAATGTAAGAAAAATATTTTGCTTAACTGAAGATAGGAGTTTAGAAAATCAGGTGTCTTAGGGTTTCTATTTTCTTAATAAAACACCTTAACCAGAAGGAACGTAGGGAGGAAAAAGTTTATTTCCACTTACTGTTACATTTCACAGTTATGCATCATTGAAGGAAGTCAGGGCATGAACTCAAGCAGGGCAGAAACCTGGAGGCAGGAGCTGATGCAGGGGCAATGGAGGGGTGCTGCTTACTGGCTTGCTCCTCATTGCTTGCTCAGCTTGTTTTCTTAGAGAATCCTGGACCATCAGCCCAGGTATGGCACCACACACAAAATGCGCTGGACCCTCCACTATCAATCCCTAATTAAGAAAATGCCCTAAAAACTTGTCTGCTTACAGCTCAATGTTCTGGAGGCATTTTCTCAACTGCGGTTCCCTCTTCCAGCTTGTGTTAAATTGACATAAAATTAGCCAACACACCAGGCCAAGCTTCTGCCAAATCAAAGTAACTACATAGGCCTAAGGTGCAAAATTCATAGCCACCAAATTAAAGCCGAAAACAACTACTGAGTGTGTTGTCCTCGGATTGTTTCTCTGCATCGATTGTCTAGATTTCAACTCCTTCAGTCTTGTCTTTCAAAGTGGGAGAGACAAGGAAAGACCAGATAGAGGCCTTTGACTTCTACAGGATCAGACAGGAACCTAGAATTAGAACTATCTTATCTATCCAATAGAGTCCACTCTGAGAGAGAGGTAGTTCCCAAGGAAACTTGGGATATTCTAAGGAAATAGCAGTGGGTACCGGGCAGCTGAAAAATAGCAAAGGAGTAGCAGAAGGCGACAAAATGTTCTTTTCTCCCTATTAGATTCTGAAGTGACTTTGTGTTCGGAGCTCGGTGACCTTTTCAGTGATCCCATTATCAAGTTCATCTCAGCAACATCTCAGAGCAGCAGCGAGGGAGTATCAATTCATTTCCTCATTAGTGACCTCTTCGGTCTTTGCTGTATTTCTCAATTGTCCCCGCATTTTCTGTGGAAGTCAGCAAGAATCTAGAGCAGATACTTAAGGACATCATTCAGTGGTACATTTATTTTCACTTATGAAAGTTAAGAGATAAGGGTGGCTTCTTGCAAAAACCGTGGAAGAGCAATTCTTAACTCAAGAGACACACAGGCATCATTAGGGCACTGAAGGCAGAGCTTTCAAAGTTGAGTTATACATAAAATCACCTTGCTAGGGAAGAAGAAGGACCAAATACCAATGGGAAAATTGCTGCATGCCTCAAGTTGGCTTTTGAAATTTTCCAGTCTGTCCCATATGCAGCTTCCTAAGTTTGAAAGAAAATATATATTTCTATACTTAATATCAATCTTGTCATCAAAGGCTTTTGTTTTCTAACTATTTCATCTAATTTCTATGTATAAAATGCATATAGTCTTTGTAAATTTTGACAATTGCCTTTTCTATTTTGTTTTATAACTTTGGAAATCAGGGGTTTTGTTTATTCATTTTTTTTCATTTGTTTTGCTTTTTGAGGCAGGGTTTCTCTGTGTAACACTCCCAGCTGTCCTGGGACTAGCTCTGTAGACCAGACTGACCTCAAACTCATAGGGATCGCCTGCCAAGTGCTGGGATTAAAGGTATGCGGCACCACTACACAGCTAGAAATCAGTTCCGAATATTCTTCTGCTGTATATGCATCTTTATCCTGTAAAATCCCTAACAAAAGCCGTTGTTTTGCCATGGCACTGTACCACACAAGAGTTAGTTTCATGTCATATCATAAAGCAGCTGTATCCTCAAAGTTGATCTTTTCTGTTGAATTTTACATAGGATTAAGAGTAATACTGTGTATTCCTTTTGACAGATGAGTTTCTGATAACTTCATGGTGAGTCTAGGAATTGGGTGCAAATAAAATTAAGTCATCATTAGGATAACAGATGTTTCCTTTTTTGAGGGATCCAATGTAACTAATGTAAAATCCATCGTATTCATTGTTTTGTGATGCCCTTCTGTTAATATGTTAAATATGTACATATAAAAAGTTTGGAATAAAGATGGAATTGTATTAATTTTGGAAAATGATCATTCTCTCTAAATTAAAAGCTATTTTTTAAGTTGGCCTTGGGACACGCATTTGTAATCTCAGCTCTTAGAAGTCTGAAGCAGGAGGATATAAAATTAAGGCTATCCTAGGCTACCTATCAAGTTCTAGACTCTCTCAAGCACCACAAGATCCTGTCTCAAAAAAGCAGAACAAGATATTCGTCAGTGTTGCTATAGGATAGGGTCATTTCAGGTTCTTTATCCTCAGCTGTCCAGGGAACTAACTGGGGACCTCAG
>NC_022016.1:36915021-36936953 GCF_000317375.1 Microtus ochrogaster
TGGGAGGAGGGGGGGAAGGGTGGGAGGAGGGGGAGGGAAATGGGAGGCTGGGAGGAGGTGGAAACTTGTTTTTTTTCCTTTTCTCAATAAAAAAAAGCAGAACAAAATCAAAACACATTTCTATTCGTTTTTCTTTTTTTTTCCTGAGTAACCTCCAAATACACCTTTTGAATATATGTGCGTTAAACTGTAGTCATGACCATAGGTTTCTTGATTAGCAAGTTACACTGTGCATTTATGCACTGCTCATGCTCCCTTGGATTTCTTTGTCTTCAGTTAATGCCGTTAGTTTGACTCCCAAGGCAGATGGTAAATGTCTCTAACATTTTTATTCAAGTGATATGTTCATATGTACCTTTCTTAAGAAATGGAGCATGGGTAATTCGTTAATGATTGTGCATTTAGTTTTTAGCTTGTGGTAACTGAAAGGGTTTTGTGAAAAATAAATATAAGCAATAAAACTATTGGGCATTCGCATCATATAATAAGTGACTAAATGCCACCAGCAAGAGCTTTCAAGCTACGCTCCACATTGTACTGACAAACTACTGTCATCAGGCTGTTTTAGTGGAGCACACACATTCTCTTTTATAAGTATTGTCTATGGTTGCAGCAGAAACCATATGGCACACAAAGCCTAACATACTGCCATGTGGCACAGCAATTACTTAAATATTATTAAAGACACTGATTGCTGAATTGTGCTCTGCACATGATGTAAAGAGGCATGGGGGCCTTCATTTTTAGCATATAATTTATAAACCCAGCCTTCACCACAGTACTATTGATACTTTGGGACTGGGTACTTTTTGTAATGGAAGAACCAGCCTGTGCACTGAGCAAACTTATTGGCATCTGTGTTCTTTATTCAACAGGTATCACATTTACCTTCTCCAGTGCAAGTCCAAAAATATCTGTAGATATTGCCAAATACCTCTTCTGAGCAAAATTACCTCTAGCCGAGGAGCACTTACCTAACTTATAACTTATTAAATATAATTTCTATTTCCCCTCTATCTCATATATTATGGCTTTTTGAGATTTTGTTATTTTTTATTGATTTTTAATGAGCTCTACATTTTTCTCTGCTCCCCTACCTGCCTCTCCCCTCCCCCTTCAACCCTCTCCCAAGGTCCCCATGCTCCCAATTTGCTCAGGAGATCTTGTCTTTTTCTACTTCCCATGTAGATTAGAGCTATGTACGTCTCTCTTAGGATCCTTATAATTGTCTAAGTTCTCTGGGATTGTGATTTGTGGGCTTGTTTTCTTTGCTTTATGTTTGCTGGTATAGATCTTTTGGATGTCAGTGTGGTAATTTCTCAGAAAATTAGGAAACAACCTTCCTCAAGACCCAGTAATATCACTTTTGCATATATATCCAAAGGATGCTCAAGCATGCCACAAGGACATGTGCTCAATTATGATGTTCATAGCAGCTTTGTTTGTCATAGCCAGAACCTGGAAACAACCTAAATGCCCTTCGACCGAAGAATAGATAAGGAAAATGTGGTGCATTTACACAATAAAGTACTACTACACAGCAGAAAAAAATAACAACATCTTGAATTTTGCAGGAAAATGGGTGGAGCTAGAAAACATTATTTTGAGTGAGGTAACCCAGACCCAGAAAGACAATTATCACATGTACTCACTCATAAGTGGAGATTTTGTTATTTTTAATTATGTATGTTTGTATATACTGAGAAAAGGTTTGTATATACTGAGAAAAGGTTAGGGTTACCTGTGGAAGACAGAAGAGGGCTTTAGATCCATTGAAGCTGGAGATACTGTCGGTTGTGAGCCAGTTGACATGGGTGCAGGGAACCAAATTTGGGTTCTCTTGAAGAACAGGAAGTGTTCTTATTCAGTGAGTCATCTCTCTCTAGCTCTGATTCTATACACCTTGAGGCTGTGACTTAATGCTCCCTGAGTTCAGTGATCATGAGGGATAAAATTCTTTGAGGAAAAACATAAAGTTCCTGTTGCTTGTTTTTATCTTGAGAAAAGATATTAAGACTTTTAGTTTGCTTTGCTCTTTTAACTGAGTGACCAAGTATCTTAGCTAGGGTTATTTATGTATTTGTTTGTTTGTTTTGTTTTTCTAGGCAGGGTTTCTCTGTGTAACAGTCCTGGCTGTCCTGGAACTCGCTCTGTAGACCAGGCTGACCTGAAACTCAGAGAGATCACCTGACTCTAACTCCCAAGTACTGTGATTAAAGGCGTGAGCCACCATCATCTGGCTAAGTTAGGTTTATTATTGCTGCAATGAAATGCCGTAACCAAACCAACTTGGGGAGGAAATGGTTTATTTGACATACACGTGTAGGCAGAGATTGCTCTTCCGTTTTCTGGCTGCTCAGACCCAAATAATCACACAGAAACTGTATTAATTACAAGACTGTTTGGCCTATTAGCTCAGGCTTCTTATTAACTAACTCTTTCAAATCTTAAATTAATCCTTTTCTATTAATCTGAGTATCGCCACGAAGTTGTAGCCTACTGGTAAGACTCAGGCGGTGACAGCATCTTTCCCCTTTCGCAGCTATGTGTCGTGGTGTCTCCTTGACTCCGCCTACTCTCTCTCTCTCTCTCTCTCTCTCTCTCCACACACACACACACACACACACACACACACACACATACATTTTCAGATTTCCCACCTGGCTTTGCTCTGCTAAGCCATTGGCTGAAACAGCTTCTTTATTAATCATCAGTAATAAAGCATATTCACAGCATACAGAGGGGAATTCCATATCATACACTTCCAAAGTCCATTATTGAAGGAAGTCAGGAGAGTAATGCAAACAGGGCAGGAACCTGGAGGCAGGAGCTGATGCAGAGCCCATGGAGGGGTGGCACTTACTGGCTTCCTTCTCATAGCTTGATCAGCCTGCGTTCCTATAGAATCCAGAACCACCAGTCCAGGGGTGGCACCACCTACAATAAGCTGGGCCATCCTAGATCAATCATTAATTAAGAAAATATTTATAGGCTGGTTTACAGCCTGATTTTATGAAGGCATTTTCTTAACTGAGGTTCCCTTCTCTCCAATGACTAACTTGTGTCAACTTGACATAAATCTGTCCAGCATACCAAGTTCAGCTAAAATCAACTAAATTATACTCTAAATTTTCAATTCCTTAAACCTTTCCTAGTATTGTGGTTTGGATATGAAGTGTCTCCACAGAAGGCTCTTATGTCAGAGGCTTGTTTGTCAGCCAATGGGTCTTGGGAAAAACTGAGTCATAAGAACTCTGAGTGAATCCGTGGGTTAATACACGGATGTATTAATTTGATGGCATTGCTGGGAAGTGGTGGGCACTCTGAGAAATGGAGCATATCTGGAGAAAATAGAATACTTGAATGTGTCCTTGGAGGAAATATTTATTTCCTAGCTCTCTTCTGTCTTAATCACACTCTTGCAATGTGTTCTGTCTCACACAGAGTTGGAATCAGTGGAGCCAGCTGACCATGAATAATCACCTCTGAGGAGATGTGACAGATTAAATCCTTACTCGTTTAAGTTATTATTTCAGGTATTTGTTCAAAGCTATGAAAATCTGTCTAATACACTGTGATGGTTTGAATATAATTGGCCCCCAAAATCTCAAAGGAGGTGAGGCTTTGTTGGAGGTGTGACTTTGTTGGAGTGGGTATGACCTTGTTGGAGGAAGTGTGTCGCTGTGGGGGCAGGCTTTGGGGTTTCCTATGCTCAGGATACAGCCAGTGTCTCAGTCTACTTCCTGTTGCCTGCAAGATGTAGCATTCTCAGTTCCAGCACCATGGCTGCCTGCATGCTGCCATGATCCCCACCATGATGAGAATGGACTGAACCACTGAATCTGTAAGCGAGCCACCCTCAATTAAATGTTTTCCTTTATAAGAATAGCTGTGATCATGGTATCTCTTCACAGCAATACAAACCCTAACTAAGACACCTACATATTGTTCTATGAGAATTATCAGTAGATCCTTAAGAGCCCTGTCCCAAACAAACACACTATTTCTATAGAGTATAGATTATATTTCAACTACAGTTTCATTAATTGATGTCTGTTTTGGACTACCTCTGTACCACCTGGAAATTTAGAGGTGTGAAAAATAATTTTGGATCTTTTGTTTGCAACCACTTCTACCACCAATTTTTTATTAGATTGATTATTGAGAAAAGTAATTCATAGATAGTTCTCATGTTTACTCAATGGGCTGGAGAATTTGGCTTAAAGTTAAGGAACATAACTCAAAACCATTCCTTAAAACAGACTTGATGAGTTATTGCCAGTAATTACTAGAGGAAGCTCACAGTGCCAATATCCTACATGGCAGGAACTCAAGTTTAGTAATCACCGGGAAGCTGCTATCATTATAATGAGTCTTACAGAGGACAGCATCTCATTCACAGGAACTAGGCAGTTTTGCCCAGTAACCCTGAGCAGTCCTACTAGTGAATTTTTACTTTTAATTTGAAATGCTGGACTCATATATGGAGATTTTCTTATTCTGTTTATTTTAAGGTATTTAGAAATCCACCTTAAATTTATTGTCTGGAAACAATGTTTGTTTAACTTACAATGATGACACTGGGGGATGGCAAGATTCAGAAAGAACTCTTATTTTGTGCTTCATTATTGGCATCACTCCAGTAAGACTCTTTTCCCCCTACCCTCCTTGCCTTTCCTCTGTAGCTCAAGATAGCCTGAAACTCATTCTATACCTTATGTTTGCTTCAAACTTGCAGCAATCCTCCTGCCTCGGCCTTCCAAGTGTTGGAATTACGGAGCTACCACATCCAGTTCTTATTCCCCTTTCCCTAGTCTATAAAGTTTCTCCCAGTCCACAACATAAATTTTATGTCATCAGTAGCATAATTACCACTAGTTAACTGGCTTTGCACATGGAAAACACCAGATTTGAAGCTGATTGGACTACATGAGAAAGTGTGGATAGGTAGCTATGTTCAGAGTTGGAAGTTGAAAGGTCAGTTGCAGTTTACCAAAAAGTTTTAATAATTTGAGGGCTGGGGATATGGCTCAGCAATTAAGAGGGCTTACTTACTGCTCTTCTAGAGGACAGCAGTTTGGCACTCGGCACTGGGAAGCAGCTCATAACTCCTTGTAATTCCATTTTCAGAGCATCCAAGTCCATTTTCTAGCATCTGGAAGCATCCACATGGGTGTGCAAATGCATGTGGGTATACACCACATAAATAAATATAAAACAAATGTATTCTAAGGTTTTGACCATTTATTTTATAGAAGTATTCTGAAATTATGTATTGACCATATACATAAGTCATGGGGAAAATTACAGAAACAATATGCAATAAGTCAAATATAATCCTGAAACACATATATTCAGGGCATGTCTACCACTGATTTTAATTTCAGGTGCAATGAAAACTGTTTTGTCTTATCAAAGAATTGGAAATCAAAACATAGGAATATATTTTACAAAATTATAAACGATTTAAATAAACATTTCTTATTTGAAAAGGAATGTAGTAGTTGTGGATTTTAACTTTACAACTGGAATTTAAAGCGTTTTTACCACTTTATCTGCAAGTGATTGATTTGATCACCGTGAAATATAGCAGGTGGTTCAATTCAACAAGGATTTATTGGATAGCTATGAAATTAATGCCCATGGTAGGTGTGGCAAGGAATATAGAGAGAACAATTGCAGGTCTGTGCTTCACTAGATGAAATAACTAATAACCTAAGAGGTGAGAAGTACAGGACAATTATATGAATTGCTACTGCTAAGCTCAAGTCCATGTTCCGCTAGCAAAGAGAAAAATTGTGTAAGAGGATCGGAAAAAGAAATTTCTTTTTTTTTTTCTCAGTTTCTAGCTGTATCTCTGTGGTGGTAAAAAAAAAAAACTACTATAAAATTAAAACAAACATATATGTCTAAATGAGGCACTTGAATGGTTGCAAAGATGACAGGGAAAGGTAATGTTTTTCAATTCTTATGTTTTTGAAAATATCAAGTCAGGTGCACACAGAGCTCATGGATTTAGGTGATTGATGTCTGCTACTTTTAGAGAGAAAGCTGAAAGGAAGCTGCCATGGCTATGGCGATCCTGTCAGCTAAGTGAAACAAGACTACTTTGGAGAAAAGAAGGGGCCAGACACCCAGCTACACAACCAGCAACACAGTGAGAAAGGAAATAAGATACACAGAAGTGGAAAAAGCCCAGAGGCAAAAGGTAGATGGGATAATTTAAATTAAAAAAACTGGCTAGAAACAAGCCTAGCTTAGGCCAGGCATTTATAATTAAGAATTAAGCCTCTGTATGTGATTTACTTGGAATATGCGTGGAGGGCCCCCAAGAGTAAAAACGAACAACCAGAGGCATATTTCTATATATTTCTCAGGGCATTGCCTACTTCCAGAAATTTACAAAGTATGATGCATGGCTTATTCTATCAAGGTGTGGAGGATATTTTGAAATCTTTTATAGGTGTCAAAATCACCATCTCCCTACGTCTTAACTTTCCCAATTCTTGACTCTTTTGTCTGTTTAAATGGGTTCCACTGGGACTGTTCCTGCCCAACATCGTAAGTATTTCTCCACTTAGCAATTCTATTCAATAATTTTCTGCCTTTATGACCAGTTTAGTTATTCTTCTCATTACTGTGAAAAGCACATCACATAAGCAGTATAAAATAAGATAATTTATCTAGGCTGATGTTTTTAGAGGGCCACAGTCTGTTATGGCATGAAAGGCCTGGCTGCAGGAGCAGATTTGTCTGTGGCATTTGGAGCATGGCAAAGGTTTTTCATATGGGCAGGCAAGAAACAGAGAAAGCAAACTAGAACCAGAATCTGGTAAACTCTTCAAAGGGCCTATTCCCTACAATCAAGTCCCACTTTCTAAAGGCTCCACAAGTTCTAAAATAGTTCCACCAGCTAGAGACAATATTCAAAACCAGAGCCTGTGTGGGACCTTTCAGATACGTAGACACAACCATGTCAAGGGCCAATGCCATAGCACCATGGGAGTGGCTCAGAAGACCAGCAATGACTATTGGTCTGGATGCAAATAGACAATCAAACCCCCTAATTCTTATTCACTCACATAGAGTCAAGGTTTCTTCCCCTCTCACTCCCCGTACCCTGTCCACCCGACTCCCCTGCCTGAACAATTTCATTCTTCGAGTTTGTAGCTCAGCTATGTGTAAATAGGTTTTTGTTAAAAAAAATAGTTCTTAAATTAGTATTCTTTGAGACATGTTTTCTTTGGTTGGTTTCTAGTAGAAGTTCTGCTTAAACAACCTTTTTCTCTTCAACTGTTTCTCCTTAAAATTTTGAACTATTTGAGCCATCAGGTTAGAGTGCTTGTAAGTTCCAATGGTTAAACAGGCTGATCCAATATATACTATAAAATCAATTAATTTCTTTACTCAATGAATAAGGATCTTTAGGCTAACCATCATCTTGTTATCACTTTCAGAAACACTACCAGTCTCTCTCTCTATCACTTTCGGAAACACTACCAGTCTCTCTCTCTCTCTCTCTCTCTCTCTCTCTCTCTCTCTCTCTCTCTCTCTCTCCCTCTCTCTCATTTTTAAATTCCATAGTTTTGATCAGGTGGCTTATAGTAAAAAACAAAAACTAGAGAGAACATAAAGTTGGGTCAGGAAGAGGTGGGGAGGACCTCAGAGGAGTCATAGGATGGAAGCATGATCAAAATGAATTGTATGAAAAAAGTTAACTAGTCTCTCCACCTCCACTGCCACCACTGTCATGCCTGTTAGTCACCTGAAACTACTATTTCCTGAAACAACATTAATTCTTACTGTATGTAAGGTATTCTGCTATTTTGTGTTCCGTTATATTCCTAATTTCTTTCTAAAGCTATTTTTATCAATTCTTTGAAAATTACAATGTATTTTGATCATACTCATTTTTTTAATTCTTGTTTTCTTAAATGCCAGAGGAGACCCATTAAACTGATTTTATAATCTGCTAATAGTTGTGGATTATTAGTTTGAGATGTGCTACATTTCATTTATGCTGTGGAATATTTGTTTAATAATGTGAAGATATGTTGCATTCTTTTATCTTACAGTTGTTTAACTCTGTGAAACTGTTTTAATTTGTCTGTCTAAAACACCCGATTGGTCTAATAAAGAGCTGAATGGCCAATAGCTAGCCAGGAGAAAGGATAGAGGGGCTGGCAGGTAGAGAGAATAAAGAGGGGGAGAAATCTGGGAAAAGAGATAGAGGAACAAGAGAAGAAGGAGGACAACACAAAGGGCCAGCTAACCAGCGACACAGTAAGTCACAGAGCACGAAGTAAAGGAAGGCATGCAGAAATAGAGACAGATAAAGCCCAGAGGCAAATGATAGGCCGGATAATTTAAGTTAAGAAAAGCTGGCTAGAAAAAAATCAAGTTGAGGCCAAGCATTCATAAGTAATAATAAGCACCCATGTGTATTTATTTGGGATCTAGGTGGTGTGCTCCCCCCAAGAGTAAAAAAATAAAACAACTACAACCAATAGATTATTCATAATGTTGAAAACATTGCATTTAAGCAATTTCCTTTTTTATCTAAATACATTGTAATTCAACTGTTGACATTAGAATTTGCATTTTTTAAGTTATTTTTTTTTAAATTCGACATTAGAATTCTAACCCAAACCATTTGATAGACCACTGCAGGCTTGATGATAGTTTCAGGTTATCAGATCACCTGATTCTCACTGGGCCCTGTTACTTACCAGTTTTCCCATCTGTAAGGTGGAACTATGACCGTATTATCTGTATATTAAATAAAAATAAACAAATGTGAAGTGTTTAGAACAATTCTGGCCTGGTAGATGGTGAATGAAGTTAATTATCATTATAACCACAATATTTATAATCAGTGTTTTCAACTGTGATGATATAATATATGCCAATTATTAGAAGTTATTTGCTTCCAGTGAATGATTTTAGGTCCAAAGTTATGCACATAAACATTGATTAAAATCAGTTGTTAACACAGTGATGTGTAGCACAGCGTTCTTCTGTTGTGCTTCCATCATGCTGACTCAGTCTTGCCCTGAAATGTAGTCATGCACACATTTCGGGACTATGGAGCTCTGGCCTCTGTTATTGCAGCATCCATATATTTTAATGTTTAAATTTCATGTCACTTTAACTGGATAGGAGAAATATTAATGCATTCACCTTTTGTTAATTTTATTAATTTATTTTGGGGAGTACACATGTGTCAGGGCACATGTGTAGAAGCTGAAGGACAATCCATGGGAGTCTGGTCTCTCCTACCATGTGGGTCACATGGTCATCAGATCACCAGGCTTAGAAGCGAGTGCCTTGACCCCCTGAATCATCTCCTCCATCTATCATATTTATTTTTATGTATTGATCTGCTAGTTACAGTGCAATTAAAGATAGTAAAAAACAAACTTAATTAGATTAGTCAGTGATGTGACTAATATTACTAATATTACATTGAAGTTTGTCAACATTAGTTCATGTTTTGAATTAAAAAGAAAGGTCAATCAGCATGATAAATGTGATTTAGAATGTGCAGAACGTGAGCACCTGAAACTGTCAATTTTGGCTCAGTTTTCTGAGCTAAGCCTTCATCAGTGTCTTAGTTAAGGTTTCTATTGCCTTGAAGGGTCACCATGGCCACAGCAACTCTTATACGCAAACATTTAATTGGGGTGGCTTATAGTTTCAGAGGTTCAGTCCGTTATCACCACGGCAGGGAGCATGGTGCTGTGCATGCAGACATGGAGCTGAAGAAGCAGCAAAGAGCAGCAAGGAACGGACTGTGACACTGAACGAACTTAAGCAAAAGAGACCTCAAAGCCTGCCCCCACAGTGACACACTTCTTCCATCAAGGCCATTTCTACTTTATCAAAGCCACACCTCCCAATAATGCTACTTTCTATGAGCTTATGGGGGCCAATTACATTCAAACTACCACAATTATTCCTGTATTTCATGTCAAAGAAATGTATTTGTTATAAGTAGTGTAGTCTATGTGTAAGCATAACATGGTTTTAACAAGAGATCCCCAGTAATCCAAGATTCATATGCCTTTCGAGTGAATTAGCTGGAATTGGATACACATAAGATATATACATCCAGAGGATGTTTATCTGGTTGTTGTCTAGTAAGAAGACAAGGTGGCTTGAAAGAGAGCGAACAGGGAAAAATGTTGGAAGTTCCCCTTCAGATGGTAGTACCATGAATTCCGGGGTGATAATAGGAAGGGCTGCACCCTAGCCAGGAAGACTATTAGCACAGATCAAGCCAACTTCTCAGGTCAGTTACTTGTTGAAAAAGAAACTGTGGTTTTAAAAATGTTGCTTGAA
This sequence comes from Microtus ochrogaster, assembly GCF_000317375.1. Lineage (NCBI taxonomy): Eukaryota > Metazoa > Chordata > Mammalia > Rodentia > Cricetidae > Microtus > Microtus ochrogaster. The sequence continues at coordinate 36,925,363 of NC_022016.1, forward strand.
AGAGAGTTACAGAGTGTTTTATGGCTTCCCCAAGTCAAATAACAGTCCTAAAGATAATCACTAAAAACAGATCTTTCCTGATTCTAAAAGAATCACATGCTTAAAAAATTATTTAGAAAATGTAAAAAAGGTTGATAATAAAAGACAAAAATCATAAAATGGTGAAGAATTGAATCATAAAGCAATGATTATTAGTAATTATGTTTATCCCCAAACACATACACACGCACGCGCGCACACACACACACACACAGACACACACACTAGGGCACACTCTAGATACATTTGTCATTTCATGCTTCACTTATAAGCACAATTTGGGGAATTTCAGATCTTAAAAGAAAATCTATTCTGCCATGCATTTAGTGTTTGTATAGAATTCCATTCTGTGGACATAATATGTGTGAATGAGTTTCCAGTCGGCCAAGCAGAAACCGCTTTATAGATTTGATGCAGGAGAGGACTTGATGTTAGCGATTTGCCACAAAGATATAAAGTCTCAGAAAATTAGACCAGCGTTCATATCAGTTAGTTATTAGCTTGTAACAAACTGTCCTAAACTTACTGAGATTTAACAAACTTACTTAAAACCAATACATTTATCTCGGAGACAATTCCGCAGTCCACAGTGTCAGCGGCTCTCTTTCGGCTAGTTCTCTCGTCTCCCTCGAGAGCTCTCCTTCATCTGTGCTTGATGACATGTTGGTTTTGCTCATCTTGGCTGGGCTCCCTCATACATCTGAAGCATCACCGGGGACAAGTGGGCTGGCTAGACACTGATGCACACAGTTAACTCGTTCCCTACAAAGCTATTCTCTGTTTCTTCTCACAGGGCTGTGAGACAGTGAGCAGAAAGACATGAGTTTTCTGAAGGCCTTAGCTTGGCACTCCCACAATGTCACTTTCATTGCATTCAATGAGTTGAAATAAGGAACAAAGCCAGCCCAGATTCAAAGAAAGAAAAAATAGATTTCACTTTTTGTGGAAATGACTTTATCATCACCATGAAAACACAGCATGAAAGCAAATGGGGGGTATGATTTGGGAGGCAGAAGGGAACCCATAACCACAGGTCAAAGGGGATACAGGAGGATAGGAAAGGGGAGAGAATAAGGAACAAGTAAGATGACATATACATATAAAAACGAAGAATGAACTCCATTATTTTGTGTGCCAACTTGAAATTGTTTTTAAATGACACAGAGAGGAATAATTTTCTAGTTTTGCAAACAGTGGGCCACAGCATGTATTGCCTAGCGAGCAGAAAGCTACCACTACAGAGCTGGGGCCCACAAGGCTGTATTAGCTACAGCTCTGCAAACGGTGCTGTGGCTACTCCTTTTAGAGGCACTGGTAGTGCTGAGTGGGAGCCCAGGGATCTAAAGGCTTCACTGTTGTTAAAGCTGCCACAGATGCTGTTGAGAATAAAGACTTCCCTGTAGTCTTGCTGTTGCTTCTGCTGGAAGGACCCCAGAGATGGGAGAAAAGGCTTCTCTTTTTCCCCATACTATAGTCCGTCTCCCAGTGCTTCTCATTGGCAAACCTAACAGGAAACCAGTTGGGAAGAGAGCCAGAAAAATGTACTTTGTAGGTCTCTTTATCTCTGTAATACCAAAAAGAGTATCAAAACTAATAGTCGAGAGCCAAATAAGATTTGACTATGAAATAATAGCATTTTTAAATTGATCCTCTATTGCTAGATGTTTAGATGGTTTCTTGAGAGATACAATATAAATACAGGCAGTAAACACATCAGTGGGAGTTTCCAAACGCAATGAACAATGACACCTCAGTTCCAAGAAATGCATTTAAGCGGAGTTATGTCCTCCTAGAGCTTAGCAAGCAAAGGATAATGGAAAAAGCAGGGCAGCCCTAGGGCTGTATACTCTGCCCTTCCACCAGCGGATTTGGACTCCTTTTCAAGGCCAAAGCACTGGCGTTCTGCCTGTTTGGGGTTTCAAATGCTCAGGATTTACCTCAGAAACTCTAGCCATACTTCCTTTGTCCCAGAAGCCATGCTTGAAAGAAAAGACATCTATAATCATTTTTCAAGAAGGAAACTAATTTTATTACAAATGAAATACAACTTGAAAACTATCAAATGAGTATTTTCCAGAGGTAAACTTTCCTCCTAAGAACACTGACATATGCACACTAATTCATTTCATGATTGTAGTTACTGAAGTATGATTTCTATTTTTCTACCCTAACATCTGTAGAAATTATTTATGGTATATTTCATCTTAATAAGCCTTTTGCTTTAATATATTTAAATATATCTAATAATTAGGGCTTGCATTATACATTACATAGTATGTATAATTAAAATTTACTCCACTATTTTTCTTCTCAAGTAGAGGGTAAGCTCACCAAGGGTAGAGATCTTGTTTGTTTGGCTCATAGCTATAATCTCTGGTAGTTAGTTTCTTGCAGATAGTACATACTTTTGTAGAATGGATAAATGTATCTAAAATCATCATTGATGAATATTTTTTAAAGACAGTCTTGGCTTATATAGCCCTAGCTGATTCCAATTGAATATCCCCCTGCCTCAGCCTCCTGAGTCCTGGGGATTATGGGCATGCATCACAACACTTGGCTTTATGGGTTGTTAGTTCCAGTATTTGAACAGTGAACTCTGCAATTAGAATTCTTATAAATATATTTTATACATGTGTTTACTTTTTTTTTAACCACAAAATTATAGAAGAGTTGATAGATCAAGAACCAAAAACAAGGGCTGGCAAGATGGCTGAGCAGTGTTGCTCTTCCAGAGGATCAAGATTCTATTCCCAGCACCCAAATGGTAGCTCACAGCCATCTGTAACTCTTGTTTCAGGTGGTCTAACACCCTCCCCTGACCTGGAACGTCCCCAGTCACATACATGGGGCACATGCACTTATTTGGGCAAAATATTCATACACACATACACACACAAAAATCAAAAATAAAATTGAAAAACTACTTTCTCAAATCCCTCCCAAATTGTTCAGGGATTCCTTGGTGTGCAGGGAGGTGACACTTCTATTTACAACCCTGTGTCCCTAGCTATCAGTGACTGCTCTCATTCTGAGTCTCAAGATTACAGTCCTATTAGTGCTGTTGGCCTTTTACTTCTGTTAGGTTTGTTCAGCTTTGAGAGGTTGAGTCTCTTACAACCCCATGTCCAAGCCATTCAACTGTCACTCTGATAAAATAAACACAGTACCTTTTGTCCCGCTATTTGTTGTCAAGTAGGCTATATTAGGTACAACCCTTTGTTTATGCTTCCAGTATCTTCATGACTTTTTTAAAATGTAGGCTTTCAAATATTTCCTTTCTCCTCAAAGCTCATGGGAAGCCTGTAGAGGAATGGGGAGGACCTGCATTCCATGTCTATCTGTGTCAAGCTGTCTGAAGAACCCTATCCACTGATATGTTTATCACATCCCCTTGAGCCAAGTTTCCCAAGCTTCATCTCCTATGCTCTCTGGTTGGATGTTTTCCTGGGTGCTTTGTATAAGCAGATCCAGTATGAACTGAAGATACTTCTTAAGTCCAGGGTAAAAGTTCATTTGGGAAGCCCAGGTAGGACAGTAATATAGAAATGTCAATAAATGAACATATATTGGTAATGTGTGTGTGTGTGTGTGTGTGTGTGTGTGTGTGTGTGTGTGTGAACTTGACACAACCTAGGGTCAGCTTTGAAGGGGGTCTCAGTTTAGAAATGCTTCCATTAGATTGGCCTATAGGGGTAGTTTTTAAATTACTGATTGATGTGGGAGGACCCAACCCACTGTGGGCAGTGCTACTCCAGGGAAAGTGGTGTTTAGGGATGTGTAAGAGAACATGAGTCCGAGGGCAAGCCAGTGAACAGTGTTCCTTCATGCCCCCTGATTCAGTTCCTGACTTCAGGTTCCTGCCTCGAGTTCTTGCCTTGACTTCCCTCAGTAAAGGATTGGAACCTATAAGAAAAAAACAAACAAACAAAAAAACCTCTCTCCTTCCTTAGTTGGTTTTGGTTAACAGCAATAGAAAGGAAACTAAAACAGAAACTATGTTCAAAGTTCACATAAGAAACTGCGAAACAGTTCAAAGATGTCTCCCTTTAAGCAGAGGCTTCTTTTATAAAATATTATTTTCTGATTATATATATACAATTTGGGAAATTAAAAAAACATTTTAAGTGTATAAAGTACCTATAGATACAACTCTGAAAAATATATACATACTTTGTTTTAGAGACTGTTTTACTGCATAGTCCAGACTTGCCTCAAACTCACTGTGTAGTTCAGGCTGGCCTCAAATATAGGGCAATCCTCCTGCCTCAACACCTCAAGTGCTGAGATTAACAGGCATGTATCACCATGCTTAGCTCATACATACACTTTTTTTCCAGTATCCTTCTAGCAAGTATTTATATAGATAGTTGAGATGATATTACATGTACTTTACTGTTGTTTCTCAGTAGTATGCCAACAATTTCTCTTTAAGACTAAAAAAGTTCATTTGTGTATTTCCAAATGACTGCTACTTCATTGTCAATGATATGCTATGATTGCCCACCAGCCAGCTCCCAAATAAATACATGGAGACTTATTCTTACTTCTGAATGCCTGGCCTTAGCTTGGCTTGTTTCTAGCCAGCTTTTCTTAGTCAAATTATCCTGTTTCTCTTTAACTACATTTTGCCTCTGGGCCTTTTACCTTTCTTTATTCTATATAGCTTCCTTTACTTCTTACTCTGTGGCTTGTTGTGGGGATGGCTGGCTGGCCCCTGGCATCCTCCTCTCCTTTTCTCTCTCCCCCTTCTTCTCCCATGCCTAGATTTCTCCTCCTATTTATTCTCTCTGCTTGCTAGCCCTGCCTATCCCTCAGTCTTGCCTAGCTATTGGTCATTCAGCATGTTATTAGACCAATCAGGTGGTTCAGACAGACAAAGTAACACAACTTCACAGAGCTAAACAAATGCAACATAAAAGAATGCAGCACATGTTTGCATCATTAAACAAATGCTCCACAGCATAAACGAATGCAACACATCTTCAGCTGATATCCACAACAGTCTAGTGCAGGTGGAATGGAGAAAATGCTCCAACTTGGTCTTCCCGGCCATTTCCTTAGGTCCAGACCTTCTCTTTCAGTTGGACTGTTAAAATGACCTCCCTACTCCTCTTCTGCGCTTTTCTTCTCATCCTTCATACTGCTTTCCAAATTACTCCCCTAAACTTTGTCAGATTGAGTCATGTCACTAAGGAGGGATGCTCCAACATCAGATTAAGTCATGTCACTAAGGAGGGATGCTCCAACATCAGATTAAGTCACGCCACTAAGCGGGGTTGCCCCACTGTTCCAGTTGCCTTGCACTAGACCTAATTTAGGGCCTTGGCCAGCGTGAGGCCCACTGCCATCAGAGCAAAGCCAACTTGTTTCCCTTCCCTGGGTCTTCTAGCTAGCTGCCTTGTTACTTTTCTGTGTGAGCTTTTTGCTTTTGTTCAAGCTGCCTTTGGTCATGTTGTTTCTAGCCTGTATTGAGGTGCTTCTGGAACCCTCAAAGACCACCGTTATTTAATTTGTACTTCAAGGCCCATTTGAAATGTCACACCCTTCTTCAAGCAGTCAGTAATCATCTACTGAGTCACTACTGGGTATCATTCATTTGTTCAGATCTTTCTTTGTATTCTGACTGTATCTATGTGCTGAGGACACAACAGTGAACAAGACAGACAAAACCCCTGTCTTCCGTGTAGAGTTTGCATTTTAGGGAGGGATCTGGTGGTGCTGGTGGTGGCGGTGGGGGAATCAACAGCAAAAAGTTTCAAGAACACATAAATTCAAAACCAAAACTAAAATCAAGTATATAAACAAGAAAATGTTAGAGAAATGCTGTCATGAAATAGAACAATGACTAGGTGACTGTGTTGACTGGGTGACTGGTTTAAACCAGAATGGAGTCTCTGAGGGGGCGACATCCTGTTTTGTTTATGCGAAAGCAGCTGAAACACAGGGCGGAGCAGATAAAGTTGGAACCTACTCAGGTGTGCTTTCTAAGCTGAGGTAAAGAGTTGAAATTTGATTCCAAGGCAGTGATAGAAAGCCTTTTAGAAGGCAAGAGAGTGACATGCTGGGAATTGCACTTGAAGATTCTGCTAAAATGTTAGTCAACAGATTAGAGAGAGGCAGGTCAGGGTTTGGATGGTGGTGCTCTTCATCTTCAAGAGATAACAAAAACTAAATGCTCCCCTCACTTTTAGAGAAATTTCTTATTATCACAGCAAAAGGCCTGGAGAACTGACTCCTCTCTAGCCTCCCAGACTCCACTCCTCTTTGCCTCCAGGAAGGGCTTTCTGTTCACCAAACACACCCTTTCTTCAGGTGGCAGAACCTTTGGACTTGCTGTGGTTATATATTATTTCTGTACATGGTAAAGTAAATACAGTATAAACGATACCATTTTACCTAGCTTAAAGTACAATTTAGGATAGCTCACATGAGTCGGGTAATTAAATCCATGGCCTTTGTGTTTGTTTTCTTTCACCTAGCATAAAGTTTTCAAGGTTCATCCACATTCTCACATATAATAGGTTATCTATTCTGTTTTATGAGTGAATAACATTCCATTGCAAACATATGCTACATTTTGTTTATCCATGCATGATCTGACAATACACTCGGGCTATTGTAAATAGTGCTAATGTAAAAGTCCATATGCAACTCTTTGTCTAAATGCCTGTTTTCAATTCTTTTTTGATATATACATAAGAGTGGGTTATACTTTCTGTGGCTGCCACCAAAAAGCATGACAAAGTGTGTATCTTTTAAAAAATATTATTTTATGTTTAATTATGTGCATGCCTGTATGAATATGTGAATGTAGGTGCCCAGAAGAGGGCATTGAATACCATGGAGTTAGAGTTACAACAAGTTGTGAACTACCCAATGTAGGTACTGGGAATCGAACTCCCTTCCTCTGCCAGAGCAGTAGGCACTCTTAACCACTGAGCCTTCTCTCCAACCCCCAAACTGGGTGCCTTAAAGCAAGAGAAATACTTTCTCTCCCAGGCGTGAAGGCTAGAAGCATGAGATCAAAGGGTCAGAAGAGCCTGCTCTTACTCATACTCTGGGATGAGTCCTTCCTGCACTCCTTAAAGCTTCTGCAGGGGACCATTGATCCTTAATGCTCTTCGTCTAGACATTGCATTACTCTGATGTTTGCTTTTGCTGCCAGATGGCCTTTCCCCTGTGCGACTCAGTCTTCACAAAGACTAACTTACTTATCACTGTTTTAAAGGACCCAATCATTGTAGTTTAAGGGCTCCCAATAGTCTACTATGATCCCATATTGACTTAATAATTGTGTTTGTAGCAAACTTACTTGAAATGAAGTCCATTCAGAGGTACTGGGGTTAGAACTTCAATTCATCAGGGACCTCCTGCCAGGTACTTATCTGTAGCTAAATCCTATCAATTTGAACACAGAATTGCAGTGTGATCTTGAGGTTTCACAACTCTTCTAATGGGTGCCAATGCTACTAATTCACAACAGATGACATGATCTGACATTGGGCTATAGTTTGCAAGCAAGACAGGCAAAGCTTTATTAGGACATTGGTCCAAGCTGACCAACGTCACCTGGAACCAGAGGGAGACCACAATGATCAAGAGGAGAGCCATATTGCTGCTTGTCGGACAAACTAGAACAACAACTTTCATATATTTGGTGGGGAATGGACTAGAATTTGGTAACTGTTCATGAGTCATGGGCAAAGTTTCAAGAGCTATTTCCCTGCTTGGGCATTGAAATCCTAGATTTGTACTTGGTGGGCTAAGGGGCCAGGAGGCTCACTCAGAAAGAATTGAGCTAAACAAAAAAGAAAGGCTTTAACTTTAACATAGTAAAATTACATATAACAAAACAGTTATCAAGTAAGAATTACAGTTACAATATTTATATCTACTTTATATTTTATCATAACTAAGGAAAACTATAACTATTCATTCTTCAATTCCATCAAAGATTCCAGAAGGATATAATATTACCTAAGCAAATAAGAAATAAATGACAGAGACATCTCGCAACCTGGACAGTCACCCAAAGTTCCTGTGTACCGTTGGGGCATCCATCTTTGGCCTACAGGCCCATAGTTTCCAGCAGACATTTCCATGAAGCAGGAAAATTCCAAAGACAGTTCAGTCATTTTCTGCTGTGTCCTGCAGAATGTCTCGCAGAAAGGGGAAATGATGTGGGAGTGATTTCTTATTAATAAAGAAACTGCCTAGGCCCATTTCACAGGACAACCCTTAGGTAGGCGGAGAAAACAGAAAAGGATGCTGGGAGAAAGAAGTTGAGAGAGGGAGTCACCATGATTGTCCCACTCCAGACAGAAGCAGGTTAAGATCTTTTCTGGTAAGCCAGCTCGTGGGCTACAAAGATTAATAGAAATGGGTTAGATCAATATGTAAGAGCTAGCCAATAAGAGGCTGGAACTAATGGGGCCAGGCAGTGTTTAAAAGAAAAAAAAAGAATGAATTGAGCTACTAGTGGTGTCGTCATGCCACATAAATATTCTTGGTTTACACAGAACTCAAGGATTCTCAGCGCTTGAGTTGCTGAGAAATCACAAGGGAAGAGCAGAAAAAAAAAGTGTATCTGCCCCGAGAGTCAATAGGCTGAGCTAACTCTGTAGTACAGTTTTGAGCCAGAAATTTCTCAGTTAGTCATCCTGTCACATGCAGAACTGAGCAGAGGCTGATGCAGAGGTTGAGGCAGCAAAGGTGAGAAAACGATATGAAGACAGAGTTACCAAGTTTGGCATCCCACTCCCATGGGATACACGTCGACTCTTTTAAGGAAGCAGATTCTTAGCAAAGACACTCTTTGAGGATTTTCGTATTAACCTAGCCAACTGTTATAATTCCCATGGCAGATGCCTGGTCTCCAACAAGCCAGTGGAAGCTTTTATGTTGAAAACATGTATTCAACTTCGGAAATGAGTGCTATTTAGATCAACTAAGAAGAAATGAAGTCAGAGGGCTTAGATTTGTCTTCAGTGACAGTTCCTTCTTATCTTTGTTTTTTACTGTGTTGCTTATCTCAGACCACACTAATTTTAGCTTGGTTCAGTCTTAAGAGGCTCCTAGTCTGTAAACATTCTGGCCTTCTTTTGACGGAACAAAACTGTTGACAACGTCGAGGAGAAAGGCAGAAGAGAAGTTAATGGCCCTGAGGCTGTTTGCCTTCTGTCCCTTTGCAGTGGTTCCTGTCTTGTTTCATCAGGACCAATTTGTCCTCTTTCCGGCAAGACTTTTTGGGACTTAGCAATGAAACTTGTGGATGCAAGGAAATTCCCCAGTCCTCACTGTAAAACTAGAATGATTTTTTTAAATCCCGAATCACAGATCACAATTTGTTAGCAAGGCTGTCTACAAAATATTTTAATTTACTTATTAGTTATGTTACTTAAGATAAGTATATATTTATCTCTGCATTTAAATAGTTTATTTGGGGTAGAATGATCTAAGTTTTCAAGAAATTAGACTTAATTAGACATTCCAAAATAAAGCTTCAAAATTGGAATGATGAGCTGGTTTAAGCTGATGCTTTTCATCCGTAAATATCCTCTAGTCTGTATAAACTCATCAAATTATCTTTGAGGGGCTGTTAGAATTTTTGACTTTACAGAGTCACTTATACACGGCCAAGGTATTTTTCAGCTATGACCTTGAAGTCATTAGAAGCCTTTCCCTGTCCCTCCAGAGAGTTGTAGGAATCAGTCTGCAACCTCTCAAGGTAAAGGAGGAATCTCTTTTGTCAAGACAAATTTAATTTCGTCACAGAAAGAAAACTGGCCCTCAGCTCTCGCTTAGTATTAGATCCACCTGAAGGGCTTTAAAGCCTCCCGAGCCTTCAATTCATTCGAGATAATTGAGACTAGCCTGGACCAGGCAGGGGCATTCACTGTTTCTTTTCAGCTCTGCAGGTGGGACAACTGAGCAGCACTCATTGAGAAGCACTGCGAAGTCTCCCTTTCTTTGACACTATTTCTTATGATTGGTCATTTTCTTCACCAGGTCTTCTTTCTCATATGTTTCTTGTTTGTACAATGACCTTACTGACCTGCAACCATGTCTAATTCATTGCAGGTAATAATTATACCAGCTGCAACCAATCTTGAAAGGCTTTGCCAAGCTGTATTGACTCTATTATTTTACTCTTTACAGAATGTATTCTTAACAACGTCCACATGGAGTTAGCCTATGATGCTGTTGCTTCCTATTGTACTCTTCCTGGGAAAGAAGATTAAATCTCTGGTAGAATCTATACTATGAGTCCCTCTTTGAATTAGCCACAGGAAATCTAGGTATAGTGTATATTATTTTCTATCCTGTAATAAATCACATGCCATAAAAGTCATTCTTGAAAATTATGCCATTCATTAGTTTATATTTTCTCGCTAAATCATGCAACCACCACCATTATGCAATTCCCCAACACTTTCACCACTCCAACATCAAAGCAAGCACCCAACCCATCAATAGTTACTTATTCCTTATTTCTGTCCCCTACCAACCACTCAGGTCTTTTTTCTCCATGGGTTTGTTTATTTTAGATGTGGCTCATTCGGTATGTGATCTTTCTGTGTTCAGCTTCTTCCACTCTGCCTACTTTGGAAGTTCATCCACTTGGAAGCGCGTACCAGCAGCACTGATGAACAGTTTTCCGGTGTATATGAACGAGGGCGCCATCCATTTGTCAGGCGATTCCACTCATCACCAGTATGAACTGGCGTTCACATCCCACACTGGTTTTCACATGGCCTTGTGCCTTCATTTCTCTTGGGTAGAGTCTAGGGTTGAATTCCTACGGTGCCTCTACAGCCCACTTTTGGAGGAACTACCACGTTGCTTTCCTTTGTGTTTCCTTGCTGCAGTGTGGCTTCACAGGAGTGAGATTGTGTTCCCTAGGGGAGGCAAGAGATTCTCTCTGGTAGTTTATTTAATCATTTGATTTTTTTTTATTGTTTTCTGTTAAACATCTTGTATATAAGAATGTTGTTACATCTTATGATTTAGTTTTGTCATTTCCAAATGTGGGGAAATCTCAAAGTACAGAGTTCAAAGGGAACCTTCAAATTCCAGCGAAGTAGCAAGGATTTTGGGGTCTCTGAACTCTCCGGTTCTTTACTATCTTCCAGCTGTCTCTCTGGATATCACAGTCTGTTCCTGGCACAAACAGGTGTGCTTATCACCAAGGACATGACTTCTGAGTGTCCAAACGCAGGAACACACTACACAATCTTTATGTAGTCAGGGGCAGGCCCTGCTTTGTACAAAGCCGAAATCTTAATGTTGGGGTGGTCTGAGAAAGGTTGCCCTGACCTCCGCCCCAGCCTCTAGGCTCTCGGATTCACTCGGTCCACGAACCAGTGCAGCCTCCAGCTTAGCTGGGGGATCTGTGCCCAAGCTGGAGTGCAGGCTAGGGCTGCATTCTGAGCTTCCAATCAGTCACCAGTCGGCCTGCTCCTTCTGCCCAAGTCCCGCAGGGTGCGCGCTTATGCACGCGCCTCTCCCAGCCTGCGCGCGCCCGCCGGGGAAGCTTGGGCAGCACGCGC
>NC_022016.1:36937053-36975938 GCF_000317375.1 Microtus ochrogaster
CCCGCGCGCCGCCCCGCCGCCCGCCGCCACCGCCGCCGCCGGAGCTCAGTAGTATGGCATCGAGGAGAATGGAGACCAAACCTGTGATAACCTGTCTCAAAACCCTCCTCATCATCTACTCCTTCGTCTTCTGGGTGAGTGCCCAAGCCTGGCTACTGGCCGGGCTACGGTCCAGCAGACCGTGTGGTGATGCTCTTAGAAAGAAAGGTGGAAGGAAAAAGCCAAACCCGAAAGCCAATCTTAGACAGTGGATAAGGAGATAGGCGCAGGGTCCTGAGTCGGGGCTGCGGGAAGGTAGGGTGCAGGTCTGGGCTGCTTAGACCGTCGATTTTGTCTGACGAAAACTGTAGTGAGCTATGTGGTGGCGGTGGTTGCAGATTTTTGACCCTTCCAAAATATATATATATATATTTTTTAATGCATTGATTTCTTAAGCTCCCAGAACAGGGTCAGCCCCTGGGGAAAGTTGGGGATTTGTCTGTTTTCTCTTCTGGACTCCTCTCTCTACCTTACCAGCTAGTTTTGGAGGCCTGTTGGATCTAACCTGTGGCGGATTGGGAGTGGGCGCAGGACAGCGGGGTTTGATTCCCGATTCCGACTCAGTCCCGACCCGGTGGGGCTGCGGGAGACAGTCGCCGGCAGCCTTCTGCCCGCCTGGACAAGGGCGATCAGTCTCTCAAGCGCACTAATGCGGGACAGGCGCCGCCACCGCGTGGAGGCGCACAGAGAGGGTCTTACATAAGCAAGGGGTTATCTATCTTTGAGCGTACTCAGTGAGTTGGTCTTACGACCCTTTTCTGGTTCTGTTCCACCCTTTACTGTTTCCATCTGGTCACTGTGTTTACTGTGTGAACCCAATCTACAGTACCTAAGAGGAGGACCCCTACTACCTGGTGGCTGCGGTAGCTCCCCAACTCTGTTCCCCACCTAATTGGTACTGCTACTAGTCCTTGAGCTCAATGCAGAAAGGTGACGTCAGCCCTTCAGCCCCGGCCGGCGATGGGCTGCTTGGTGCACCTCGTTGAGGGATGCTTCTGTGCGCAGGAGGAGGGAAAAAAGGGGAGGAGGGGGCTCCGGGCTTATGCCTTACCTCATCCTGTTTGGCAATTCATGAAATCAGTGCAGCGTTGACACTGCAGTGATTCATTTGCAGAGGTGGGTGGTACCTAAAGACCATTCCCAGTTCTTTCACCACGTAGATGCCCCCCCCCCGTTCCCTCTTCCCACCTCAAGCCACAGCCACCCTGCAAAGGAATGAATCCCCCCCCCCATAATCTGGGTCATTCTGGCTTCCAATATAGTCATTTTGAAGCATGAAGCTCTGTTTAAAAAAATCTTCTTGCCTTTGTTTTTTTTTCTTGCCGTTTCCACTCCAATTAGCCCCGTTTTTTATTCAATTGTGGAGCACAGTATTGAATGAGGTACCTATACTCGGACTGATGATAAACTGAATTGTTTGCAGAAGCCAAGACAAGAGCTGAGATTTTTTTATATATTAAAAAAATCCCTAATATGTCTAGGCTTTCGTTGCTACTGATGTTAGTTCTCAGGTCTGGAAAGCCATGCAGTGTGGCAACAACGCAAACCAGGGCTTTGCAATGACACAGAGTAGCATGATCGAGACACCCACCACATAAGAGAAACATGGGAGTTGACTTTTTTTAGACTGGATTCAACACAGGTTGAATCATCTCAGTAGTGGGACTGTGGGCTAGCTATACATTCAAGGATCTTGCTATGTATGCCTGAAAAAAAGCGGTCATGCTTGATGACTATCCAACTTCGCAGTAGCCATTGCTGGGAACTGGTTTAGATCTTTCTATGTCTCCTTCAATCTGTTGTTGTTTTGCCCTTTGTTGTATACACTTCCTATTTGTTACTGGAGTAAATCTATGAGTGATTATGTTAGGATCCTGAAAAAGAAGGCTTATGGTTCATGGGGAGGAAGGAGGGTTGTTTTCTGAGCGGCTCTGAAGCCTGGTAAAGGAGGGGTTGCTCCAGGCTCCCGATTTTCATATGGATTATTTAACTCTTTTTGTTTGACAGCCTCCCCCCTCCCCGCTGCTGCTTCATGAACCAAATTGCTTCAAATCTCCCAAAACATTTGAAATGATCACTGTGTTCTATGACCCTGAAAGTTCCTCATGCTGGCATTTAAATTTATTTTTTGTACTTTCAAGATTTTCATGTTCTTAAGTATTTACACAAAGTATTTTCTGTAGTTTAAATAGGATAAAATGATCTTTTCATACATTTCATACTTCACAATAAAAAGAATGAGCTCTCTTTAGACAATAGGACATATTAAAGATGTTGTTTAATAAGCCATAGTTCAACTGCTGAATTTTTTTTAATGTACCTTGAATGTTGTTTTGAACGAAGCTGCTCTAGTCAGGCATAATTCATATGATATATGTCATCCATTTAAAGTATGCTATATAAATATTATCTAAGCATATAAATAGTTTGCATTTTAGTGTGTTTGTTATCATTTTAGTGTGTTCATGAACACAATCATCACTGCACTCCATTTTTGGTTGTTTCATCATCGAAATAACGATAAGAAACCTTGTTTTGTCCTTAAGATCCCATTTTCTCTCCCACTTGTCCCTCTCCTGGTGCCAGCCGTAGGAAACCACAACTCTACTTTCAATTGCTCTAGATTTTACTGTTCTGAACATTTCATATACGAAATCACATATTTGCCCTTTTGTGACTGATTGGTTTCATTTAGCATGAGATCTTCATGATTCATCCATGTTGTTAGCGTGTGTCAGGACTTCATTTGGTTTTATGGTCAAATAGGATTCCATTTTGTGAATATACTATAGTTCATCCGTTGATGGATAGTTGAGCATTTTGACTGTTATGGATGATGAGGTTATAATGACTTATGTGCTATTAGTTTGGGTATGTGTCTCTGTGTCTCTGTCTCTGTGAGTGCCTATATTTTCATTTTTCTTGGCTATATACCTAGGGGTCTTCATGAAATTACTAGGTCAAATAACTCTCTAGTTAATTGTTGGAAGAATGGTCATACTGTCTTTCAGAGAAAGTGTTGTATTTTTATATTCCCTTCAGCAGTTAGGGTTCCACTTTCCTTTATGCTTGCCAGAATTTGTCACTATCTGGCTATTTAATTGTAGCCATCCTAATACCTGTGCATTTATACATCTTACAGTGATTCTTCTTTGAATTTCCTTAATAAATGCTAATGTTGAATATTTTAAAATGCTTAATGATTGTTGGTCATCTTTTGAAGAGATACATATTCATATTGTTTGACCATTTCATTTATCTTTTTATTATTGCATTATTAATCAATCATATATTCTAGGTACAAGCTCCATTTTTCCATTCTGTGGGTTCCCTTCCTTTTAGTGGTCTTTTGAACTATGAACATATATATGAAAAAATGTTTAGATATACATGTATGTTTATATATGTGTGTGCAAATATATATGAAGTGCAAATGGATTGGCTTCTCATGTGTTGCATTGTTCATATATGGAAGAATCTTTTGCCAAAGATCACAACAATAACCCTTTAAAAACTGTATGAGTTATTTCTCAGTTCAGTAAATATATTTGATATATGACTATTTCTTGAATACCAAGTACTATGTCTGGCACATGGTAAGTACTCCATTTTCTTTTTTTACATTTCTGGAATTATGACCTGTAATATAAAAAGGCTGACTTTTCGCTCTTTTAAGCGGAATATGGAAAGATGATTAGTCAGAATTATTTACATTGTGTTCTTTGTGAGTTGTCTTAATTAGACTTCTTTTACTTGAATTTAGGTTTAGGTGTGGAAGGTGTTTTATCTTAAAATGGTCCTAAGTTAGTAGCATCAACTTTGGCCTATGCCAAACCAGAAGACTACCGTTATGAAAAGGAGATAGTTGTTTTTATCTGTATTCTTTTATTTGCAATCACTCTCCCTGGCCGCCATATTTTGTTAAAGTTTTGATTCTCGACAGGGCACAATCTCTCCATATTTGGCCATGTCTAAAGACTTTTTTGTTACATCTGGGATGGGTTCCACAGGCATTTAGTGGCTAGAGACCACAGGTGTTGCTAAGCAGCTACCTGATGACTCCTTATAGGGGTTGAGCCCTGCCCAATATCTGGCTCAAAAGGTTAATAGTGCCCAGAAGAGTAGTAAGCGCTGTGAAGAAAAGGAGAGGCCTAATGAGAAAGTCACTGTATTTACCCTACCACAGCATGTTCAACACAATTACCTGGCAGAAGAAAAGCATTCCCTACGACGTGCCATAATGGTTAGTTTGAAGACTAAAGGTAAGTGACTCTTTACAGACTGTGTGCTCGTGGATAGGACAGTTTTCCTTCCAGTTCAATGACATCACCTGAGTGCTGATGACATAATCTTACTTTCCTTGATTTCTATGTTTTATTTTCAGGTTTGGCGTTAGAGGGAGGAAAACACCTAGGAGTAAGTTCTCCTGTGCTTTAAAGTCTTGAAACAGTATTACATGGGCGTTTACTTGGGGAATATTTACATTCTTAATAAATGAATGAAAACTGAAACTTAGCAACACTCCTGGCTTAGTTGTGTAACACACCACAGCTGAATAGAGCTATCCATAGTGAATTAAATGTGTTCTTTTTCTTCACATGTTGGTAATGACTAGGGAACTTTAAAAGGACTTGCTTACAATAAAGACTGTTAAATCATTATATCTTTGTGGTCTCTTTTTATCAGCTATTTTAGTGAACTGTTATTTAACTTAACTTTGGATAAAAATATCTGTCTTGCTCTAAATAAAAAGAAGTTTCTAATTTTCATGAGAAATGTAATTCAGAAGCAAACAAGAAAACTTTCTAAATATATACTTACCAGAAAACTGTTTTGATTTATAAATTTTTATGGACTTTAAGTACTCATCTGAGTTCTGAGATAAGATTTATATTGACTACATCTGAACAGTCTTTTGAAGAGAAATGTTCTTTGCTTCATTCTAGTGAGTATTGGATTTGTTTATTTTATCATCTATGAATGTAATTAGCTTGCTAATGGTATTGTTAAATCTCTTAATGGTGAAATATCAGTGATTTCTCTTTTCCTTTTTAGAACATCATTAATCATTTGGGGGTAATTAAAATGATATTATTTTTCTCTCCTTTCTTCTAGAAACTCTCAGTGATTAGATTTAATAAAGAGGGGAAATCTTAAAGAGAAGGCCCTAATATTTACAGAGTGTTTGAGACTGACACATATTCCTGGCAAAATTTTCACATGTCAGTTCACTTCAGCCAACATTCACTGACTGTCTGTCATGTACCAGATATCGTTTATTCTATAAGATGTTATCTGTTCACTGCGTGCTGCATTTGGCATTTTTGTCGGGTTAATCAGTAATACAATCACTTCCAAATTGTTCATTATTAGGTATTATCTAATTGTTGTCACACTATAGAAGTTGGAAATTTAGTTCCTTTGAACTCCTCCTTTTCTCTCATAGTCACATCTTGCAAAGATGTTATCAGTTTATCACACACCATTTTGTTTACGCAATGGGCTGTGATGAGGTGACAAGAAAAATCTCTTCATAGCGGAGCCAGCCATATAGTGTGGATATTATGAATACTTATACAACTTTTGATTTTCCCTGTAATTAGCAGCCACGTTGATTTTTTCCCTTGCATTTAGAATATTTACTAAAATTCATTTCCATATTTTTTCAAGAATTATATATCTATGCTCAGTGTGTTCAAACACTGTATCATTTGTGTGGCCTAGTGTTTCATTTTGGCTTTCGACGTGGACTAATGTTCTCTGGACTTCTGCTATGTTGAATCCTCAAAGTTCCTAGATGTTTGTTTGTTCTAGTTCTTGATTTTTTTTAAATCTCTTCATTTTGGTAGAGCAAGCTTTCATTTAGTTTTCTTTCTAAAAAGGTATATGGGAAGTCATATAGTGAATCCTTTACAGATGCAGAACTCCTACTTGATACTTTTAATTGGCTTGATAGTTTGACTGAATATATAATTGTAGTTTAGAAAACACCCTCAAATTTTTACTATCTACTTTCTACCAAAGTCTCCTTGTTATTAATATTGAAAAATTAATTATATTATGATTCTTCTTGAATCCTGTTTTTCCCCTCTGGGAGTTTCTTCTTGCACATTTCCAATGCTCTCAAATTTATCTCTGAAGATATTAGGAATTTTATTTTAAAAAAATGTTTTTCTTTATGTCTTCTTTGTTTCTTCCAAACTATTTTTTTAGACCACGTTATAATCACAGATTTCTGGGGGATTCTGCTAATTGTTTCATGTGTGTTTAAGAGGGGGTCATTTAAAACACATTTGGAAGCTGTTAGCATGACTCTATTCCTGTTTGTTGTTTTTAAGTTGTGTGGCTTTGTTGGGCTAGGTGAGTTTTAGAACTAAGATCAGTATTTTTATGCCTGTGGTTTTTCTGTTGGTCTGATCATATGGCCTACAGGAGAATCCTTTCATTTTCCTCTGAACAAGAAGGTAGGGATGTGAGAGACACCACGTGCAGTATACAAATGTCCATTGTTCTTCTGTTTCTGGTTCAGAGACTTTCTGATATAGTCTCCAAAGAACACATCTCTGAACCTATGGTAGAATGAAAGAGAAACCAGAGACAGGAAGTTGGAGATTTCCTAATTTCTCTTCAAAAAGTATTTTACTAGATCCTTCCAATGTCAGCCTTCTCCCTAACGTCAGCTGTCTATGTCTTCTGGAGGTGCTTGGGTATAAATACTTTATTCTAGGCTGTCCAAAGACACTGCCATATTTTTGTTAGCTCTCAGGATATCAGTATGGTTGTCTCTTCCACTCTTTTTTTTTAACTGTGGGTTTTTAAAAAGATTCTTTAAGTGTCGTGTCAGTGGAATTTTGGGAGTTAACAAAGATAAATGGATATGTTCAATACATCATCTTTAACAAGAAGTCTTTTCTATCTGTATTTATACTTTGCATGCTATTAATTACATGAGTTGTTGATTCTGATTGATCGTATAGAACATCTAAAATGGTAATAGTTGGATTATCATAAGTATTGGTACACACACACACACACACACACACACACACACGGTTAAAATGAACCAAGAGACTTAGGCGTCAAAGGGCAGCAGTTTATCCTATTAATATATTTTGGAAAAAAAACCCTTTTGAATGACAAGGAAAATATTCTGTGTTGGAATAGGCTTACTAAAGTCCATCCTCAAAAAGGTCATCAGGTTATCAGGGAGAGAACAAATAGGAACGAAGCCCTGAAGGTTTCTGGTATTTTGTCGTCACTTCTCGTTTCTTTCCACTGGGAAATGACTCAATGTAGTGTTTTCTGACTTAATTCAGACTCTACTGGACTAACGTAATGTAGTTGCATAAGAGTTTAGCATATGATATGTGTGTGGTGGGAGAGTTGATGTTAAATCACTATTTTTATGCTATTATGGTTATGGGGCATCTATATGATAATCTGGAATCTTCTCTTTTTTAGGCAACTTAATTCCCATATACAATGTGAAATTAGGACATGCGTACTCTCTTCTATACCATTTGGGGAACATTAAGCCATTTTCCCTAGTAGTTGCTTAGAAACTAGCTGAATTTTTAATCAAAATCAAATGAAATTCATTCATCTTAATCCCAGGAAGAGTTATTGATTTGGCATCGCTGTGTGATACATTATGATGACTCACTGGCTCTTCAGCATTATATCCTGTTGTATTTCAAAAGGTACTGAGAACTGGAAGTCATTTGTGACTGTTTCTTTGTTTAAACATACTAGACCCTTGAGATGGATGACTAATGTTCTGCCAAATGTACTGGAAATGCACCTTAAAAATATATTCTTGAATTTTTCTACTTTGGTTCTGTTACAGCAGCTTCTGAGCTTTTCTACCACATGGTAGAAAGCAGATCAGTGGACTGATGTGTAAACTCCTTCTGTTGGCTGTTATCCCCCTTGCTGAGATAGATGCTTTTCATTCTTGGCAGAGCACTTTATTCATCTCTATATAGTGCCTCAATATTCATTAAGGAAAGGATGAGTGTAGTAGGAAGCTGCTTGTTTGTTTCCCAGCTGCCCAGACTCCCAAGATAACCGCATAGAAACTGTATTAATTATATCACTGCTTGGCCTATTAGCTCTAACTTCTTATTGGCTAGCTTTTACATCTTAATTTAACCCATTTCCATTTATCTGTGTATTGCCACGTGGTTGTGGCTTACTGGCAAGTTTCGGCATCTCTCTCTGGTGGCTGCTCCATGGCATCTGTCTGACTCCACCTCCTTTCTCCCAGCATTCAGCTTAGTTTTCCCCACCTAACAAACTTCTACCTTGCTATAGGAAAACCCAGTTTCTTTATTCATCAACCAATAAAAGCAACACATAGACAGAATGACCTCCCACACCAGATGAAGGGGAGAATAAAAGAGGAGTTTATCCTTTCATTGTTTTCTATATTTGATCAGTTGAATATGTAAGCATTTTAAACAATCTAATGATAAAATCAAGGATCCTATTCTGCCTTAAAATATTTTCTGTAATGACTTTTGAAGGTGAACATTTCCCAACATCTATTTTAGAAGAAGTTTGTAAGTATCCATATTAAGAGATGATTGGTTGGGTTTGGAATAGATACTAATTGAACAACTTAAATTGGTGATTCTTAACCCATTTTGTTAAGCAGAACAACTGCCTGAAATTTCCTAAAATAATGTCTAAACTACATTCTAAGACACCATGATTCAGTTTGTCCAGATGGGCTTCCAGCATTCATAGTTTTGAAATAAATACCTAGAGATTCAACTGTGCAATTAGGATTGGATTGTAAACCTGTGATCCTGAGAAGACATAGTAGCTAATAGCAGGCCATTTCATCTTGAGTCTCTTGGATTGATGTAGGATTTCCCTCTGTACACTGTGATTACCATTAATGAATAAAGAAACTGCTTTGAACCTATAGCAAGGCAGAACTTAGGTAGGCAGGAAAAACTAAACTGAATGCTGGAAGAAAGAAGAAGGACTTAGGGAGAAGCCATGTAGCCCCACCAGAGTGTTGGTGATCATCAAGATATTCATGAATTTGTAAATGACATGTAATATAGAGTTGGGCAGTGATGGTGCATACTTTTAATCCCAGTACTTGGGAGGCAGAGACAGGAGGATCTCTGTGAATTTGAGGCCAGCCTGGTATACATGTTGAGTTCCAGAACAATCAGAGCTACACAGTGAGACCCTGTCTCAAAAACGATTGAAAGAAGGAAAGAGAAGAAAAAAAGCAAAGCAAAACCAAAGCAAATGTGTTACCTATTTCTTTTAGCAACAATATAACTTAGCATATTTAGTGTTACCCAAAGTTGCACACATGAAAATCATATTTCAAAAATGGAAAGTAATCCCATAATACCAAGAATTAGACTCTCAAGGCAACTGAAATGTCTTTACAGCCCTATTGGGAGACAAAGATTGATTATTTAATAGATATGATGAGCAGCAGTAAGCACCAACCTCAACAGTTAAACCTATCCTAATGGATGATGATTCAGTTCAATTATGATAGCCAGTTTGTTTTGGAGAACATGTTCAGAATTGTAAGGAAAAACAACATTCAATTCAATACCAAACCAATCATCAGCAGATAAACACACTTGACACAATCAAGAACAGCCTTGCACAATGACATGGCTCAATGGTCAAGGGCACTTGGCATCCAGTGATGTAAACCTGAACCCCCTATCTGCACACTGTGTGCACCCAAACGCACCAAGGATACTGATGATGACGAACAATGTCATCAAAGTGTGATGTTTGTAAGGTCAAGGGCAACAACTCATATCCCCATAATGAAAACCTTTCAAATACCATGATACCTTCAAAAGATATACTTTAGTTATAAACTATAATTTAGTTTAGCGCCACCACTGCCCAACTCTAGATATTACATGTCATTTACAAATTCATGAATATCTTGATGATCACCAACACTTGACTATGGTGAGTAAGCACAGATTTTTTAAACTCTGAAGAGAGGACAGAGTCTCACAGAGATTATATGATTCACTTAATAGTATAAAACACATGTCCAAATTAAGACTTCTCATAAATATAGTTTGAAATCCCCTTCAGTAGAAGGCGATTGTCAAAAGAATAGCAAGTGTATGATATAGTAGGATATGAAGAATAAATTGGGAGGGATAAGGAATTCTTAAAAGCTTCATCAGAGTTGGAGCTTGAATCCAAGTAAAAACAGGGAATATGGATTCCCATTCAATCTCAGTTTTAGTATATGTTGGGTTCACTTCCAAGCCAAAGGAAGTCCGTGTCCAATCACTGGAAACAGGAAGCTCTCAAATGGTGTTTGTGGGCAAAGTTCTAGCTCTGTATTCTTGAGGAAGGAGTACCAACTATTATTTTTAACAGAAATTATTTCCATCCACACAAATGTACTAACAGGAAAATGTTAACATAGTTTTAGTAGATCCGGAATTAGAAAAGAATTTTTGATTACATGTATTTATTTTCTGACTTTGAATTTGGGAGACATGGTTTCACTGGCCTGAAACTCCATTGGACCAGCTTCAAACTTGTGTCTCGAAAGTGCTGGGACTACAGAAGCAAGTCACCATGTGCCACTATTATTTGTGATTTGATTTTTCTTTCAAATGCAGAAATGCAAAACATTAAAATGGAAAAAAAGATAAAGTTGTCTTTTATAGCTATAGTTTTTATATGCCGAAACTTCCTGGAGAGTCTAGTACAAAGCTAAGTATTTGATATGCTGGCTAGATACAAGGTAAGGATGAACTATTAACTGCCTATCATTAGTTCATTATGCAAGCTTTAGAAGAGAAAATTTGTTCATTTGCAGTACCATCAAGAATCATGACTGCTGCAGAATAAAGTTAATAAGAAATGCAAAGAATTATCTGATATGATGGAATAGAACAGAAATTTCACTGAAAATAAGACCTAAACAGATTTAAAGACACCTATATATTCTTTTTTTTTAATTTTTGAGACAGGGTTTCTCTGTAGCTTTTTGGTTCCTGTCCTGGAACTAGCTCTTGTAGACCAGGCTGGCCTTGAACTCACAGAGATCCGCCTGCCTCTGCCTCCCAAATGCTGGGATCAAAGGCGTGTGCCACCACCACCCGGCCTCACCTATATATTCTTTAGTTGGGAGATATAATATCATAAAATTACCAGTTATCCAAAGATTTGTTTGATATGTATTTTCATATAGAATCCTGGTAGAATTTGGGGAGCGAGGGGTAGTACTTGATTAAATTATATTGCTAATGTAGGAAACAAATAACTGAGAAATTGGTAGGAAATTCAGAAGTTTGTACCTTATATATAAAAAAAGTGATCAAATGTGCCATACAACTGCATTACATAGGATTTTTACAATCAGTCTAGTTGAGAGGCTCTGTCTCTTTCTGGCTTTGAAAACTTAAGCTGCCTTGTTGAGGGGTGCCTTAGAGAGGGCTACACAGTGAGGAATTCTGTGTTGACAACCAGCAGGAAAAGGAAGCTTCCAGTTTGGCAATATGTAAGCAACTGCCAACAATTGGACAATTTTGGAAATGGATTCTTTCACCCACTTGAGCCTCCCAGGAGACTACAGTCCTACCTGATTCTTTCATGGGAACCAAAGGCAGATAATATCACTTAGACTCCACAAAAATCTATGGAATAATAAATGTATTTTGTTTCCTGTATCCGTATTTTGGCATTATTAATATTATTATGAAATAATACACAACTAGAAAGTCACTAATTAATTCAGTATAGTGTTAGTTTAGAAAGAGGTCAATAAATTAATAGGACACTGAGGAGTCCAGAAATAAGGGTGTGTGTATATTACTTAATAAACGAAACAGTATGTTTTACTAGTTTTAAATGCTGCTTTCACTACTAGATTGGGAAAATTATTGGAGGTTTTGCTTAAATTACACAAAAAATTTCAGTTAGTTTAAGTGTTCAAATATAAAATAAAATCATATTTTTATATATTTACTATAACATATTTTTATCTAGAAATAATAGATAGAGCCAAGCTCATTGGTGCACGCCTTTAGTCTCATCACTCAAGAGGCAGAGACAGCTGGATCTCTGAGTTCGAGGCCAGCCTGGTCTATACATTGAGTTCCAGGACAGGTAGGGCTACACAGAGAAACCCTGTCTTGGAAAACAAACAAACAAACAAACAAACAAAAAGTCATAGGTATAATATAGGTGTGAGAGAGATATCTTACAAAATTAGACACTCAGAAGCACGTAAAATATTGATGTAGTTGTTTATTAATTTTTTAAAGGATGTAATAAAAGTTGCACTAAAGTCAACTAAATTATAGTGAGGCAAAGAACTTGTGTCATACTGCTTTCTTCATCTAGACATCTACACAAAAGCTCTCATTTACCTTCTATTGGAAGTCTTCTCTCAATGCAGACCAATGACTCTGTTTTCTGAGCAGCACTAAGTATACTTGCAGAATGGCACAGCTCTTCTGTACAGGGCCAAACAGTAACTATTTTCAGTTTCATGGGCCATGCATCTAATTAGCACCAGCAGTGTTAACGGAAGCCTGTGCAGCATAGATGAGACTATGGAAAAGTGAGTAACCAAACTGTCTTTACCAAACCAGATGGCCAACCGGATTTGAGTCCTGGGCTGAAACTGATTGACTCCTGCTCTATAGGATGCAGGTATAATGGAGGTCCATTCCTTTTCTTCACTAATTATAGTGTAAAATTTGCTATAGGGGTATGGGAGTGGGAATGAAGCAAGCCTCACATTTTCTACCTTGAAAAGGCTACTTATTCTGTGTCCAGCAAAGTAACCACAAAATTACTTCAGATGTGAATACTTCCAAGTAAAATCCACACCAATTTTTGAAGATTTAGTGTAAAGTGTAAAAAAAAAAAAAAACCTCATTTTGTATTAATTGTATATTGAATTGGTAATATTGTAGATATACTGACTAAAGAAAAACTTATCATTAAGATTAATTTTCTATGTTTTTTTACTTGAGTGTCACTCGGGTATTTAAAGCTATAAATGTGAGCTGGGTGTGTTGGTTTAAATCTATAGTCCATGTGCTCAGAAGCTCAGAGCATCATTGCTATGAATATAAGGTCAGCCTAGGCTACATAGGGAGTTCCAGGCTAACCTGGGCTACAATGTGAGACCCTGTCTTAAAAACATATGGCTTGCCGCTCTATCTCTTCTGGATAGCTCTGGGTTAGAAGTGTGGTACAGGTGTACTCCTGTTTCGTGGGGCCAGGATGAGGTCCGCTGCACTAAAGAGAAAGGTGTACCATGGATCAGTTAGGCATGGGCTTTATCATGGGTCAGCTAGAACGGTTTGACTGGCACAAGGAAGACTCATTCATAGTTTGGAGCCTGTAGAGGAGAGCTGCGCTTTACATGCCTAGCCTAGAAGTAAGTTAAAATACAAAGGCAAGAGGAAGTGAGACCAGATTAGCTAACTAGGAACTGAGATCTAATAATAGGGTGACCAGAATGAGCAATGGACAGCAGAAGATGGCTGCTTTAGGATTGGCAAGGACATTAGGAAGAATGAATGCCAGTGTTCTGTACTTCAAGAGTCTGACTGATGTTGATGCCCTCATGACAAGGCAGACTCTAAGGAACTGTTTGGAGCCTGATAGGCTGAGCTACATTTTGTTTTGTATACATTTAGCTTGAGATAGGTTGAGTCTCAGAAGTTTGTGGTTTTCTGGCTGATATTGGTGAAGTTCTTTGTTTTGGCCATCTCTGTACTGTGTGGCACTACCCCCTCCCATCCCCCGTGGTCACAGTTGGTTGACTGTGCATTGACTAGTCAGTGAAGCATTTGATCAAGAGAGCAAAACCGAACAGCCTTTTTATACTTTCGAGTGTGCACTAGAATAGAGAAAGCTTTGCAGCTGTTGGGCAAGGTAATAGCAGACACACGCACGCTGGAGAGCTGGAATGGAAACCACGAAGACTCAGTTAGGAACTTGTGTAGGTTCCTGGACAGCCCAGGCATGCCCTTCCAGCCTGCAAGTGGCTTTTCACTTTTCTGGGGAGGCCTGTCCAACTTGGGAGTGACTCCTAGGCTCCTCCTCGGCTCCTTTGCTCTAAAATTGCTTGGCTGATGACGGAAGGCGATGAGGCGGATGTTTGAAGTGGTTAGAAAGACAGGGGCGGACTTTCAAGCGCATTACAAGAGCAGTGTGGAGTTGTCAGACAAGGTTGGGGAAAGCCCATAAGGTCATGTAAGAGGCATGAGATAGTAAAGTTATCCTTTACAAATGCGCAGTACGCCCAGCATTCTAAGCACAGTTAATGCTACATTGCTTGCTGATAATAGGTGTAGCAACGCATTGCGCCACCGGTGCTAAAGGAAGCCTGTGTTTCCAGTAAGTCCTGTCTAAGGGATAAAGGTCCTCCTTCATGTAGCAAATTATTTGAGCAAGTTACTCATTAAGCTCCTTAATAGCAGCTGCTCTTTTGGGGGAGTGAGCTTTGCAGCTCTCTGAGTTCGTATTCTCCAAAGATGTTTCAAGGACAAACAAGGAACCGCTTTGTGTGGTGTGTTCTTCAAAACATACAGGCCTAGAATACACTGGGATGACCCACCCTGATAGCTTTATAAAAGGTTTCAAAGGGCAACTTGGAGTGGTGGGTGCCTCAATGGCTCCTCCTTGCGCTCTGCAGTGGCAGATGGTAGGTGGATCTCCTTAAAGTCTCAATGACTAAGGGAGAAGAAAGGCTTGTCTCCATATTCTCAGGAACACAGGTCAGAGCGTGAGATGTGGGAAGTGACTCTGGGTGGAGAGCATGTCTGATAGCTTTTAGATGAATATAGACAAAGAGGGCCTCATAAGTGAATCCTCTGTTTAAGAAGCTATTCGAACGAGGTGTCTAAATGAACAACATGTGATATGATTTGCCATGGAGCAAATACTGAGCAGGTCTCCACACAAAATATTAGCAGTTATGGTTAAGAGGCAGAGGAATTTGTGAGTTCCTTTTTGGTGTGTTTTCCAAGGCTTTAAAACGCTAAGTACATGTAGAATGTGTTACTTTTATAATGAAGAAAACAGGAAATGCTCCAAAAAGACACTCTACACATTGTATAGTATATGATTTTATTTCTCAAATATGGAATGAGTTTTAAATATGCATCATCTTGTTTATCATGGAGCAGCTCATCAACCCAGTCTACGTTTGTGACTGGATTAAGTTAATGCACATCAAAACCAAATTTAACTTGATTTTTAGTTTTTTGTTTTAAAGATTTATTTATTATGTATACAGTGTTCCTCTGCATGTATGCCTACACGCCAGAAGAGGGCACCAGATCTCATTACAGACGGGTGTGAGCCACCATGTGGGTGCTGGGAATTGAACTCAGAACCTCTGGAAGAGCAACCAGTGCTCTTAACCACTGAGCCATCTCTCCAGCCCGATTTTTAAGTCTCACCTCTTCAAAATAAAGGCAAATGCCTATTCCTATGGGACATTAAATTTCTGGGTTAGGAATAATATGATAATTGCTTGTTTGTCTATTAACCAATTGTATCAGATCATACCATATGCTGTGTTTGCCTTAAGCAGTTAGTTTTCAAAGAAATATGAAAAAATTTACAATTGGTGCTCTATCCTGTCCACTATATCTTAAATACAATTCATCAGTTGAGTCTATTTTTACATATTTAATTATTTTAAATAGCCATAATTACTATAAGACATCATCTTTACATCTTTTAAACTCCACATGAATAAATCATTCTAAATTGTAGTGTCTTGAAACTTAGTATTTTCTGGTGAGTTCCCATGTTGATACACATGGGTCAGCCATAGGGATTTTTAAGCTACTCCCCATGGGCCAAATCTACAACCACCTCTTTTGGAAACAAGCTTTATGTATTGTCTATGGATGTCTTCATGCCATAACAGTTATTACAGAAGATTGTTGTAGGGAAGGCTGAAGAACAACTTAGACCACCCTACTTCAATAATGTGATATTTGGCTGAGACTAAGAACTCAGTCAAGTTGACACAAAGGCAGATTAACGGGAGAATATATACACATTGTATTGATTTTAAATATATGTAGGGACCTTCACAAGAGAGCAACAATCTAAGACATGACCAAAGAAGGAAGCTTTTAGACTTTTAAACCAAATACCAATAATAAATGATGGAACAAAGGGATCTAGACAAGGGATAGGGAATCCTAGTGATGTCATCGGAAGACATAAGGGGGTGTAAAGATTGTGGCATCTGTTCCCAATATCTAGTGATTATGGGTTATTCTTATTCTGGTTTGGGAATACTTCCCCTGCCCTTCGCAAAGGAATCTTTATGGTTTGTTAACTGTACAAAGAGGCAGACAGACAGTTCTTCTGAAGCTACAGTTTCTCAGATGTTTCTAGATTGAGATGATTAATATAAGCAGTGAGCAACTTTGGGATGGTATAGCCACAACTTTTTCATTGTGTGCCATGGAAAATATTTACTATCTGTCCCTTTACAGAGGTCTTTCTAGTCTTAGTTCGTTCTTTATATACATTGTTTCTTCTTCTCTCCATTATTTATGAAAAGTTATTTTGATGAAATTTTAGATACACACATACATGTATGTGTGTATAGTGCATCTCCTGACTGTGAGAGTTTGAGGGTCTCCAAAGTAGCATATTGAATATTAACATCAATCAACTCAAGTTTCATGCATTTTGATCCTATTTTTCACAGTTAGAAATAGTAAATCAAAGATAGATATTTCTCTGTTAGCATCTAGGTGTTTTATTTAGCTGTTTGGAAGGAGATAATACCTTATTGTTGATTAGATTATTTTTTTCACCAAGTGAATTATTATCATTTGAAGAGAGAAGAGGATTGTTTTGTCCATAAGGAAAAACATGAGAATCATGACTGGTTCTGGCAGCAACAAGGAAATATCTGCTGTATACAGCTCACTGGATTAGATCAAGGTGATATTATTGGCCCTGATCAACATTGCTACTGTACGATTATTGAACATTTAGTAAAGTCAAGGATAAGGCTGACCAATTCACATGTGAATTAATGCTCCTTATTTTGAGAGCAGCCTCCTGAGGTCCACTGTGTGGCCCACAGTCATGTCTGAAATGGGGTTTTGGTGTAGACTTTTTCAGCCCAGCTGGGCCTGGTGTCCAGTGTCCAGGAGCACATTTGTCCAAGGAAAGCCTTTGGAGATGGTTAAAGGGTATTCTGAGAATCCTTGCTACTCTTGGTCACCAATTCTTTTGTCCGCAGCCTTGGCTCTTATGAACTGGCCGAAGCTTCCTGCACAAGAGAGGATCCTCCAATTTCCAGAATGGTCCAAGTTTACACTTCTAGTGGCTCTAGTATTTTGATTTATGTTTTCATAGAAATATTCACATTGTTTTCTGTCCCTTTAGCTCTCAGCTTCAGCTTTCCTAGTAAGAATAAATGATTTACAGATTGGGGATATAGGCTAAGGGACTCTAATACCAGCAACTTAGCAACAGCTCCTGGTTCTCTTTCAAAAGTTTGAATATATAATGAACCTTTCTTTTTCCTTTTTAATTTATGGCTGATGTAGATAGGTAAGACATAAAAAGTCCTGAGAATTTCCATAGGGGTAAATGATAGTCTCACTCTGTCATTCAAGATAAAATTATCTTATGCCTATAAGATTCTAAATTGTTGCCCCAAAGTACATGAGTATTATTTATCCTGCTGCTATGAAATATGGTTCACATGTGAACTTGATTACTATGGCAACAAGCCTCAGGCCACTTTGAACAAGCCTGAAGCCAAAGCATTAAAAACTGCTAGAGATGCAAGTTTTCTCTGTGTCTTTGCCATGAAGAATTCTAAAAGCACCAGGACCCATTAGGCATTTTCCTTTGGAGTTGACACTAGCTAAATGCTTATCTAATGCACACATGCACACGCAGATAAGGCTCATCTGCACAGCTGCCAACTCGGCATTTGTCGGTTGATGTGATCTTGTTTCCTCTCCCTGAATCTTTTAGGGGAAAAAAATCTGGCCATTCATAACTTCTGTGGAGATTTATGGGAAGTTTTGCCTGTATAAAGTTAATTAGCTGTATTATCTCTGGGGAGAAGAGTTTAAGGCACTACAGAACATTGGAGAAAGTCTAATTCAAAACCAGAAATTTCCTAAGGCTGCAAAAGTGCAGTTTCAAAAAAAAATGACATTTGTAGATAGACCTTTCCATTTTCCGCTTGTAAGAGCAACTTCACAGTAGCAACAATGTTAATAATTCATCATGATTTATAAACACAAAGCTTGATAGTATGAATTATTCTTTATAATAATAATAATGTAAATATATTCATCACAGAATACTGGGACACCATCTTCCTTCTCCAGTTCCCACTTCATAGATAGTAAAAGGAAGTTCTGAAGAACTTAGGACTTGCCAGCTTGGGCAAAGCTTTAACAGACCTGGCTTGAATGAAATGTTTCTATGGAACCATGGAAATTGTATGCACATACATATATATATATATATATATGTACTATATAAAACATACATGTAATATGTGTTAGTATACATATACATATATATTAAATATTCCTTTGTGCTTTGATTCCCCCTGACTTCCCTCTGCATCAAGTCTATAATTGTAAAGGTTTTATTTATATGGAATTTGGAATATGTATATTTTTAAAAAATCCATTTTTAGGGCCAGTTGAATGGATCATCCAGTAAATGATCTGAATTCGATTTCCATGACCTATAAGGTAAAAGAGAGCTTTCTCTCAAAAGTTGTCCGCAGACTTCTACACTCATGCTTGGCATGTCCCCACCAGCACCCAAAATAAATATGTGTAAATTAAAGCATCTGAAACCATTTGTAGACTGGGGTCATGGGCCAGACGGGACACTACATTCAGATTAAGCCTGAACTGAGCAGAGCATATGGAGTTGTGTTGCTTTTTTATGTATACTAGTTCCCTGCACTTCCAGCAATAAGAAGAAATGCAATTTGTCTTTATTTTTCCCCCGTCTCATTTCTAGGGTCACCAAATCTCTCTTGTATCTGTTGTCTCCAGTTGCCTTATACCAGCAGTTCTCAACCTGTGGGTCATGATCCTGCATATCAGATATTTATATTATGACTCATAACAGTAGCAAAATTACAGTTATGAAGTAGCAACAAAATAAATGTATGGTTGGGGTCAGTACTAAAGGGTCTCAGCACTAGGAAAGTTGAGAACTAATATTTTTTTTCTTTTTTTCTTCACATTTTTTATCTTATTTTTTAAAAAAGCAAACAAACTTTTTTTAAATTTTACATACCAATCCCAGTTCCTACTCCCTCCCCTCCTCCCATTCCCTCAGCTCTCCCTACCCCCCACCCCCATCCACTCCTCAGAAAGAGTAAGGCACATTGCTTTGTGGAAGGTCCAAAGCCCTCCCTACTATATCTAGGCTGAGCAAGGTATCCATCTAAAGAGAATGGAGAACCACTGTCTTAAATTCTAAACTTTTGTGTGGCTGTCCTCTCGTTCATATAACACAAATCACCAAGCCCTATTGAGTCTCTCTCTCAGATTTGAGAGATTTAAATTATTAGGAATGGCTGTACATAGTCTTTATTTCTGCCCAAAGCAAACGGACTGAACTTTATCTGGTAGTGATCTCAGAAAATCTTTGTATCACATCCCTTCTCTCCTTCTCATTGCCACTAGCTTTAAATTTTTTATTATTCATTTTCAATTCATTTCATTGTACAATGAACATGATATGTTGTATAATAACAAAATCAGTGCTACCAACTTGTCTCTTGCTCTTGGACAGCTACTTGTATTCTCTGCCCCAAGTCCCTCTTTTCACTGCTATCTATTCTGCTGTGACTTTTATTCTAAACAAATCAGACTGATACTTTTCAAAAGCCAGAATCAGAAAAGCTACCATTTTTTTAACCTATAAAAACATCTTCACATATTTTTGTGTGCTGATAAAACATCAGGAGCCTTACACACCCTCCCTCTCCTATTTTAGCTTCCATTCAAGTCACTGTTCCCAGTTCCCTGGTTACTAAAACTAACTAGTCTTCAGGATTTCTTTCAGCTGTCACAATCCCTGAAAAGCCATTTGTAACCTTTTCCTCCACCCATGGAAGCAATCTGTAC
Source organism: Microtus ochrogaster (assembly GCF_000317375.1). Lineage (NCBI taxonomy): Eukaryota > Metazoa > Chordata > Mammalia > Rodentia > Cricetidae > Microtus > Microtus ochrogaster. Next base: position 36,957,234 of record NC_022016.1, read on the forward strand.
TTTTGAACTTTGCCCAGCTATAATAGTATTCTTGTTATATAGTAATCATTTATTTACTTACCTGTCAATGTTCCTCATTCACCCTCTGCTTTTAAGCAGGAGATTTGCTCAGAATACTGAGTGTCTGCAAAATGCTAAGTGCTAGGATTCAATTGAACAAATTGAGCAAGATGATCCCTTGCAAAGAGAGGAAATAGACAATAAACAAGAAAATAAAGAAGATAATTTCAAGCAGCGAGAAGTGCTGTGAATGAGTAGTTCAGGAAGTGATGGTATAGGGTTATATTTAATAAAGATATCATAAAGGGTCTTTCTAAGGAGGTGGCATTTAAGGTGAAACCAGAGAGATACAGAATGTAGATTTAGATGTTTCAGAATCTAGTGTGATTTTTGTTATTTGCTATCCATTGTTAAGCTGATTACTCCAGTTATCTGAGCTGAAGCAAGTAATTTAGAAGTCAATTTACGGTTTAAATTGCTATTACTTGACTCCTATTGACAGCTGGGCTAGATTTGCCCTCCTAAAGATTAATTCTTATAACGTGAAAAACAAAACAGAACACATGAACCTAATTTTGGGTAATTGGTATCCTGCTTTGTAATGACAAGAAAAACATTTTGCCATGAAATAGAGTTGTCGCTCAGCGCTTGTTTATGGCTAATGCCTTTCATTTGTAGATCGGGCCCACATGGAGGCTTCTGTACACAATCTTAAGTCTCTCAAATCCACCTTGCCTGTTTGCCAGCTGAAATTGCCTATTAAACATCAGTTCAGGCTTTAATTATTCTAAACCCATTGTCAATTGAATCTCTTCTGTATATTGATTTTTTAATACTACCAGCTCTAGAGTTAATCTGTTATGTGACACCAATCAAATTGTTTTGAAATTATGAACCTGAGCACTCCTACAGGAAAAAACACATCGTAATCTTGACCACCAAAGCACTTCCAATTCTCTTGTGGCCTTTGATCTCATACCTTCCTAGTAGTGCAGTTAGAATCATCCTAAACACATGGGATTCTGCTTTTCCCAGCTAGTGCTATTCAGGTGTGCTTGTGGGTGTGACTAGATGGCTGGGTGTCTTGTTTTGTGTCTAAGATGAAGTCTTTATTTTGTGGGAGGAATGTAAAATATTTATGCCTCCTTAAAAATAATTAAAAATCAAGTCATAATGTAGATAAATTATTGGCGCTTCCAGAAGTCATCTAAGTTTCTGTGATACATATTTCTCTTTCCTCTCTCTGGTGTCCCAGGAGATTCTATGAAGCTGTTTTACCTTCTTCTTGACTTTCTCTAGAACTGGAGCTTTTGTGAGATGAGAAGGCAATTACGAATGCAATTTAGTTTTCTTAGTGTTTAAAAATACACCAAAGAGGAAGGAAGAACAAAGAAGGAATCAAGAAGAAAAGAAAGCGAAAAAAATCCTGATTTTGAAAGTAATAAATATTGTTGATAATTGTAGCTCTTCACACCTTCTTGTTTAACTATGCAGTATTAGTCCAGTCCAGCAGACATTTCAGTCATGTAGTGCTTTGGTTGTGTATCTTTCTGGTTGATAATGAAGAAGCATATTTTTCATATCTTTGCTATCCAGTCTTATATCAATTTGGGTCATATTTCGTTTTTCCCTAAGAGACATCTTATTTTCCCTAACTACTATGATTGGAAAGATTATTCAATAAGAAGTTATATTTTTAAGAAGGATTTTTTAAACTGGAGATGGAGGTACACAGCTGCAATCTTGGATGAGATGAAAGGATCGTGAGTTCAAGGCCAGTCTGCCCTTAGTGAGAACCTGGTCTCAAAACAAACAAACCACCACCAAGCCAAAAGGGGCCGGTGATTCTACTATTCTAATTGTATTTGTATGCAGTGTTTGTTTAAATGCAGCTGTGGCGTGTGTCAACAGCTATGTCTGTATGGCTATACAACTGTTCATTAGGTCATCATCTGACTCAACCTGTTACACTTGCAACTGAGCCCCATTACCTAGAGTGTTGGCCTGTGCATTTCTTTTTAAAGTCCTAGGAGTACCCTGTGTTGTCTTCTACTCCTTCAGATCTGCTCAGTGGCACAGAGACCTGTCATGGGATAACATGGGTTGTTCAGATTCCTTCCAACCGCCATTTTGTGTTGTCTTGTCTCCACCTGCAGAGCTGGGAGTCGTGGAGTATTTGATAAGCTGCAGTGCTTTGAATATTTTTGGGCTTGTTTTGAGGGAAGGTTATTTCCTTAAATAAATTTCCAAATGTGAAGTTATGTAACAGTTTATTTCTTTAAAGCTGGTATGGCATATGTGAAGAAATATAAAGATCAGATTAGCTATTTATACAAAGTCTGTGTCCCATGAAGCCTATTAGTAGGCGTTTTTTGTGGCACAATTAGTTGTTAAGAGTACTATGGTTTTTAATTGGAATCTTGAAATTAGAGATTAAAAATTTAAAAAGCCAATTTCTTGAAAGTATATCTATTAGAAGTCTAATATTCTCTCGGCAGTGTAGGGGATAGGATCAATTCTTTGAATTCCTGTGTGTTCTGCTAGAACAAATGACCCGTCTATGAAGCTACTTGGGAGAGGTGGTCAATGACAGTGATTAATGATTGTAAAATTTATCACACGGGCTTCATGACAGCTCTTGGAAAGTGGACCTGAAGCGTTTCGTATATTCACATTAGCTAGAGAAGAAGCGCTGACTGCATCGATTGCCTGCATTCGAAGGTGTCCCAAATGACTGTTCAGCCATCCACATTCTAAATTTATTTCCCTTTCTCTGAAATTGTTACCTTTTAACTTTGTCTTTAGCAAAATGTACATAATATCCGTTGCAGTGGGTGTCTAATGCATGGGTTTTGAGGGGTGTTAGTTATGTCCCCATTCCGCTCCCATAGTCATTTGCCAGTGTCTGGAGGGTTGTGTTTCTCACAATTGGCGGAGGAAAGGGTGAATAGCGTCTAGTATGTTCACACTGGGAATGCTATGAATGCATGGATAGCAGCACATTGGCCATCACCATTGTATGACAAAGAATTAAGTAACTCCAAATATTAGGAATGCTGAGACTGAGACACTCCTCTCAAATGTAATAAATTTCTCTCTTTGCTTTTGTTTTATTCCAGGTGTTATTGCCATGTTTTTGTGAGTTAATTATCAGTTCATAAGTCATGTTCTATGAGATGCTAATTAATATTGTTCAGTCACCTTTTTGTAGATTTTATGTATATATCCTTGTCCACAATCATATAATTTGGTAAATGAATTTTGACACAAACTCACATACACATGCGTATAGCTATATTTGTCTAGGCATATATATATATATATATATATATACACACACACACAGCTTAGAGAACACTAAAATAATCATTTAATTGTGTATACAGAGGTAAAACTTAAACACAGTGGTGGTTCCCTTGCCTAACACACTTAAGGCCTTGAAATCAATTCTTAGTTCTGAACAATCACAATATTAATATGTTTACATTTTAGTTCTGTAGTTTAAAGTATATCGTAGTTAAATGGCATTCCATTCTAGATGAGAAGGATACTTGTAGTCCAGGTGCTGATTGGTAGCTTATGAATAATTGGTATCATACATGTGGTAATTAATGAAAACACCGACGGGGCAGTGTGGCATTTTCACTCTCTCTTAATAGTAACTTGATGCTGTTTTATTTTACTAAAGGGTCCCATTATGACATTGGGGTGATTAGCAGAGAAGATGTGTTTCACATTATAAAACAAAATCTCTACATTTAGCCCACCTCAGTAAATGCCAACTATTATGACCACAAGTTTCTGGGTTCTCATTGTATTTTCTAGATCCAAATGTTTTTCATGCAAGTATAAAATAGAACTAGGTATCTGATGCAGAAATCAGAGTGTCTAGTTTTTTAGTGAAGGTTAGTTTCCAGAATGTTGGCTGTTTGGGAGGCTAAATTTGGCTTTGCTAGGTTGTCTGTGGTGGAGCAGATGGGAGTTCATATTTCTCTAGTTGAACTACTTTCTTAGGGTGAGAGATTTTCCTTGACCACTATGCACCATAAATAGAGTTGGGGAGGTGGGTTTAGATGAATCTTGAACTGTTAAGTGAATCTGCTAGCTTGGCAGGCGTTTTCTCATTCCCGTCCTTTTCTCAGTCAATGTGGAATTTGCTTTCATGGTTCTGGGGTAAGATTGCTAATGTATCTGTAGAAGAAAATCTAGAAAATTTAGAAGAAAGGTGGCTGGCAGTTATTCTTGATTTGTGTTCTTCCATTTGTGCTGTAATGAGAATACACCAGTTCTCGTATGGTGGCAAAAATGAGCGGCATGTTGGAGCACTGAAATGCTTAGAGGTGTTTAACTGCATGCTAACACTGTTCTAGAGCTTGCAGTCATTGTGATAATGTTTCTGGTTTTATTTGGGCGACTTACTGTAGGCCAACTATCAACAACACTAAAATGATACTGTGTGAAAAAGAAGAGAGAATGTACACAAAACGAAAATATGCTTGCTGCTCCTCCCTCTCGAACTTACCCAGCAATCAAGAGCTGCTGGAGAAAGAAGTCATACTGGAATAATGCTGCCATATTCTCTATGTAATCTTGTGTGGCTATACATGGTACTTTAGTATTTCAGAACATTCCTGATGAAAATAACCTAACTTGACAAAATCAGGACTATTGTGGCACAGTGTTTCAAACTGGTAAGAAAAGACTTTTGGGGAGGGTCTGGGAAGGACCCAGGTTCATTTCCCAGCACCCACATAGCGCTTCCCAGCCATTTGTATGTAACTCCACCTTCAGGGGATCCAATACCATCTTCTGCCCTCCGTGAACACCACACATACCTATGGTGTTACATATGTGTATGCTGAAAAACACTTAAACATAAAATTAAATGAATAAACTTAACAATTTTTATAAGAAGAGACTTTGGGGACTAATGTTTGCCCTTAATCCCATTTTCCTTGGTCTCTGAGCCCCAGGTGTCATTTTTGTCCCTAGGCAGTTGAATTCCAAGAATGAATGTGTTATTCAGAGGAAGTGATTGTTTGAAATGACCTTCTTAAAAAAATAAACTCCAAACAAAATGATTTCAATTGTTTTACTGATAAGAAGAGGAAGTGCTCACAAAGTCCCATACCTAACCAAGAAACTATTTGTAATGGAAAACTGCCAAGAGAGGAAAAAAATCAGTTTTCTTCAGTGGGGTGACACTGGATATATCAGCCATGCTCCAGAACAGGCCTCATGCTAAAGAATAGTTTTTCAATACAAAATGCACTTCATGTTTGAGTGTGATTTCTTTTGTTACAGATTAGTGGGTTTTTGCCTTTTGGGGATTTTGTTTGTCTTGTTTTCTTGTTGGATTTTTTTTGATGGGGGTAAAGAGAAAGAACATGAAGATGGATTGTGGAGGGAGTTGATTGGATTTGAAGATTTGGTTGGAGGAGGAGAAAAATATGATCAAAATATATTGTATGAAATTTTTAAAAATTAAAGAAATATTTTTAAGTTATCTATTTTTCTATAGTTGAAGTTCACTTACTTAGCCATTTCCCTGCTTTATATACATATATGTGAGTATGTGCACATGTGCATGCATCCCTTAGAATTATGCCTAGTTAGATCTCTATATAAAAATTAAAGGACACTATGTTCAAAGTCATTGGTAAAATTAATCTATTTATCAATTTATTCTTTGTTTCTTCAAACTCATAATTTGCATAACGTTTGTGTGTTTTCTATTTTTGGTAAAATTGTGAGTAGTAGCCCTTAAATTGATCCCTTCACATTTCAATATTTGCTTCCTTGAGGTAGAAATAAGTATGTTTTTAGATTTTTAAAGCTTTAATTAGAGGAGCTTTCTGAAAGGATGCTTGCCAGTATCTTTCGGTTAAGTGCATAAGAATATCTCAAGTACAAGATTGTGTCCCCATTGATCAACATCTTTGAACCTTTTTTAATTCACAGATTTTAAAAGTGATAAATTATGTATGGCTTCTTAATTGTAAGGTGAAGTTAGACAGTCTTGCTATTATAGGTTGTCTATTATATTGCTCTCACTGTTGGGGTTTGATTCTTTTTTAGACTGTGTATATAAATTTATTATCTAATGTTTTATTGTAAATTAGTAATTTTTCCATTTCTCTTATAGTTTACAATGTAGATGCTGTTTAAATTGCATTGGCTGGACAAGGACATAAATTAATACATACATATGTTCATATTTATACATATATATTTATGTGTGTGTGCAATGTTAAAGACTGTTTAGAAATTCTTGACCATTAACCTTCATATAAAGCCCTAACTAGGCATACTATTAAGGCATCATGGCTGGGAATTGTGGTCTGCTTTTGATTCTACTATAGTCAAAATGTGGTGCAGACTGGACTGAGCTCCCAAGGTCCCAATGAGGAGCAGAAGGAGGGAGAACATGAGCAAAGAAGTCGGGACCACGAGGGGTGCACCCACCCACTGAGACAATGGAGCTGATCTATTGGGAGCTCACCAAGGCCAGCTGGACTGTGACTGAAAAAGCATGGGATAAAACCGGACTCTCTGAACAAGGCGAACAATGAGGGCTGAAGAGAAGCCAAGGACAATGGCACAGGGTTTTGATCCTACTTACTGTGCTGGCTTTGTGGGAGCCTAGCCAGTTTGGATGTTCACCTTCCTAGATATGGATGGAGGAGGGAGGACCTAGGACTTACCACAGGGCAGGGAACCCTGACTGCTCTTTGGACTGGAGAGGGAGGGGGAGGGGAATGGGGGGAGGGGGAGAAGGATGGGAGGAGGGGGAGGGAAATGGGAGGCTGGGAGGAGGCGGAAACTTGTTTTTTTTTCCTTTTCTCAATAAAAAAAAAAATAATGCAAACAAAAAAAAATGTGGTGCAGAGGCCAGAAGAGGGCATCAAATTCCCTGGAGCTGAAGTTTCAGGTGGTTGTGAGTGACCCTGTGGGTGCTGGGAACCCAGCTCCAGTCCTCTGCAAAAGCAATACAGGCTCTTAACCATTGAGCCATTTCTCCAGCTCCTTGCTTGAAGTCTTAGTAGTCAGCCTCCTGAGAAAAATAGCTCTTGATGTCCCTCAGATTCCTTGAAGACTTTTTAAGTTGAATCAGAAAATAGAAGGTTCCTCCCGTAATTCCGAGTTAAGCAAAACCAAATTTGTATGGGGCTAGAAGTAGGATTCTTGTAGTACTCTTCCTGGTATCTAACATTCTCCTTTGAGTGTTGGATTTTAAATTATTTTCCCCTCTTTTTAATTATCACTTTTCATATAATTCTCTTACATTATATGTTTTTAGTTGTAGCTTGACCTCAGATTTACTTATAATTATCAGCATTTTGTTTTTTTTTAATCTTGCCAAATGAAAACATATAACACCAACAATATCCATTATTGAGATATAGTCAAAAGCAGACTGTTGCTTTTGCGGAACCACGTGTGCAGAAAGAAACTTGGTGTAAGGGAAAAAGACAGTTGTGGAGAGTTCTTTAGTAGGGTGAAAAATCAAACTGTCTTAAATGGTGGATAAGCCTATGTTTGATCTCTAGTTGAACTTTGAGTTTTTCAATTATTAAACACAAGCTATCAAGGTGAAGTCAGTGATGTTAAAGAAGAGTGGAAAGCATCCCTAAGGCCCTTCCTGGCCTCAGCATCCCTCAGAAGTCTGCCCATTTGAAGTTTCCATGAACACACCATTCTTTTGGCTGAGGTGGGCTTGTTTTTGTAGCTCTACAAACCTTTGTGTTCTTCTGAATTAGATCTTATAGATCAAATTTCCACTGGGGGTTTGCTTCAAACTGCCCTTCTCCCAGGCTCTTTGGTGCCAGACTTCCTTGTGTAATGACAGGTTGCCTGATCTGCACTTTACTGTGCTCATTTCCCCAAGTTGTCTTTGATTTAATGTGTGTGTCTCAGGGCAAGGGCACCAAAGCAGTGAGAAGCAATGTCTTTATCTGCAGATAAGAGCTTTCTAATAACCCTGACCCTTATCTGCATCTTAAAACAGACAAGGGGTGTTTTTGCCTGTCAGTATCAGCTGCCTGCGCAACTAAGCATTCTGGGCCATTCAGATGGTTGTGCCTTGGCTTTCTCTCTCTCTCTCTCTCTCTCTCTCTCTCTCTCTCTCTCTCTCTCTCTCTCTCTTTCTCTCTCTCTCTTTCCCTCTCTCCCCCTCTCCCTCTTTCCCTCCCTCCCTGCCTCCTTCCTTCCTTCATTTTTTTTTTTTTGAAACAAGGTTTCTCTGTGTAATAGCCCTGGCTGTTCTGGAACTGCTTCTGTTGACCAGACTGGTCTCGAACTCACAGAGATCCTCCTGCCTTTACCCCCTGAGTGCTGAGATTATGCACGTTGGTTTTCTAAATGCTGCTAAATGTCTGTTGTGAGAAGGAGGAGGAGAAGAAGAAGACGACGACTCTACATGGGAGGTACTATTTTGAAAGCAATAATGAGATCCTACTGTACATTGTTATATTTTCTTTACAACATGGGTAGATTTAGACAGATATCATTGTCTATTATAGAATATTTTTCTTGTGTATCTGTTGATATTCTAAAACCTTATTTTCAAAGTATATATCATGTACTCATGAGCAGAAGAGATTTTTGTTTCCCCCAAGTAGTTATTGTCAGTGGGACATATGCCCATGCTGGAACAGATAAATTTCTGGAGAGAGCTTATGATGTCCACACATATTACTCAAAGCATGTGCACCATCAGCATTTTCTGGGAGCGGGCTAGGAAGGCAGTTCCTCAGACATCACTTCAGACCTCCTGAGTTGGAAGTTAAAGAACTTACAACATCCCCAAAGGGAATGAGCTTAGCACAGTTCGAGAAAATCTCTCTCTCTCTCTCTCTCTCTCTCTCTCTCTCTCTCTCTCTCTCTCTCTCTCTCTCTCTCTCTCTCTCTCTCTCTCTCTCTCCAAACAGCATATTTCACAATTTTCTAGAGTTTTGATTTTTTTAAGTATGGGACAAGAGTGAAGGACTCTGAGGTCATGAGATCCACTGTGAACTCACTCAAGGAGAGCATATACCTAAAGAACTGACATGGCAGCAGTTACTTGGCTCTGCATGTCTACTAAAGTATATTTAGATACCTCAAGGTAGGCCATGAGTGTTCTTGAAATGGAGTCAATCCTCACTGTTCACAGAGAAGAAAATTTGCCTACTTGACGGAATTTTATTTATATCCCCCAATCAATATCTGCAATACACTTCCTGTCACTCACAGACATATATAGAGGTGAACAAAATTGAATCACCTAATAAACACATATTTGGGTATGGTCATATAAGACAGTACCTGACTTATTCTACCTCTCATTGTGTAACACATGCCCTTTTCACAGCCTGTGTAGTACCCAGTTCCCCATCGTTTTCTTTGTGGCTTTTGCTATTTACAGTAGCCTCAAAGCAGAATGCGAAAGAGCTGTTTATTGTTTCTGAGTCTAAAAGGGTGGTGATATGCTTTACAGGGAAAATATGTGTGTTGCATAAGCTTCCTTCAGGCGTACGTGATAATAGTAATGTCTGTGAGTTAATGCCAGGGAACTAACAATAAAAACAACATATTAAATGAGGTATGTTTAAACAGAAACATACATACAGGGTCAGGTATTGATCACTTACTGTGGTGACCACAGGTTTGCAGGACCCTAATTCAACGTTTTCCCAAGGAACAATGCTTTCATAGACACTTCAGTATTAGCAATGACCTTGGAGAACCTAAGTGCTACAAGCAATGACAGGGAACTTTATAGAAAGCAACTGGACTAGAATTTCAGCGCACAATCTTTTTCTCTTTGGTGCTTGACGTTGAGAAGGTTTTGCACAATGACAACTAAATAAACTTTGTAATTTACAAAAGCATATTTTAGTATTTGTAGACGTTCTTGTGATAAAGCAGTATTCCAGCGAGGACCTTATTGTCCTGTGGATTAAATGACATTCTTATGGGCATGGTATTTGAGACAATTATATTGCTAGTACCCCATAATAACAAGTTTCTATGTTAAGCCCTTTTTAAAAATTAGGATTTATGTTTAGAAGGGTGTATGTCAGCTTTGGTGCATAAATATCACAGACTCCTCTACCCTCTTTCCTGTACCGTGATCCTTACAGTTGCTTTAGTTTGGGCTCACATTGCTGAGTAACAGAACCCTAGACTAGTGTCCCAACCACTCTTACTATGGCACACTCTTCACTGCCAGTCACTTCCTGGTACATATTATCCTACCCTCTTCTATATGAAATCGGAGTGCCCCTGTGGGATGATATTACCTTGGAATAAAGTCCTAGATGATCTGAGATTTGACCCCAAGCTTGCTGCTATGCTTGAAGATCTCTGACTGCTTGAGACACCTTCCAACTGTGTCATTTTGAACAAGCTCTCCCTCCACTTGGTGAATCGTTTCTTATGGCAGTCCGGCATTAGTCAGGGGGAGCGCTGAGGTAGAGGAATGGTTTTGTTCACCTTGCTTTCAACAGTCCCCTTTATTTTGTGTAGGAGTGTCCGTCTCTAACACCGTAGGAGCTGCTTAGTAGATCAGAATTTAGGGATAAGTCTAACTTGAGTAATAATGAACTTCCTGTGTTAGCAGCTTGTGTCTGCTCCATTAGTATAGAGCATATACTCATTTGCTATTGGGCAGTGTCGAAACAGCTGAGGTTGAGGACATCAGCTATGAAGGACAGATAAAAGAGTGATAACTTGTTTTCTGTAGCCCGTTATTTTCCATCTAATGATACAGAGCGTAACAGTTGTTAAGAAGCAGAGCGCATAGCGTGAACTGCTGCAGTAAAATCTTAATCTGCTAGTTTCCCTCTTTTTCTGTCTGTTTATTTCGAGGCAGCTTTTCACTGTGTAGCTGTGGCCGGCCTAAAACCGTTACTATACTCAAAACTATGGAAGAATGAAAAGTAAACCATCAGGGTTACATAACTAGATTGTATGAGAGACACACACGTGATTCCTGATAGTGGCATCTTAGGATGAAGGAAGGGTGACGAGATAGAAAGGATTACATAGAAGAGCGTGAGGTATTGCCCATGATCTAGTCTCTGCTGAACACTAGGTTTGCGCTTATGTATATATTAACATAATAAACACAAGTAATCAGGGTTATTGTGAGTGGATTATGCATTCGGGATTTCAGTCAATACAGTTTATTCAGTTCTCATCACCAGAACACATTTCACAATCTCCCTCTCAGGGACTATTAATGGGGCCTCCACCCGTTTACCCTACTGGGATGTTGAATTAATCACAGCCACAAGAATTTTGTGTGTTTTGTGTGTGGAGTGGGAAAGAAACAAAATGACCAAGTATAAAATGTAATATTAATAGTGAATTCAAAGACAATGGGCATTATGAAAATAAGAAAATAATAGGGATACTACACAAAGAGCCGGCCTTTTTGTGTCAATCAGGGACTGGGGGATGGAGATGAATTGCAATCAACTGTAATGGAGTCCCATTTTGTGCTGCTCCTATTAGCTTGTCCTACATTTTCTTGGCAGCAGGGAGGAAGCAAAGAACACTATTCAAAGGAAAGCAACTGTGCACGGCTTCTAAGGAGAATATTCATCCTATTCTACATTCCGCATCATAAAAAGAAGCCCTTGCCTCCTAATTTTATGAGAAATATCCTCTATTGGGAAGCCGTTCTCCTTCCCATTTCCTCCAGCAGTGCTCATTCTCCGCTCTTTCAATCTCTTGTCAATCATACATTCTCTTTCCAACTTGCATCCTTGAAATTGCTTTTTAGTATCAGTTTGTACAAGACAATGTGCATTTATTTTAGTGACAGCTTTTTCCAGTTGCCAGGCCAGAATGTCTGCCTTCACAATGAGCTGTTTTAAGGCACTTCAGGTTTCTACTGATTCCCAGCATCAGCTATGAAGAGACAAAATTCTGTCTGGGAATAAACTTTCTCATTATGAATCAGGCATTTTAGTTAACCTCTTGACAGAACCAGAGAACCAGAGAGAGGAATTGGGTATTGTTTGGAGTCCCAGGTCATTAAAGACTGTCATGGGGGTCTTCCTGTCTCTGTGGTGATGTGCAGCCGTTTCCTTCCTAGAACAGCTAACTCATGTATTTTTAGTAACAGCAGGGGAGGATGGCTATTTGGGTGAGCTATCTACCCAGCTGGAAAATCTAAACATACAAAGGGTCTTAAGTTTCCCTTGATCTTGTTTTCCTCATCCTCTGCTTTTTTTTTTCAGAAAAGTACAGAAATGGATGGTACTTCTACGTGGCACCCTCCAGGCTTACTGGCTAGCGTTCTCTGCCCCTTTGTTCTGTTTCTTCTATCACTGAGAGAAGCACATAAGCTCTGCCAGCTGTTCGTCACTTTCAGAGATATTATGCTGTTTCTGTCACGTCTGTCTGGCCAAGAGAAGAGGAGAATCTTATGATCTGACCAGCTATAAATAGCCTGAGCAGGGCATAATTTCACTTGGCTTTTATGTTTTCCAAACTTCTTTCTTCGTGCTTAGTTGTAATAGTTTTTAATTAAAAGTAGTGGTTTTATTCATTTCTTTTTCTTCTGATAAATAGAGAAGCCGCTTTGTTATTCCTTCTAATTACACCTGGGTACTATGTCAGCACCTCTCCAGAACACATGCAGGACTTATAGTAAACTTGATTTTTTGTTTGTTTTTTTGGGCAGGATGGGTTTGTTTTGGTTATGCTTTGTTTTGTTTTTGCTCTTGTTATTGCTTTAATTTAAAGATGCTAGTAATAGTATTTTTGTTTCTGGCATCTTCCTGATGTAGGAATGATGTCCATTTGGGGCCACATTGAACACCATCAATGGATTCAGCATCAAGTTGTACTATTTGAATTTTCCTTCGTTGAGGACAGGGAGATATGTCCTGAATAGATCTTTGGTTTGTCATTCTCACATCTCTTTTGCAGAGGGTGACTTCCCATGAACATCCTAGGAACAGGGTCAGGAATAGTGGGTAGAAAATGCAGAAGAACATGCTTATATCTTCAGCAGATTTGGAAATTGGAAGTGAATAATCTATGTAGTTAATTATTAAAGCAGAGCATTTTTTTTCTGGAGGTATACAGGACATGTCATGTAAATGAACTCACTTCACTTTGAGCATCTTTAATAATAAAAGTCTGCTTAGATAAGAATTGCCGGATTCATTCCTGAGGCTACATTAGTCGAGATGATACCCCTGCCAGAAAATAAAGTATGGTTACAGGAAAAGCCACAGATTACAAACACTGCAAATCTTAAAATTTTTCCCCCTGAAAGAATTTCAGTGTACAAACTGCAGGGGCATTTTATGAAAATTATCATAAATATATAGGCTAGTCAGTTCTATGTAGTCTTTGGAAGACAAGGCACAAAGGTAATGAATACATTTAAAGATAAACAGACATACTAACAAAGAAATATTATAAAGCAAACACCCTGACATGAATAAACAAGGAAGACAGAAACTGAGAAAAGTATTGATGGCAGACAAATGAGCAATATTCTTAAAAATTATTGCCAGTGAGAAGGCAAAGAATATGAACAGACACTGCACGGAAGTGTGTCTGCAAAAGCCAACGAACACATGAACAGTGCTTAATATTATTATATTATTAATCATTAGGAAAATTCAAATCCAAATGATATGATTCAAATGTCCATAACAAACACAGTGTTTCTAGCAAGGATATGAAAAAAAATTCTGGATGGAACTTACAATCGTGCAGATGCTTTGGAACCCAGCCTGGTATTTCTTTAAATGAATGACAGAGTTGCTCTGAGCCAACAGTTCTGCTGTTAGATATAGATTCAAGAGAACTGAAAACACTTAGTGGGATAGAGAGATAGTTCAGCGATTAAGAGCCTGAGCTGTTCTTCCAGAGGACTGTTCCGTGACATATGACCACCTATAAGTCAGGTGATCCAAAGTCTTCTTATGGCCTCTGTTGGTACCCACACATATATGAACATGCCCACAGACAAACATGCATATAAATAAGTCTTTTAAAACACTTTTTGTGGATGTGGTGAAGAAAGAGTTTACTTGTTCTGATCATAGTTCATCATAAAGGGAAATCCAGGCAAGAGTATTAGAAGCCTGTTCTTTTCTTTTAAAATTTTTTTTTAAAAATTTTATGTGTATGGTTATTTTGCCTGCATGTATGTCTGAACCACATACATGCAGTATCCTTGGAGGCTAGAAGGAAGCATTAGATCCCCCCGTTGACTGGGATTACAGATGGTTGTTAGCAACCATGTGGGTACTGGGGATTGAACCCAGGTCCTCTGCGAGAATAACAAATTCTCTTAACCCCTGAGCCAACTCTCCAGCTCTCAAAGACTGTTCTTTTCTAATGAGAGACAGAAAGGGAGTGGATCCAGAGGGGTGAGAAGGTGGAGAGGAACGTTTAAAACACTTTTATACAATCATTTGTATAGAAATGTTTATAGAATCATTATTTACAATAACCCCAGAGTGGAAACAATCCAAACATTCACCAACTGATTATTAATAAAATTTACTGTATTTAACATCAACTGTTATTTGACAGTTTAAAAGAATGGAATATTGACCTATGCTACATCATGGATGAACCTTGAAAACAGGCTGACTCTAAACACCAGTCAGAAAAGCCCATGCAGTTCCTAACTCTGCTAATATGACATTTCCAGTTGGGCTCTGTAGACACAGTAGTAAGTATTTGCCTTAGGGAGAGGATAGGTGAAGGACTGAGGAACAACAACTAAGAACGAGTTGGAAAACTTGTGAGAAGAGGCAGTTGATTTGGGCCTTAGCAACCAGAAGAGCCAGAGCTACGTCTTCTTGAATGGATTAGGTCAGAGTTTCTGGGCTACTAGGTGCTAGGATGACTGTGCTCTCTTGGTCTTAAATCCGGAATCTCAAGTTCCATAGTATCTGTGCTCTCCAACCTGGAGGCTATGCATGTACAGAGGGTGCCTTCCCCCACATCCTGTCGTAACATTAGAGTTACCGCTGTGATCCCCTACCTAGCGTATCGCCTGTAGAAGCTGTGCCTTATCTGGAACTTGAGCATTTTCCCTAAGAAACTACATTTTAAAAATGATTTCGTTTTGTTAACATGAAAGTTTATTCCAAATCTAGTGTGATTTCAGATCATCTGTATGTGGTATAAAGAATGTGTCTAGGCTTCAAATAAATGTCTCAGACTCCTCTTGGTGAGATGGAACCGCCTATATTCAGGGGAGATAATTTCCAAAAATAAGATGAGGAACTTAGGTTATTTAGGTAAAAGTGTAGTCACTGTCAAGTTCCCATTTCTAATTTCTGGGAGTTGTAGCGATGTGCAGTGTAGTTTGTTAGATGTGATTTGCCTGCAGCTGACATCCAAGAACATCCATGTGCAATGAATTTCATGAATCGAGTCATTTGCTCCAGAGACCACATTGAGGTGCCTGGTATTGGTCAACATTTTCTCCAAATACAGTGAAGTAGAAAAAAAAATCAAATGGCAGCTAGGGATGCAAGATGACTGAGCTACGTGGGCATGGCATTGCAGATAGTGGAACAGGGAAAAGAACTGTGACTTGATGTAGCTGTCCCATTTAGAATACCTGCTTTTTTAGTTAACGTTGATGAGATAAAAAGTTATGCCCTCACTTGACTTCGGTTTCTTCTCCTGAAGCAATAATTTTCACAGATGTAGAGCGCAAGCTCCCGGAGAGCTTGTATTCACGTAGATGCACAGACCCAGCACTTGGTCCTGTGGGGAGGCCATAAAATGGACATTTTAAATAAATGCCCAAGCAATGCTGTGGCTGATCCTCCTGCAGCTGCTAAACCAGCTGCTCATCTATAAAATTTAGAAAATTACTTTTAACTCTAGTTTGTCGTTTCATGTTTGGGTATCTGAGACACATGCTTGAGACTGAAGATGAGCGCTGATCATTTATTTATCTTGCTCGCAGGATACATTGTCTTTCTGACCCAAAGTATGACCATGGTTAATGTGGCAGAAAGGCTGCTCTCTGGTCTAATTTGGGTTGTGAGTGGTGAAAAATAGGTGGGAACCAAGAGAAACTGGTTTTGAACAGAAATTAAGATTCTCGAGTGAATTTTGAATATCTTCCAAGGCTCTATCATTTTTCTTCTTCGGCATCATCTGGAATCTCCTAAAATATCCCTCACGTAGCTGGATCTTGGATAGGGAAGTACTGAAGCCATTAGGAAATGTGGGGAAATCAGGAGAGAAATAAAGCAAATGCTAAGGTTACAGGCAGGGCTGAGAATTGTCATCAAGGACATTGGGGTGGGCTTTTAAACATGGGTTTCCTTTCATTTGAATGTGCAGTGGCTTTCTGGAGATGGTGCTGTGTAAAAAGAACACAGGGAGGTAGTGGACCTGATGACCTCAGTTATGATCCAGGCAAACAAACATACCAAATAGTGTGTCTGCCCACCCGCACTGCAGCAGGCTGGAACCATGGTCGCTGCCTGTCCTTTCAGGAGACATGGTTTGTATTGAAATTCTCAGTATTGCTGTTCTGGCCACTTCTTAGTGGATGAGTGCTAACATAACAACTTTATAAGATGCTATTCTTTGAGTTTGTTGCAGATAATTGCTGAGAAATGTGGGGAAAGTGTAGGAGTGCTCCCCTCCCTCCTCTTGTGACATTCCATATTATTCAATGTATCTGTTATATTTAATCTAACATCTTGTTACATTTAACATTGTGCTGCACACTCATTTTCTTCAGTGCTTACGAAATGGAGCCCTGCTACTCAGATCATGTAACCACTCTTTCCTGAAAATAATATTATATGCTTGTTTTTCTTGCATTATTATGTTGACATGCATGGAGACCATTGCATAAATATATTTTCCTCTAGGTAATCAATGCTCTATGATATTCTTGCTCCCATTTTTTTGCCATTATGCTATGCTGGAATGACCCTCCTTGGAAGTACATTTTTCCAGGAGTGCCTCCTTATTTCTGCAGGAGAGTGCCCTTGAAGCTGAATCTTCAGATAGATAAATACATACTTTAAAATGCTTTTGGAACCCAGTGCCGCATTGCCCTATCGAAGTGCGAGTCTTTTCATAAGCTTAGTACTGTCTGAAGCAGCCTGTATGCTATAAAATGAGCGGCTGTTATTTTGAAGACGGGATGCCACAGCAGTAGAGAGCACTGGGCTTGGTTTTTTGAATGAAAGTGTTAAGAAGCAGAATGGGGGATATTATTGGAGCTTTCTGTCGTCATCCAACCCCCTTGCATTTGTGGACTGCTGGGATAAGGAACAGGTTCTATTCTTAGTGGAAGCCAGTGTGAGAGACACCAAATGTTTACCATCGGGGTTCTGCTGTGTTTAGAGCTTCGTCTGTGGAAATAGTTTTCCTTAAATACTGTTTTATATTTATCTGTAGTTGAAAAGCTTATGCAGCCAAGTATCTGCTCACACATTCATTTCAAGACTGCCTTCAGTTTTGATCACTAACTTTGATATCATTTAGAATTAATGGATTTCTGTACGCTGTGCCTGCAGGGTTTTTTTTTGGGGGGGGGGACAATTATAGTAAGAAAATTCAGGAACCTCTGTTTCTTACAAGGATGCAGAGAACCCTTTGAGGGGAAAACGTTCCTATATTTTCCAAGTGAGGCTGTGGCATACACCCTTGAAAAGAAAGCTCGTGATTCTAAAGCTTATGGTCTTGCCAGTCCTTGCAAATGCTCTGCTCAGATTTCACAGCAAATTCTTAACAAAGACATGGATGCCCGAAATGAGGAAGAGAAGGGTGGAGACAGCAGGAATGTCTTGGTGTGATGTTAAATTCCTATCTCGGTTCTCAAAAATACCCCCTTTGCCAGAGCTAAAATTCTTTTATGAGGTTGTTCAAGAAGTTTGAGAGATTTGTATTCCCCATGTGTGCATATTGTTTCTAGGACAATTCCATTTGATTCTATGATTTGCTGTTAATTCAGTTGCTGTTTTTTTTTTTGCAAATGTTTTTATGTGTATGTATATAACCATGTACATGTCTGGTGGTCATGGAGGCTAGAAGATGGCATTAGATGCCTGGAACTGAAGTTACATGTGGTTGTGAGCCACGATGTAGATTCTGGGAACCGATCCTGGTTCCTCTACAAGAACAGCAAGTGCTCTTAGCTACTGAGCCATCTCTAGCGCCAAGTTACTTTTTGTTTTAATAGTTTTTTTGGCAGAAAATAATGACTCACTAATAGTCACTCATTTAACAAACATTTCTGAGGTATATTACAGATCTTAGTCATTTTTTGAGATGTTTGTAATTACCAGCCAAGTTAACACCTAGTCCTATTAGCCCATTTCACCATGAGGAAGGAGAGGCACAGGGTCCTTGACAAATTGTTCAGAATCACCCAGCCAATGAATGGCAAAGCTGGAAGTCTAAATTGTATGACAACCTGGACTGTCTGGCATTTATATACTTTACTACAACCATTCCAGGTTTTAAAAAAATCGTAATTTATAATTTTTAATATATATGTATATTAATTTTGTTAACACGTTCATAATATAAAGTACTGAATTTCATAATAACATTTTCATTCAGACGTAGCTTGTACTTTGACCATATTCACCCCATCACCCTCCCCGCTCCTCTCACGCCTACTAGTTCTCTTCCCCTTTCCATGTACATGGAACATGGAATACATGGAACATGGAGTACATGGAACATGGAGTACAT
>NC_022016.1:36976038-36981864 GCF_000317375.1 Microtus ochrogaster
AGTACATGGAACATGGAGTACATGGAACATGGAGTACATGGAACATGGAGTACATGGAACTCCCCTTTAGACTTTCATGTCCTATACATGACATATTATCTAGCATCCACACGAGAGAAAAGTGTGATATTTGTGTTTTAAGTCTGGCTTATGTTGCTTGACAGGATGATCTCCAATTCCAGCAATTGTTTTCTTGCAAATGATATTTTGGTAAGAGGAAAATGGTCACCCTTATTCCAAAAAAAATCTTTGCTTTTAGCCTTGATTGGTTATTAGATTTACCTTTGAAAAATTCGAAAAAAAAAGAAAAAGAAGGAAGAAAGGAAGAAGGGAAGAAAGAAAGACTCAAGTATCCTAAGCTGGCCTCTGACCTTTTATTTGGGGCACTCATTCCAAGAAGCTAAAATCCAGACACTAGGAGTTTTGAAAGCTCCTTGGATGATTCTAGTAGCAGCCAAGATTAAGAATCTCCAATCTCAATGAAGAGACATTTTCTGATGGCCTATCCTTGTCAGAATTTCCGATAAAAATTATAGCTGGACTTTTGTCTTGGTGTATTTCACTGTGGAGTCTACGAGGGGGAAACCTGTTCTCAAAGGACAAGGCTTCTTCAAACACAGGTGGTAGAACGTTGGGGAAAGCATTGCTTCTGAAGACCCTGTTTCTGATCGCATTGCAGAAAGCCCGGATGTGGATCCCTTTGTGGTGGCATACATCAACTAGCACTTTCCGTTTCTTATTTCAGTGACTGGATTTGGTTGCTTTTATTGAAATCAGCTAGTTGATTTGAGTTTTCCATACCTGAACTTAGAGATGAATCTAAAAAGAAGAGAGCCTACCGATGGTGGTAGGACATGCAGGCCATATTTCAGCTAGTGGGAGGAGCGCTCTGAGGCACGAGCATTTTCAGCGCTCTGCCAGTGCTCTACAGTGGACTAGCCAAGCTTTCAGCACATGAACATTTTGGAAAGGAGTTTTCTACTAGAGCAACTTAGTAAAATGAAACAGCAAAATGCCCCTGAAGAAATGTAGTTCTTGCTCACGATGTGAGCATAGGATGTATAGCATTTAAAGAAGCCCCTCCAGCAGGGTTCATTAGTTAATGCAAGGCATTATTTTTCTCTCCCCATCTCAGTCAGGCTGGGAAAGTAAATTTGTTGATTGGGGAATTTACCTTGGAATTACCTCTTGTTCAAACTAGGCTAAATCGTGTTGAAGAAAATGGTAAGAGCAGTCCCCTTTGAACAGACACTGGTCTGTTGTTCTTAGAAGCCTGTCAGCCTGCAGGAGTCCTCTGGGTTAAAGAGCGTGAAGGCATTTTTATTATTATGGCCGTCCATAAAAGCTAATTACAGAGAACCCTGTCTTTGTTTGTTCCTACCCAAAGTGTCTTCTAGACTTGTGTTTTGGTGACTGCTGTCTCTGAATTTGTGGTAATAAAAATATACACTCCCACTGCTGTTTGTGGGGAGAACAGAGACAAATAGCACAGATCGTGATACACTTTGTGACGTAATCTCTGGCTCAATTTGTATTTAAATTGTGAAATGTACTGGAAATATAAAAACATTAACAGAGAATAATAAAATGCATGCTTGTGCATTCAGCCCCCGTTTTAAGAAATGAAGCAAGGATAGGTTATTTTAAGGTGTCTGGCCTGTGTCTTCACCCACTTGCAACACCCTCCCTTCCACCACAGATAATCCGGAGCTTGATTTATATGACTTGTTTTCTTGCGTTTTTATTTTAGCTTCTGCTAAACAGTATGTTGTTTGATTTTTGAAAACAGCATCCAAGATAAATTCAGTTTTGTGAGGAAAGGAAGACATAGCATTCAATAAAAAGCCCCAAAGGGAAGGTGAAGTAAACTCAGTCTCTGAGAGACCCTTGACTTCCGTTTCCATGAGTTTATGTGTGGGGGAAGTGCTGTGTGAAACTCTGGGTGACTCTGGAGAAGATAGGGTTCTGCACAGTCAGGACATCTGACCACCATGTGGAGTGGGCTGTGTATTGAGTGTCAGCAAGAATGTGGTCCCAGGCACAGGTCATTTCCCATTGCCTGCTCTTGAGATCCCAGACAACCCTTTCAGCTCTCAGGAATGGGTTAAAGCAGAATGCTGCGGTGAAGGAAAATGAGGACCCTTGCTGCTCCCAACAGCACAAAAGAACAGGAAATCGCATCAGCCTAGAGCATAGCAAAGCCAAACAGAAAAATCTGGATCCAGTTTGCTGGGTCACCGTTTTACACTTCAAAGACAGCAGACTTACAGCTTGTGATAACAGTCCTGGGGCGCAGATCTTTTGAGTGGCAATGCTTTGCTTAGACTTGGCTTCCCTACATTTGGTGCAGGTGTCCAGTCTTTGCTTTGATGCATCGGTTTCCTCTATCTTGTGTCTAAGCTCATTTTATTGTGTGTTATTCATTTTAAATTTTACTGGAATACATCCTCCAGTAACTTTCTGAGAAAGTATACATGGGAAATATATTTTTGAGTCTTTTACTTACTTCAGAATACCTGGTCTTCTATCATTTCCTGAGGGATTGGGAGAATTCTAAAGTAGAAACCTGGGGACCGATGTTCAGGGATAGAGCATGGCCTTATCCTGTGCGATCCCTGTGTTCGTCTCTAGCATCAAAAATGAAGGAGAAATCAAAAAGTTCACATATTGTTCTCTGTTATTTTCTGTTTTTATTTTTGTTAGTTTTAGGGGAATATGAAGGCATTTAGGTCCTTATGGGCTACATATGATCTGACTTCTTTTTCTTTGTGTGATCCTTGTGATGTCTTTTGCTCCCAAGGCTCTTAAGTCCCACACGGAAGGGCCATGGTCTGGCTCTGCTTTCATCTGCTGTTTGGAGTTTTCTGTCATCGTTTCTATGTTCTTTCATTCTCACATCTCAATTCCAGAAGGATTAGGGAAAAAAACCTCTCAAATTATTTTTCCCCTTTTCTCTTTTCATTCTGAAGGTCATATCTAGAGACTGAAGTCTCCACAGCACTTCTACTTAGGAATCTAGGCTGCTCTTAAACCCCTAATTCTCATGCTTCTCCTTCCCATATGCTAAGACCATAACCCTGTGCTCCCATGTTCAGCCTTTTCTCTTATTTTAATATCTTTAAATTTGCTCTAGCATTCTCATAGGGGTAGCTCTTAGTATTTCTGTTGGTTTTGATTTCTCGGTATTTTTCATTTCTAAACATATTTAGGTTTTTAAATTTTGTTTATTATGTTATGGATACCATATATTATCTTTTTTAGACTGTAATGGATTTATATTTGTTTATTTTTGTTCTAGCTGTGCAGTCCCTATCCATTTAAGTTGTTCCCTTGTGCGCTTGTTTTGATTTGTCTTCCTTGGCAGAAACTTTTCTCAGATATCTGATAATCCTTGGTTGCTTAGAAACCAGATAGCTGCTGAAGCTCTAAATAGGTGGGTGGAACTTTTAAAATTTGATCTGGGTTGGGCACTTATTGAGAAACTTGATGGTTAGTATCTTTAGGTCATTCTTTTACCTTAGGTCGCTTATGTGCCCCAGAGAAGCTAATGGAAGTTAGGTCTGCTGTCTGGTCTGGGAGACTCTGGTGTTGAAATAGGAGCGGCGGGGCTGTGTCCTGCCACCCGGTCGCCCGCACGGCTAGCTTTATACCCGAAATAATTACACGGAAACTGTATTCTTTTAAACACTGCTTGGCCCATTAGTTCCAGCCTCTTGTTGGCTAGCTCTTACATATTGATCTAACCCATTTCTAATATTCTATGTAGCACCATGAGCTGGCTTACCAGGAAAGATCTTAACCTGCGTCTGTCTGGAGTGGGAGAATCATGGTGACCGCCTGACTCAGTTTCTTTCTCCCAGCATTCTGTTCTGTTTACTCCACCTACCTAATTTTCTGTCCTATTAAAGGGCCAGGACAGTCTCTTTATTTGACCAATGAAATCAACACAAAACAAAAGACTTTCCCCCATCATCTTGGGACTAGAGGACTTGGTGAGTAACTCTCCATTCAGAAGTTGGCATGCACCTGATCACTTCATGCCCATTGTTCTAGCAGCGTGCTCATGGCCTGCCTCTGCCTCGGAGGCCTGGATGCTTTCCTTGGTGGGGATGGGCAGGCCCTCCAGGGAATAAAATGGGGAAGTAGGTGGAACTGGCTTTCTTTTCAGCCCCTTTGCTTTGTCATCCTCTTCATCCCAGTTTCAGTTTCTCCCTCCTCTGGTGTGAGGTCGTTTCTTCCACTCTGCCCGCTGCTCATGGTTTGCCTTTCAGCTTCTAAAGTGGTGTTGCTGTTACGACCCACTTCCACCTCCAGAGTTTATCTTGTTAAAAAAAAGAAAGACAAATAATTTCTCTTGGTGATCTCGGTGTACTTTCAAGGGAATGAATTTATAATTATGTTTTCTGTCCATCTTAGTAGCTGGAGTTTTGCTTTCCTTTTTGTATTATGTTATTCCTGTTCAGATTTGGTGACTCAAAGTCAAAGCCTTCTGAGCCTTTGAGTGTGGAGAGAGGCCTGTTGAATGAATGTCATCCTTACTTTGCAAAAGACAACTTGTAACATGAATTTCAAATAAAGCGCTGCCCAAAGGTGGATCAAAATGTAATTCAATGGGCTGGAGAGATGTCTCAGATATTAAGAGCAACTTCCAGAGGACCCAGGTTCAATTCCCAGTCACCAACATGGCAGCTCACAATCATCTGTTACTTCCATCCCAGAGGAGCTGATGCTCTACTCTAGTCTCTGTATGTTCCAGGTACCCACTTGGTGCACAGGCATACATGCAGGCAGAACACGTATACATGTAGAAGAAAATGATAATGAAGGTTTTTTAAATGAATATAGAGCTATGTATGATGGCAGGTAGAGGCAGGTAGATCTCTTGAGTTCAAGGACAGCCTGGTCTACAAAGCAAGTTCCAAAATAGTCAAAGCTGTGTAGAGAGACCCTGTCTCAAAAATCCAAAAGAGGAAACAAAGAAAGAAAGAAAGAAAGAAAGAAAGAAAGAAAGAAAGAAAGAAAGAAAGAAAGAAAGAAAGAAAGGGAGGGAAGAAGGAAGGAAGGAAGGAAGGAAGGAAGGAAGGAAGGAAGGAAGGAAGGAAGGAAGGAAGGAAGGAAGGAAGGAAGGAAGGAAGGAAGGAAGATGTATCTAAGATGTGGCTCAAAACCCTGTGAAAGCTTTGGCCTAGTCTGGTTCCTTTGCCAGAGGCTCGTTTGTAATCATGCCTGTCAATCCTATCAGTATCAGCATGAATTAACTAGGATTTGAAGGAGAACCATTCCAATGTGGTTTGAGTTGATCAACCTTGATTCCCCTTTCTGGAAGCAAATAGGGTCCCCAGAAATCATGAGAGGCATCTGCTTCACCCAGCTGCAGGAACTCTCTCCCAGCTAGCTTGCCACGTGGTAATGTCATTGTAATGCTATCTGTGCAGAAAACAAAACACGCATGATGTTCTGACCCACCCAATGGAATATCTGTCCTATGAGTGAGATTGTGCTCTCATGAAGGACTTATTTTCTATATGAGTACAAGGCTAGGCAACTCATTATCTATTCAATGTCATGGGCATCAGCATCTCAGTTCTCTGTTGAGGCTTTTGCTTTCTTTGTGCAGGAGTAGGAAACCATTGATCCCTAAAACAAATACAACTATTCATGTGATCTTCAGAGTTTTTGCAGATTTAATTACTTGCTATTAGGTATTTTGTGCAGACCTTTTTAAAACAGACCAAATATATAAAGAACTCAAGAAACTAGACCGTAAAAGGCTAATCAACCCAATTATAAAATGGGGCACTGAGCTGAACAGAGAATTCTCAACAG
>NC_022016.1:36983000-36989590 GCF_000317375.1 Microtus ochrogaster
AAGGCAGAAATCCTTAATAAATAAAATAAAATAAAATAAAATAAAAAGAATGTTGAAAAAAAAAGAAAGATCACAGAGGCTTAAAAAAAAAATAAAACCGACCAAAGTATGTATCGAAGCTACTTCAACTCTGAAGAGCCTTAAGTAGGGGCTAGATAAGTTTGTATGTTAGAGTATTAGAACTATTGACAAATACATTTTTATGAGTACCATGGATTTAATTCTTAGCTTTCAAAGAACAGACATCCTTCTATTCATGACTGCTTAGTTATTAACAATAATATTCTGTCTGTTTTCTTTCCCATACCTATATTTGCTTAGAATAATATAGTATACAATACCTACAAATAGCTGAAAATATAAAGTATTATCGCCCTGCTGCTGCTTGTGAACCCTGGACATGAGCTGGGCTTCCATTTCAAAACCAAGTCTTAAGCCAAATTATTTTTAGTACCTATAGAGAGAACCCTTTTCAGTTAAAAGGATTAAACAAGTGCTGGACCAGTTTGAGCTGTTCTAAGATACACATTTGGGTCAAGTTCTAACAAAAACATTATAAGGCCATGTGGTAAAGAACCTTACTCTATTTAACTAGACCTTGGGGAGACAATGATGAAGAATGTGTGGCTTGAGTATTTCTTTTTTGATAGCTATTACTTGACCTTGTATTTTAGTTTGTTGTTATTGTGGGGATGATCTCTAAAATTCTTACCCAAAAGAAAAAAAAACTAGTCTTTCAGACTAGAAAAATTTGCTGTCTCAAAAGCAGATTTTGAATTCCAGAGGACATAGAAGATGCACGCCTGCAAGCCTGAGATTTTTGAGGACATGATGATTTCAAATCTCTCAGGAGATAATGCACATTGGACTTAGGAGTTAGCCTTAGGTTTTGAGTCTGCCTTTATTTTATATTCTAAAAAAAGTTCTTTGACCTCTCTAGGCTTATTCTATATCATAAAATGAGGGCAACTGGCAGTTTGAATGGTTAATGTGAAATTTGGAAAAAAAAAAACCATCCCTGATGGGTATAGATGGACAAATATAGTGTAATGGGGGAGGTGCCTCTAATGATAGGCGTGACACTAATCACCAGTACTTTGTGCCTATTAACCTGTGTTGTAAGAATGTTGTGTATATTAACTTGCCAGACCATCTCTGTGGTAGGCACTCTGTTAATATTCCCACTTACAGAACAGAAAGCTGAAGCACCGAAAGTGTGGGTTACACCGCCTGGAAGTGGGAGGGCAGGTCTTTCCACTCAGAGAGTCTTCCTCCAGAACCTCTGTCTTTACTGCTCCACGAGAAGTGGCTGATAATGATGTGCTCGGTTGTGTTCATCAGCAGGACAGTGTCCTGTCCTGTTCATTTGCCTACTCTAGCTGGTGATAGCCCCTCCACAAGTATATAATGGTAAGTGGGCGAGGAAATTTCCATAACCTACTGAGGCCACTCTGGGTTCCCCAAACCTGACCTGCTGTGTTCAACTTCCACAAACCTCTGTAAGCATCCTCTTAGCTCTGAGCGCTGAGTCAAACCTTGTGCTGATATTTTTACTAAGCGTTCCAACCTAGCCGTAACTACCTTGTGGTGGTTGTGAAAGATTTGCTTGATGAAGACCTTTAGAAGCTATTTCCTAAGAGTGGTGGTGGGAGGTACGGGAGCTAGCCAGGTTCTCGAAAGTGACAAATAGTAAACGGTTTAGGCTTTGTAAGACATAACATCTCTGTACTACTCCACTATAGCTGTAAAACAGCTGCAGGCAGTGATTGTGACTTTGTGCCAAGAAAACTTTATTTACAAAGAGCCTGGCTTTCTGCCATCTGCCTGAGAGCTGTCTTTTGCTGACCCTGCCTCACGGTGCTGGCTTCCCTACTTTGTACTGCTGAAGAGTCACCTTTTAAAAATAGAGTTTCCTGAACTTGTCTGGGCACAATGATGATCGCCATAAAAAAGCAAAGTCATTAGTTTCATACAGATAAGACGCCTTCAAGACCTCATTCTCTTCATGTGAGGGAATTTGGCTGATGCTACAAACAGTTCAGAGGGGGAGAGATCAGAATGTACAAATTTATACTGAGGAAAAACTGAATTGCAAATGAAGGTAAAACTGATTTTTCTTCCCCCTTGCAAGGGGAAAATGGCAGTTTTTATATATTATAAAATTGAAACGAGGGCTTAGAACTTGGAAACATGGGCATATTCTTTGTAAACATTGTCCAGTTTTCCGTTGAAGTGAGTGCTTTAGACAGCCCAGAGACTGCTTCTTTGTAATTGTTAACACATTGAGAAAGCAAGACTTGGTGAAGCAGGATGGCTCCATGCCGCACTTGGAGTAGCAGTGTGTACATCTGCCGTCATCAGGAGAAGTATGCCTCTGTGTACAGCGTCTTCTCCATCCTTTGTGCCCTGAAAACTTCTTCTCTGACTTAGTGAGAGCACCTTTTCATTGTGAAGCGCACCTTTCCATCTGACCAAATGGATGACAAGTGGTTTGCTCTTTTCTTTCTTCTTTGTTTGTAGGAAATAATGGAGACAGAGGAAGATTGGGTGTTGGAGAAAAATCTCATGCTTTTATCTGTTTGCTCAGGTCAAAGATAAGGGCCAAAAAGATGGAAGGAGTTGTAACTTGTATTGACTGATCATAAAAATATTTTAGGTAGACTAAGAAAATAATATTTGCACTGGAGAGAAACTAACCCTTCAAAGTTCTTGGTGCAGTTATAAGAAGGTATGGAAGTGGAGGAGAAACAGTCTCCCTCTGCATAGGACTGTCATGTTGTACAGGCTGGGATAGGAGCAAGCGGGAATTTGTAAATAGTACAGAAGACAGAGACTTCAGCAAATATGCCAAGGAGGCAAGAACTCCTTAACTTGGCAGCCCCACATACATTTATGTTCTTGCAGAAGAACTCTGATTGCAGCAGCTGTCCTGAAGTTTGAATACTCTTCCTCCCTTGACAGAGCAGCATATCTGACCTGTGCATTGCTGAACAGACAGTGTTCAGAGAGCCCCTTCCCACCCACACTTTCCCTTACGTACCTTGCTTCCTGTGAAGATGCAATGAATTTACCAGGTGGATGAGTGGCTGTTTATGACAGGCGTATTGGTAAATTATGGTTAAGTTAGGGTAGAAGGAGCAACATTTGCACCTCTGCTGTTATTTCCTGTGGAAACAACCCTCATATGTGGGAATGCTGACAGAATGGTAGGGACATTCAGTTTCCCCACAAATCTTTTGCAAAAGCCGTCTTCCTTCTCCAAGTCTACCCACTATCATGGAGCTACCTTCAGTGCCATTTCATACTAGGCCAAGAACTTGGATGCAAGTCTCCTCATCTGATGAGCTTACAAACTTCTAAGGCAGGTGTCTCCCCATCGTTTTCTGAAAGTTATCATGCTGTGTGCCCAAGAGGTCCAACCCAGACCACGGGTTTGCAGGCTTGTGAGTGTGGTGTCTCTGTGGAGAGGCGTAAGAGGGAAGATATGCCAGGGTGGCGAAGGCTGTGAGGCAAAGCCATTGAAGCTTTACTGGAAGTTGGAGTGGACAAGGGGGCTTTTCATTCTGGAAGTAAACGTGACTCAAGCACGTTGGGCTACTATGTACCCGTATCTTGCTAAGGGTTCCATTCCAAGTGTGCCTTTTCCCCAACATGTGATCTTAGGACCTGTCAGTTTTCCTGGAAATACCAATTCACTATTCATTTTGAGTTCTTAGACAGGCCAGACATGCAATTTTCAGCTAGGGTCAAGATCCTAAAGAATAAGGCTGCCCCTTAGCCACCACTGGCCACGGCATTTCTCAAGCCTCTTGCTTAGTGAAAGGCAGAGGAAGCAGAAGCTGCAGCAGCTGTTTGCTCTCTTGGGGCACCAGGAATGGACATTGGAATCTGGCCTGCTGGGATTTGGTATGCAACCCTCCTGCTGGCTTCAGCCTGCTCTGAATGTTTGGTGTTTCCTAAAAGAGCACAGCAAATGTCCCATATTCTTTCCCCACGTGTTCTCATCTTGTTTAGATGCCAAAGTCTGTCCCAAGCACAGGATGCTCATCAGTATTCCTTAGCTAAGGCACAGGCTTGTCCTTCAGTCCCTCTCTGAGCACGGCAGGAAAGAACTTCTTGTCTCTGAAAGAGCCATTTGCTTTTAAAATGGTTTTTAGAAAAGGATTTTAAAGTTGTGGCCGCAGAGCCTGTAAGGGTGCTCAGAGCTGCATACAAGACAAGAACCTGTTTCCACGTGATACTTGTAGCCACTTTGTACTCATAACCCCATTCCTAATTTAGACTGAGAATCGGAATGGCTCTGTGGATGCCATAGCATTGACATTCCTACTTTTGTGTCCATGAGTTGCCTGCACAGAGCATGTTGAAACCAAACTGATTCTCCTTTTTGCTCTGTTTTTTTTTAATTTTATGTTTTGTTTTTAATTGCAGATAATTGTGTGTGTGCATGTGCCTGCATGTGTGTGTGTGTGTGTTTTATAGTGTAATCCTTTGCTACATGTGTGTACTTTGGAAGGATCAAGCCAGGTCGGTTGGCATATCTATCACTTGGAGTATTTGTTGTGATAAGGGTAAAGGTCCTCTTGACCATTTGGAGATATGATATACATTTTGTTAGGAACAGTCCCTGTTGTGTGCAATAGGACACGGGAACTCATTCCTCTTATCTAATGGAACTTTGTTCCTATTAACCAATATGTCTCTCCTTATGCTGTCTATTCTCAGCCTCTTGAAACCTCCATTTTATTCTCTATTAATATGAATATGACTTTTTGATTCTATATATGTATAAAAACATAAGGTATCTGTCTTTCTGTACCCACCTTATTTTACTTACCATGTCTTAAGGAAACCCATCCTCAAGCAGAGGCTAGACCTAGGGAAGCTGGGGTTGACTGCATTTTGGTACCCCATTTGGTAAAGAATAATGAATGTGGGAACATGTGCGGCTAGTCTCTGTTCCTTGACATTCAGAAATTGCTGACTCAACGGGGCGGGGCATGTAGTTTTTACTGCTCTATTTCCAACACAATAGTTGCCACACAATAAACATACTTGGAACCTGCCAGAATTGGAGATGCTTTCCCATATGAATAGATTGGATCATATGGATCCTCTTGACAGGAGTACCATAAACAAAAAAAAAAAACAAATACAAAACATATACTACTTCACTTTTCTTTTAAAGGCAAGACCTGCCCATGATACAGAATTTTGTTTTTTAGTGATATCGAAAGAGTTCTTTTTGTGTCATTTCTTTTAAGTATTTGTTAGACATGGTAGTTGATAATAAATTCTAAGCAGGAGCTGGAGATATGGCTCAGTGGTTTAGAGTCCTTGTTACTCTTGCAGAGGACTCAAGCTTAATTCTCTTCAATATCTATCTTCTTGTCTCTTTTACGTGTTATATTGAACTTATTTCTACTCTTTCAGAAAAAAATGAATTAAAAGCAAAACTGCTTGACTTCTTCATAAAGAAACAGAGTAGTGTCTATGTCACTTTGCCTTTCAGAAAAATATCAGGCAAATTGCTGGTGGCTGTGCTGAGCCACCACACTGGCTTTACTGACGTGGTTCCTGTCACTAAGGCTGGACCTAGAAACAGATAGATGCAGAACTGATTCAGTATATGCTGAAGTGATAAGGAACTTCTTCTGTTACAACCTACCATTTTCCTTCTCCACCCCCGCCCCCTTGGGTTTTCACACAGGGTTTCTCTGTTGTAATAGCCCTGACTGTTCTGGAACTTCCTCTGTATACCAGGCTGGCCTCGAACTCACAGAGATCCTCTTGACTCTGCCTCCTGAGTGCTGGGATTAAAGGTACGTACCACCACCATCCACCTACCATTTGCCTCCTTATAGATAATAGTTAGTCTCCAACATAAACTAACTTATTAATCCAAGAATAACCTATTTAATGCAGTATGTACATTAATTCCAGAGCCCTGAAGTGAGTCAGAAAATTTTCAGGTTTCTAGATCTTGGCCATGCAAATTATTGGCTTGGAACTTAGCTTTTTATGACAACATGAAACTGATGATGATTCGTTATCATGTGTAACATTCTTTGGTTTGTCCAGGCTTGAAAAGCTCAGAATAACTGACTTTCTTGGCTCTAGGTAAGTTTCTATGCCGTTGATAAAGAGTCTGACTATCTGGCATGTGTTATTTTTATCCTAATTAGGCCGTGTTAAGAGTAGATTGATTATAAGCTTAGCCATTCCCCCTCCATGTAAGGCAAAGAAAATGGTGAGAGACCTAATGTCTCCCATTCATTTTCTTTCTCCTAACTTGCTCAATTCAGACTTATTTTCCCCTTTCCGTGATATTGACCATGCTGCTAATATGATCTGAAAGAGAGTATGCAAATATTCTTTATGGTCAGCCATGGTGGTGTGTGCTTGTAATTACAGCATCCAGGAGACTGAAGCAGGAGGACCATTGATGTGGGAATGATTTCTTATTAATAAAGAAACTGCCTAGGCCCATTTCATAGGCCAACCCTTAGGTAGGCAGAGAAAACAGAACAGGATGCTGGGAGAAAGAAGCTGAGTCAGTGAGTCGCCATGGTTCTCCCAGGCCAGACAGA
>NC_022016.1:36992046-36999023 GCF_000317375.1 Microtus ochrogaster
CAGTTTCCGTGTAATTATTTCGGGGCATAAGCTAAGCTAGCCATGTGGGCGGCCGGGCGCCTGGGACTCAGCCCCGTCACTCTTATTTCAACAGACCATAAACTTGAGGCCAATCTAAGAATCATGCTGAAGCCGCTATGTCTCAGAAAAAACAGAACAGGTGGTTACTGTGTGGTTATTTCGGTGTTTGACATTTTCTGCCTTGTCAAAGCTAAAAATCTGAGTTTTCATCATTTGTATGACAACTCTTCTGGTGTGAGCGGCAGGACCAAAGATCTAAGGTCAGAAGATCCAAGTGCTCGGCCATCTTTTCAACAGTCTATGGCTGATCTTAACCATACACTGAGTTGTAGGTATTGAAGAATTTTCCATCTTCACAACAGAAGCCAACGTTTCTCCAGCATGGGGAAGTTTCGGAGTTCCAAGGGAAGCTCTGAGCCAGCCCTTTGTCTACACTGAAGTGTGGGCATTGTCAGTTTTGTTCATTCTTACTCATAAGCTCTACCAGGGCAGGCCCTTTAGTTTAGACATGGTTTTATTACAATAAGGAGACAAGCTGTTGAAGCTAATGTTATTGTATGGTAAGCTCAAAGGTTCCATTCCTCCAAGCAACCCAGAAAAAGATGCCGCTTTTTAATCCCTGAAGCTTTATGTGTCACCCTGTATTCTAGAACTTTCTCTTCCTGACTTTGCAGAATACGTTGCTCCCTTAGTTTTCTTCTTACATCATTTGTTGTTCTTTCTCAACCTCCTTACTAACTCTTCCCCTTTGCCCTAATTTCTCCCATTAGGGCAGATCCCAGGCCTTAGCTCCTTGATGACCTCATCCAACCTTACGATTTTAAATACCATCTCCATCCTAACAACTGACTTTTTCTTGATGTCGAGGCTTGTATTCCATGCTTTCCCGGCTTTGATATATGAAGCCAACATGTTCACAAGCTCAAATGGTCCTTTTCCTTCCAAACAAAACCACACCCAGCTCTACCTACAGCCATACCCTTCCTTAAACTGCGACTTCTTTCTCTCCCAAAACTATGTTCTCTACCTTCCTTCTTCTCCCACTCTCATTCAGTGCCAAGGGCACGACATTAGAACTGAAACACAATACAGGCTGTGACCTCACAATTTAAGGATGAGAAAACAGTCCCAAGGATGTGTGTAGCCAAATTGTGTAGATTCTTCTTCTCTCAGAAAAGAACTCTGTGATGATTTGGAGGATGATTTTTGTTTCCTGGGCCATCCAGGATGATCCTTTATAAATATGAGATATCCCAGGCTGACTCCAAGTAAGAGAGATAATCAGTCCAGTGATATATAGCTATAATTTTCTTCTCAGCATTTTTCTTTCTACTTGGTAAGCTATAACCTCCAGCCCACAAAATTATATTATTAAAACACTGAATCATAGAGTTTAATCAGGCCAACCTATTGGGAAAATGCTGCCAGATTGGCTCTGAGGCCCTTGAGTCATGAGGAGAGGTGCTGTGGAACAGCAGATTTTTGCACTTAGGTTCAGCTCATCAAGTTATTCCGTTCATATTTGAGAGGCTTCTTTGATTTTTTTGGCCAATAATTGTTGAAGTCTCTTTGTAGGGTCTTTTTAGTCCTTAGTAATCTTATAGGGTACATAGAAATGGGATTCAGTTCTTGGTACTTACCAGGTTCAGAAGTATCACTTACAAATAGTTTCTAGAGCCTAAAGGATTAAGAAGCAAATGATTAAGGTAGAATCAACTAGTCCGATCATCAGTACCATACTTGACTTTTCTGCATGTTGCTCACTTGAAGTAAAAGGCAAACATGTCAGATTGAATGTACTTATCTCTAAGATTGTGATTATCTACGTTGGGTTCACATCCGCATCACTGAAGGTACTTATGGAGGGCTGACGCCTAGAGCTCACAACCAAAGACTCTGATTTATTGTCTTTGAATGTTGCGCAGGCACCTGAATTTTCAAAGTTCCTCAGGTGATGCTAATATGGAATCAGTGGTGGAGAATCTCTACAGTAGTGCCCTTATAAGTATGGGACTCAAAAAGAGACCCAAGGGAGACAGTAGTTAGTGGTCAGTGTTGGTGATCTCGTCTACTGACAATAGGATTCACGGGAATTTGTCACTGCCAAGATGGTCTTGCTCAATGCTGTTTCTTCGGGGCTTTGTATGGTGCCAGGGAGTGGCCAGCCATGAGTAAATGATTGACTGACTGACTAGTAAATATAGAGGCACTGAAGATGGGAGAGCTGGAACAAAATGGGGAGGGGGGACAACAATGGGCAAAAAGTGTGATTTTTAATTGACTATTCTAGAAGTCAACTAAAAGTCAACTAGTCCAGGTGCTAACAAATCGTATGCTATGGTCGTGGAACTAGCTGCCAGGGATGGAGTGGAGGTGTAGATCATTGCCACTGGAGATCCTTTGGAGTGAGGTGCCAGAAAGAAGTGACCTGGACGATAGGGATGGAGTGGAGAGCACAGCAATGAAGCAGTTGTCAGTACTGACAAAATAATAAAGAGATTCGTAATTGAAGCTAAGAGAAACCCGGATAGATTGTGATAGACGGAATAGCCAGATGGTCTGAGCCTCAGGGGAGAAGGCTGGCTGTTAGGGAGTGGCAGGACAGTGGTCTAGAAGCTGCACCAGGGTACCAGAAAGAAGCCAACTGTATCTGATGGCAGTGCGTCTGCTGAGGCTAAGGGAAATGGCATGGAAGACGCAGGACTCTCTGAGGAGAACTAACTGTGTTCTATAAAGTGCCAAGAAGTGAGTGACACTTTCAGAAGATAGGCACTTAATTCTCAACAAAGGAACTGGTTTATGCTAGAAAAGGCCTTGGAGGGGAGCTTCAGTATGTACCGGTATTTCTTGCCAGATGACTACTGCGTAACAAGAAACCATAAAACCTCAGGGGCGTACAACAGTAAGTGTTGATTGCATATTTATTGTGTCAACTTTTGGAGTTGAATGGGAGTCACTTAAGTGGCTGTGGTGATTTTTTGGCTGGGCTTAATCACATGCCTGGGAGTTAACTAGCTGTCAGATGATCTCTGCTGGCTTGGGCTGGAGGCACTTGAATGTACTCTGTGTATATCTCATCCACCCCCTGGGACCTGTGAACTTGTCTAGACATGGCCTTATCAGAGTGAAGATGAGGGCAAGGTTAAGAACAAGTTCAAGTGCTCAATCCCTTTCAGGTTTCTGCTTGGGTTATGTTTACTAACATCCTGCTGTCTAAAATTGTAACTAGACTCAGAGTACATGGTACGGGTGTATGGCACAGGGTGGGGATGTTAGGCAGGGCAGAGAACTGCGACCATTTTTGCCGTCTGTCACATGTTGGGAAAGAGGATAAGGAGAGAAGTTGAAGACTAGAAGTGGATGAGCAACAACTCCTATGGGAAGCAGGCATGCCGCTTGGCCGGCAGAAGCATCAGTTTCCATAGCCATCTTGGTTGATAGAGACAGATTGTCTGAGCCCTCTCACCAGAACAGGGCTCAACTTACCCACTTGGCCTTTGTTCTTCGCAGTAAATAGGGATTTTTATATTTTTTCCCAAATTGCTGGGTTACAGCAAGATAATAATTTTACATATTATGAACTTAATACTAGGAGTAGAACATACCTCCCTCTCTTTTCCCATATAGATAACTGGCAGTTGGCTGACACCCAGGCATGTAAGCAGAGCCACTTGAAAGAATGCGGTGGCCAAATTACTACCTAATGTCTCTCTATCAAAGCCCTCCTCATACTGCAGTGCCTCAAACCACAAATGTCTTGAAAAATGTTTTTATTTCTAGGCCATCAAATTGAGTAGATTTTGTCCTTGGGGTAGATTACATTAATGACTCTGGGTTAGTCTGTTCTATTTTATTGTAACAAAACTACTTGATGCTGAAGTTTTGTTTTGTTTTCTTTCAGAATAGAGGTTTAATTGGATCAGAGTTTTGGAGGGTGAAAGGCCTGAGCTGCTTGCCCTCTGGTGAGGCCTTTATGGCTCTGAAATGACATCACTGATGGCACCATAGGTAGCATGTGTAGGTGAGAGTAGGGAACGTGGGAAGAATTCCTATAATGAGAGAAGAAGCAAGACACCAGGCTAACTTTCACAACAACTCACTCTCAGTAGACTAGCCTGGCCCTTTAAGCAATACACTAATGCCTTCTAAACAGGATAGCCCTGGATCCGAATCACGTTCTTGTAGGACCCACCTCATTTTTTATTTTTACTTTTATTTTATGTGAATTGTTGTTTTGCCTGCACATATGTCTATATGAGGGTGTTAGCTCCGCCCCGGAACTGTAGTCACAGATGATTGCGAGCTGTCATGTGGGTGCTGGGAATTGAACCCTGGTCCTTTGGAAGAGCAGCCAGTGCTCTTAGCCACGGAGCCCTCTCTCTACCCCAGGACCCATCTCTTGAACATCTGCTACTTTTCAAAATCATTCCATTAGCTTGTAATTAGATGAACGTTTGAGGGACACACTCAAACTCGCATCCGTAGACTACAGATTCTAAACCTTTAGTAACACCTATCTCCTCTAGAGAGCAGTGCTCTCTATACAACCTCTGCTGGCCCATATGTCTCTAAATTAGTTTTCTTCAGAGAATCTGCTCTTGAATATGGATAACAAATATATCTAACTAACTCCCAGAACGCTTGTTGGCCCAAAGACAACTTCCTTGCTGTCTAGACAGGAATTTTAGATGCAGAACACCTGAGACTTGCCCTGGACTAGGGTTCTGTTGGCATTCATAATAAGTGTTCTTATGCCTCGTCTCATGGCCCGCCATGTGTGAGAGGGCTGTGTTTGTAACTGGACACTGAGCCAGATGTTCAGATGATGCCTGAAGTCATCACAGTCACATCTGTGAACAAGGACATGCTTGTGACTATGAAGCACTGGGCCCAGTCTGGGTTTTCCACCTGGGATACACTTACGGTGGCCATTCTGATGGTTTGGTTGTTACATTCTTTTCTCTTTTGCACAACAGGGAAAGAGACCTTTCCTGTGTGCTGTCTGCTTCAGTGCATGATATCCACTTGTGAGAGCTTGCCAATGAACGACATGCATTTTGCTTAACTGGCGTAGTAAAATTTGCACATGCTCACTTGTACTATTGCCTTATTCTTCTGTGAGTCATGTCAGATCAGTATTAGAATTGGATGTTAAAGCTATGTGTTTTCTACTCAGCTTGCAGCCAGCTGTTCTTGTAGTTCTTAATGTCTCTGATTTCTTGGTCATTCATTGATGAATTTTGAAAACTAAGTTACTTCAAATATTCATATTTATCAAGTTGATTCTTCTTCATGACTACTAAACATTTGTTTGGAGGATTTTATGATACCATCTTAAAGAGGAGCTCTATATACTAGCTATTGTGTGTTTAGATTTGCCTTATGAAACTGACATATGGGGTGTACATAAAAACTTGTATCTATAATGTGAAATTGCTGCCATTTATTTTAGAAATAAATATGTAATTTAGTATTGGCCTCAAGTTGATAATGTGACTTTCTACTGTGAGGCTTTATATTTTGGCTACAGTCCATCCCATTTGCAAATATACCAGAACAGAAACATATTATAGAAATATGGCAAATAATTCAGAAACTCAAGGTATAATTAGCCTATTTGCTGCTTATATGTTTAAGAAAATGTATCTGCTGTTGAGCGTTGTGGCCTAGAAGATTTCTGAGAATTAGGGCAGAAAGTATTGTCACTATGGTATCCCAAGAGATGGCCTAGTGATTTTAGTCCCCCAGAGACATTGAAGCATTGTTCATGGCTTTCCTGGTTGGAAGTCTACAGTCCCTGGGAGGAGTTTGTCCTTGGTTTCTCTGTCGCTCCGACACCATGTTCTGCTAAGATTGATGGCTCTACTGTAGCGTGATTTTGGCCCTGAGAATTTTCTTCACAAGTCATGTAATGCAACCTGGTTCTGCCAGTCCTTTATTTTTGCATCACCTACCCAGATGTTTTCATGTCCTAATGAGGAGTTGTATTGGGAGACACCCAGAGTGCTCCTTTGCTTATAAGTAAAACTGAGAAACTCTGAGTAGGGCTTTGCATTTGGACAGTTACGTAGAGTGGCCAGTTGGTTTCAGGCCTCAAACAGTATGTGAGCTTGTGATAAGTAGCAGATATATGTGTAGTTAAAAATCATAGTATAAATTTCAGGTGTATGTGTTTCCTATTTTTGTTTTCCTTTTAAGGAAATCTGCAGGAGTTTTAATTCAACAAGACTGTAATATATACTTAATTTTCTAGTACCCATCTTCAAAATAAAAACTAGGTAAGGGGGATTAGGTGTCTTGTAGTCTTTATTTCTCATTCACTGGAATCCTACCTATGCCTTTCAGTTACAGTACATCCCAGTTTTCATCAGGCACGTTTGAGGTGCTCACTTGGCCCTGTGGTGAATGGCAGCTTGTGGGTAGTACCGTGCTATGAAATTGAGACAGTGTGCATGACAGGCGCATTGGCACACAGCTGTAATCCTGTCTCTCAGAAAGCAGGGACAGAAGAATTTTTGGCTTCAAGGCCAACTTGAGCTACAGAGTGAGATCTTGTCTTTAAAAAGAAAAAAAAAATCTGTGATACAATGTGGAGAGCCTTTGACCACAGTTCTTATGGAGTATTATGGTATTGTTTTCTCTTATTTTTATTGTTAGCAGCAGCATCTTCATTAAGTTTGGGACAGTTCCCCTGAAGCACTTAAACTGCATCCAGAAGCATCTCACCCTTCATCACCATGTTATTTTTTGAATAACATTTGAGAAAAATTGAGAACTAGTGATATCTGTAAAAAGGCCTTTCTAAACCTAGAGTTTTATTAACATACACAATAATGGGTTTGATTATAACACGACCCTCCACCTGTATCTTTATCCTTTGCTCTTAACATGCCCCACTGCCCTCCCATGCTCGCTCCCCTCCTGTATCTTTATCCTTTGCTCTTAACATGCCCATT
>NC_022016.1:36999198-37014793 GCF_000317375.1 Microtus ochrogaster
TCTTAGCATGCCCCACTGCCCTCCCATGCTCGCTCCCTCCTGTATCTTTATCCTTTGCTCTTAGCATGCCCCACTGCCCTCCCATGCTCGCTCCCCTCCTGCTGCTCCCTTTCCTACTCTCTCTGCTTTCCTGTAATTTTTCAAATCTAAATTCCACATGTGAAAATACACATGTCTCCTCCTAATGGAAAAGTGAGGCTGAAAGTTTTAGAGCTAGCTGTAATAGGGGTAGCATAGACGTGGTCGAAGTTTCTTAACATCAGCCACTCCCGAGGAGGAGGGCAGGAGATGAGAGAAGGGCCGAAATGTCTAAGTACATGAGAGCTCGTTCAGTTTAATGCTGCTTTGGCTTGAGGCCCTCCAGCAGAAACCTGAGGGATGGCTACTACCACACGTGTAATTAGGAGCAGATAGGGCTTCCAGACATTTGTGATGTCCCCTGACATCTATCCAACTCCAAACTTGTTTCATTTGAGGTCAGCTCAGTTCAGTATTTGCTGTTCTTCAATGGTAGAGTTGCCTTCAGAGCCTCATCCGTCAACTCTGGAGACTAGTTACTTCTCGCCGCAACACCGCTGGTTCCTTTGCATCAGCTCTGCAATGGGCAGTTGGATATTTGTGATTAAAATGTTTGGCTTCTAGCATAATCTTCTAGTATGGAAGATTTAAGACTCTTGTGGTTAGGCTTGAAAAGGAACACTTTCAATATTTAGAATGTTACTGGGGGGAAGAGGGGCAAATAATGATAATGCTAATTTATGAGTTTTGTTTATTTTTATGTTAAGATATATTCCACAACATTTTAGGATATGATTGTATCCTTCATGTAGGCTCAAAAGTACTATCATACACTGCTCACTATGATTTCTGGTTTTGATTTATTGCCAAATACGTAACTGTTGAGAGCAGATGATGTCTCCTTTTTTCTCTTTTTTTCTCTAGTTATCTTTAATATTAGTGCTTCTTGAAAATTGACAAGGCTTACAGTATAGGGACCACAGAGGCTTCTCATAACAATGCCTAATTTGATGGATTTACATTTTAAAATTTGAATTTAAATATTCCATTGTATGAATAAATTTATCTCTATCTAGATTCAAAGTTGGGCCTATTTGGTCTGGAGGTGACTAGATTTGGAAATCAGAGCATCCTTGCTCTAATGTCATTTTTAAAAATGCAAACATCTGAATGGGGACCAAATATATGTGGAGTGGCACGTTTGCATAGTATATGTGGAGTGGCACGTTTGCATGTTCTGCTATTGCTACGCTTTATTTACTGTGTGCCTTCAGGTGATTTAGGGAGATAGCATGCCCTTTTTCATCTTCCTCCTGTTTTTCTTCCACTTTTAGGAATCTCTTTTGGCTGCTTTTTATTGGTTTTGGGTTTGGGATTTTGTGGTTGTTGTTTGGTTTATTTGACTTTCGTTTTGGAGACCAGGTCTCTCGTGTAGCCCAGATTACTTCAAACTCCTGCTTTCCCTGGTGCTGAGCGGGATTACAGATGTGCACCACTACTCCTACGTAGGACTTTCCAGACGGTCTCCTTTTGTGTCTGAACTGCCTAAGGAAGACTCCTGCAACAGAGCAACAAAATGGCATAGCAATGTCCCATCTGTGAGTACAGATGATGTTTACCGCTACCCACTGGGAGGGCGGAAACAGCACCAAGAACTGGACTGATATCAAAATCCCAGCCATCTTGCTTGTGCCGCCCACTTACACATCTTTGGAGGGGTAGAAGGAAGAATACATGTTTTTCCTCTTATATTAGACACTAAAAGTTTAAAGAGCTAAAAATTTCCACTAACTAAAATATATTTTTAAAACTATGAACTGCTTTTAAATAAATTGCTTTCACATTTTTTGCTCTATTAAACTGGAAGGACATATTTTCCCACATGGATATTTTGTTTGCCTGTCAAGCTCGAAATCTCTGTTTTATTTCCTTATCTTCTTTCTTAGCACAAATTCACTATAGGAAGAATGGGCTTCAACACAGCATACGTGATGCATAAGAATGACTTCTCAAATTTTGCATGCAAATGGATGGAAATAGAAAATACTATCCTGAGTGAGGTTACCCAGACCCAAAAAGATGAACATGGGATGTACTCACTCATAACTGGTTTCTAGCTACAAATAAAGAACCTTCATCTGGCGATGGATGGAGATAGAGACAGAGACCCACACTGGAACATTGGACTGAGCTCCCAAAGTCCCCATGAGGATCAGAAGGAGGGAGAAGATGAGCAAGGAAGTCAGGACCAAGAGGGGTGCACCCACCCACTGAGACAGTGGGGCTGATCTATTGGGAGCTCACCAAGGCCAGCTGGACTGTGACTGAAAAAGCAGGGGATAAACCCGGACTCTCTGAATATGGCGGACAATGAGGGTTGCTGAGAAGCCAAGGACAATGGCACTGGGTTTTGATCCTACTTCTTGTTCTGGCTTTGTGGGGGCCTAGCCAGTTTGGATGTTCACCTTCCTAGACCAGGATGGAGAGGGGAGGACTTTGGACTTTCCACAGGGCAGGGAACCCTGACTGCTCTTCAGACTTGAGAGGGAGGGGGAGAGGAGTGGGGGGAGGGCGGGAGGAGTGGGAGGCTGGGAGGAGGCGGAAATTTTTTTTCTCAATAAAAAAAAAGAATAATGTACTTAGATCAGATGTACCTGCCCATTTACCTATCTTGACCCCCAATACCCTTTCCTCCTTCCTAAATAGCTCCCCTCTTGCTTTTAGTGCACGCGTGTGCACGCACGCGTGCACACACACCCTAACTCTTGATAACACATAAGAATGGAACATTGGTATTTGTCTTTTAGAGTCTGGCTAATGGCCCTTAACATGGTCATCAGCAGTTCTACTCAATTCCAAATGACACTATTTCTGCCGGGTGGTGTTGGCACACACCTTTAATCCCAGTACTCAGGAGGCAAAAGCAGGTAGATCTGTGAGTTAAAGGGCAGCCTTAATCCACAGAGTGAGTTCCAGGACAGCCAGAGCTACGCAGAGAAACCCTGTCTTGAACCTTACCCCACACCTCAAAAAATGACGCAATTTCAATTTTCTTTGTGGCTGAGTAAAATTTCTTTGGAAATTTTGTTTATATAAACACTATTTCAGTAAGAATTATTTTACTCTTATTTTTATATTTTTGTTTTTTCCACCAGAATGTAAGGTTTAGAATAAAGTCATTGTTATTATCTGTTGCTCCCCTAATTTGAGGGATGTGGATTGACAAAAACAGCAATTGCTTCTGGACTGTTTTGCTTTCTTGGTGTGACACTATCCTATGAAAACATTGTGTATGTGTGTGTGTATGCATAAATTTTGAAAAGGTTTTCTCTACTATTTTCCAGTTGAATGTATAATTTGTGTTTACTTTTGTATTAATAGCTCTTATGTCCTGCCTCATGGTAAAGTATGAAGAAGACATATGACTTAGAGAACATCCTCTGGAGGACTGGGTCTAAATTTAAACCTTCTTTAATTGGTCTAAACTACTCACCTTCTAATTGTGCTAATGCTATTGAAGTTTCAAGAACACTGAATTCCAACACTGTCCCAGACTGTTAAGCAGCATTTTGTACCTATAGCAATGATTACACTAGTTAGTAAAATGCGCCTGAATTGGGCTATAAGATTTTTGGCAAGTGCATATTTTTTTTCACTTTGCCTAAAATTCATATTCTTTACTTAACTTCTCCAAAAATCCTCAATATATACCAATCTGCTAACTTGGCTTTCTTATTATATTCTTTTAATGACTGTTTTATTAGTTGATGTATTAATTGTGCTGACTAATGCATCTCACTGTGACATTTCCATAAATATACATTTTCTGCGTGAATCATGCCCATCTTTTCCTTCTTGTGCGGAACTTCCCTTTGCCACAGCTCACTACAGTGTCCAGTGGTTGCTCTCCTGAGCTCTTTCCCAGCCTCTCATAAACATGAGCCTCCAAACTCTTAGAGATGCAAGAGTGCTTGACCCTCAACCGGCTCATTTTCCTAAACTGCTTGAGCACAGAGACCGCTAAGAAGCCAAGTTCAAGTGGGAACCAGAAAGTGAACTCTGCAAAATACAGAGCTAGGACGTCCAACTAGGG
This sequence comes from Microtus ochrogaster, assembly GCF_000317375.1. Lineage (NCBI taxonomy): Eukaryota > Metazoa > Chordata > Mammalia > Rodentia > Cricetidae > Microtus > Microtus ochrogaster. The sequence goes on from NC_022016.1 coordinate 37,003,310, forward strand.
CAAAATCCTCAGGGAAGCAGGATGAGGCACTCCAGGGAGAGGCCAAAGGTCTGGTTCCCAATCCATGCTGAACTTCCAGGCAGGGGCCTTGAGTGCTGCTCCTTCAGATTGTCCTTCCTGTCTATGTCCTTTCACAGCTGTGGATTAGAGGAGACACTTCTAAGACTTATGACTTCCCTTAGCAGAAAGAGATTACCTTTTCAAATTGAAAGTTTGAAGATTATCCAAAAGAAGGGCCAATCAATCCATCCTGAAATTGGTTTTAAATAAATTCTAAAGGAAACATTCACCATGATCAAGTTTGCATTTTCTACATTAGCTTGGGAGCAGGGGGTTCTAGAAGAGGCAAAGAAACCTTCCAGGGAAGAAAATGTTATGTAACGTCCCTTCTGTTAAATGTTGGTAAGACTTATGGGAACAAAGATGGTGTCATCAAAGATTTTCTGTAATAGTTTCATTTCCTGAGGAAGATTATGCAGACACTGGGTGATGTTTCTTAAGAAATAGGTTCTATTTCCCATCTCTTTTGAGGGGTACTAATAATATTTTGTTTTTGGAAAGAATAGAAATAAAATTCACTCTGTAATAATCTAAAATAATAATGGTAGCACTACCTCTTAAATGTTTACCATATGCCTCAGAGGGCCTGGACATTCACTAAGGAGTGAGAACATCTTTCTGGAGATCACAGTAATGGTAGGAATGCCATTCAATAGACGACACTGAGGCCGAGAATATGTCGTCTGTGCTAGTTTCCACAACAGCAGGCTGTGGAATGGAACTTCTGTAGCTCTGTCTGTGCAGCTGCTAGCACAGCTGTGTGGGCTCCTTTGCTTGAGGTGAACTGTGGGTCAGCATGGACACTGCATTGGGAACTTCAGAGATGCAATGTGGCCTCCTTTTATGAAGACGACACTGGAAGTATTGTTGCAAGCATCTCATTTCTACTAAAGTATTTAGTTTTTCATGTTGAGACAGTACTTTCGAAATTCCATAATCGTAGCACCAATAAATTTATTTATGCTCACTAATTAAGACTGACTTTCCTTTCTTTCTTCCTTCCTTCTTTCCTTCCTTCCTTTCTTTTTCTTTCTTTTTTTCTTTCTCCTCTCTCTCTCTCTCTCTCTCTCTCTCTCTCTCTCTCTCTCTCTCTCTGTCTCTCTCTCTCTTTTTCCTGGAAATTTAAGTGAGTCACAAATGTAGAGTCAATGAGTGGACATGGATTTGTCCCCTATAACTTCTCCAATAAAGCTATAGTCCTATTGAAAAAAAAAAATGCAGGGCAGCTAGCCAAGGTACTACAAATCCTGTGGCTTTAAGAAATAACCCCTTCATAATCCAGGCTCATTGTTTCCTCCTGACTTTCTGGAAGGTGTTTCCTTACCCTGCCACACTGGAAGTTCCTGTGTCTGGCTAGGGTTTCAGCTTACTGCTGCATTTTGGTATCTTGAAAACTGCCCTTTGGGTGGCCTGATGGACCAATCTCCTTCCTGTAAAATTCCAAAAGTGTTGCTTCAATTTCATGTGACCTGTGTATTCTTATGAATACAATTAACTCAAAAGGCACTTTAATCTTGTGACTTCTGGCAATGCTTGCTTATTTTAAGACTCCTTCCCGAGTTTGTGTCTGGCTTACATGCTTAAGGCTGGTCTATTCTGGTAATGTATAATCTGATGGCCTTAGTCTAAGACTTAGAAATGCCCTACCAGTTGTTGGGAATCATGTTGGGATTTCCTGGAGGGGTCAGGTCCACGGAACTTCTCTTCCTTCATATGGTACTTATTGGTGAGGATGCTGAAGTAAGTTTTTCCTTCAAGCTGCCTCTTGAAACACAGCCGTCTTTCCTAACAGAACAGAAAGCCCCTGCTGACAGGAAATCTTTCTGTGTGTGCACATGCACACAGCAGTTTGCCAGCATGGGTGGCCGTCAGCAGTTTTCTCCTAGTTGCAATGCCTTTATTTTCTCTGGACGGCAGTGCTATGTAGCCCAGGTGGCCAGCAACACACTAGGCTCCCATGGATAGAAGCTTCTTTATGGCGAAATGCCTGAAACATACTTGGGGTTCCCACAGACATGTGTGACACTTGAGTGATGAAAAATATTTTCACATTGCAGTGGTTTTTGTTTTGTTTTTGTTTTGCTTTTGCTTATTCTGTGACAAAGGATGTGTCACTGTTACAATATGCTGCAGGTCTCTTAAGAGGTTATAGGTTGCCGGGTGATGGTGGCGCACGCCTTTAATCCCAGCACTCGGGAGGCAGAGGCAGGCGGATCTCTGTGAGTTCGAGACCAGCCTGGTCTACAGAGCTAGATCCAGGACAGGCTCCAAAGCCACAGAGAAACCCTGTCTCGAAAAACCAAAAAAAAAAAAAAAAAAAAAAAAGAGGTTATAGGTTGTCCAGTTCTGGAAACAGACTTGGTGCCTCTGGAGAGGGCCAGGTACCTATGGCAGATCTATTGAATGGTGCCAGTAAGAATGTGGAAGGCATTGCTTGGCCAAATCTGTGAAGGGGAAAGAAAGAGCAACCCTAGACTCTGTCTTCTTCCTCACCAACTTTCCAATTCAGGAAAATGTTACAACCTTCCTTCCATTGTTTTGAAGTAGCCTCTCAAGTAGCCCAGGATAGCCTAGAGATCCTTATGTAGTGCTAACTAGCTTGGAATTCCAGGATCTACCACCTTCAGCTTCCCAGTGCTTCAGTAGCAGGTGTGTAACTATACCTGGTTCTTCATGTTTCTATTAAATGAACTTGTATTAACCTACCTTCTTTGCCTCTGGGATTACAGGTCGGCCTCCTATGGTCCAATCCCAGGGGCTAACTGTAAGAAGGTTTATCAGACTCTGAAATACTAAAATGGATTTAGTAATCCATACCCATCCATTGAAAACTAAAATACATAAAGTAGAAAATACATACATGTTCTCAGTGAAGCTGCGTATGGGTTTAAGAAGCCTTCAGTACATGTGTGTATATTAATGGATTCAGCATAAATCTCTATTTCTTTTTTGTTGGTTTTTTTTTATTCAGCTAAGGTTTTCACACTCTAGCCCAGACTGACCTGCAACTGGCTAGTATCCCAGGATCACCTGAAAATGCAGTGATCCTCCTGCCTTAGCTTCATGAATGCTTATGTCACAGACATATGCCAACATACCCAGCTAAACCATATTTCTTCTGTGGTTCCCAGTCAAGTCTGAAAACCCTAACACTGAGGCCCTGTCTTCTTTCTTTGTCTCAAATTATCTCCTTCGCCCAGCAGTTTGTTTTTGCAGTTGGTCCAGATCTTCATCTTCAAAGTGTCAATTATGTGGAATCTTCCTTAATTATCTGGACTTGCACTGCTTAGTCATCACAGATAGATGAAATTATGGCCACTCTGCATGTTATGAGGAAATGAGTACACACACTGACTTAAGGAATTTTTGAGTTAAGACAAATTTGTTTTATAATAATTCTTAGTTACTGTGAAAATTCAGTGAAACCCCTGTAAAGCTTTTTTTTTTCTTATTTTTAGCTTCTCTTTAGAATATAAGTGTTTAAAATCAGGACCTTGCTGCAAAAGTGCTTGGTGCCTTTTGTTTGCCATGGTTTAGTGGATAGGAGCTCTGTAGGGTACGTGGAGAAATAGCTTCTGCCGTGAACGAATGGCATGGGTTACAGAATTATTGTAGCTAGCTTGTGTGTGTGTGTGTGTGTGTGTGTGTGTGTGTGTGTGTGTGTGTGTCTTGTGTACATGTATACAATCATGTGGGTATGCACTTGCCTGTGTGCATACATGTGGAGGCCAGAGGCTGGTGTTGGAATGTCTTCCTTCATCCCTTCTCTACTTTCTCTTTCTGAAATGAGATCTCTCACTGAACATGGTGCTCATGGCTTTGGCTAGACTGTCTGGTCATTGTACCCATGGGCTCTGCTTGTCTCCATCCTCCAGAACTAAGTTTATGGGTGCACACTGCCATGCCCAGCTTTGATATTGGTGCTCATGATTCAGGTGCTCATGAAATACAAGTTATTTTTAATAGGGACATTAAATGAGGAAGGTTTTGTCTAAGGTCACAGGTGAGGGATTCTTGGGAGATGGGATTTGTAGCTCCCAGTACTTGGCCTTTCTCTGAGGGAATTTTGTTTGTAGATTCTTCACCTTGGAGACAAGGGCACAGCCTCCCAGTGGGAGACCTCAGATGTGTCTGTACTATGACGGATGGTGACTGAGGACAGTAGCCCAAGTATTTCTTGCTTCTGCCATTCTGAAGAAAGGCTTAGGACTTCTGCAAGTGAACCTTGGTTGGTCCTTTCCGATGTTTGTTTGTAGTTGAGGAACAAAGAAAATTGTGTAAAATGAATAATGCCAGTTCCCCTTTCAGTTAACTTGCTGAACGCAGGTTCTCTCTTATCTTTACCTTCAAAGGGCTGGTACCAGAGTCAACTGAGGAAATGAGTCCAAATGCCCCACCCAACACCAAAAGCAGCAGCTGTCCTCTGAAGAGCTCCATGCAGAAGCAGGGCTCTGGTCATTATGTTTTCTAATGCTATGCCAAGAAAAGGAAGAAACCATTCTGCCCTTCCATCGTTCCTTCTGTTTCCCCCTCTTACTTCGCCTTTTTATCCTTTCTTTAAGTTTCTTTCACAGACTTCTTCAAGCTCCTATCAACAGCAAGTTTTGAATGTTGTTAAAATTCAGGATGCCCTCCCATGTTGTCCCTCACAGAGCAAGTAGCTTCTTCATTTTACAGCTGGAAGGTTGAATCAGCAATGTTAGCCAGGATCACAGCAAGGAAGTAGCCAAGGGCGGATGAAAAGGAAACAGATAGTAGTCAAAAGAAGAAGAAATACCTTTTTCCATGACCTCTTCCTCTACGCTAGGAGGTTTTTATCATCTCATCCCCACATTGTGAACTATCTCTGCCGCTCAGCCTCATACTGCCATTGCCGGTTTAGTGCGCATTACAAACTGTCAGCTAGTGACATCTCTCAGGTAGGAAAAAGTCTCTGTCTTTCATTTTCATTGAAAGAAGTTTTCATACAGTATATTCTGATCACTGTTTCCTCTTTTCCAACTCCTCCCCATCTCCCCGCCCACTCAAATCCATGCCCCCCCCCCTCTCTCTCTGGCAAATAATTAGAATTTATAAAAAAAAAACTAGAAAAGAAACATACAGTCTAAAAAATGACAAACATAATATACGAACAAAAGACCATTTTTATCCTAGATGCTTGTCGTGTTTTCCTGGACGTCATCAGCAGTTTCTTTTGTTCTGTTTATGGGGAGCATTCAGTGTGGGTGTGTTTTAAGAGCGGATCTGTAGTTTATCTATAACTTTCTTGGTTATGATTCCCCAGGTTAAAAGGTACACACGTTGAATTTGCAAGTGCCATTATATAAGACAGCTGTGGCTAAGGCATGTCAAGACTAAGGTAGCATTCTTGGTGGCTGTGGTTAACTGGGAGACTCAGAAACTATTTGTTGACTAGGGGAAAGTGGACAAACACCATCCCATCTTCCAATGTGCATTCATAAAATAATTGGCTGCCCAGTGTACTCAATACTGTGATGGGCTCTGGTGGGAAGTTATTTCTACCAGCCCCCTTTTCATGTCTAGACCCAGAATGACATGATGGACTGGGGAGGAGTCTACAACTGTTTGAATATTGTTGTGAAATCATATTTCACTGTAAAACATTTAAGTCCTGTGAAAAATGTGACCCTGGTTAGACGTTAAAAGATTAGTGAAATAATAATCACTATTACTTCAGATTAGGGAGACTATATAAGCAAATATGTGGTCAAATAATTTAAAAAGAGTATATTTGTACAATAAAAAAGGTAGAGAAGGGTTATATATTACTGCAGTCTTTGCTAAGACTCAGAGAAAATATTTAATACTGTAACATGAAATTTGGCCTGTAATAAACTAAAACTTCCTCTGTTCTACTAAGAGAAGCAAAATTGCTGCCTAGGAAGCTAGACATGAGAGGGAAGGGATTGTTTACAAAGGGACAAAGCCATGATTAAGGTTTTAAAGCAAGTTGGGAATTTATACCCATTTTCCTACGGAATGAGAGATGATGGGAATGAAGGACCAGGGGCCTTGTGTATATTGTACAACTGCTCCACCATTGAGTGACCCGCTCGCCCTATGGATGCGTCTTTGCTGTAAAAGGCCAGTAGGAAACTCTGGAGTTCATGGGAGCCTATCAATAGGAACCTGTGCGTCTCTGGCTCTGATGTGGTAGGCTCTCAGAATGGGACAATTAGCTCCAGTGGATGTGAAAATTTAGCAGAGGCCAGCTCCCAGCCCTCAAGCCACACACTTGGCAGACTCTGCTGGCCTCTGTAAACTATGCTTCAGAGAGAGTTTACTTCCAGAGAGTGAGCTATAGGCGAAAATTATTCCCAGCTGTCTGTTTGGACGAATATTTTGCTGACAAGAACTGATGCTTCTGACCTCGTGTCAGTGTTGTTCTGATGGGATTTCCTGATATTAATTCTTATCTCAACATAGCATGACCACCAGATGGTGATTGAGAGTAAGAGAAGGCACCCTACTATGAAAATAAATCTCAGAGCGACTTATTTTAGTTTGTTTTTTTAATCATTTCATGTATCTTTTTTGATTTCTAGTTTTTGCATTTCCTTGATAAAGTGAATCTCAGATTATTGTCACATGTTGTTATAAGTGTTATCACTACCAGCAGTCCTGAGAATTCTGTCCAGGCAACCCAGAGACTTTCTAATACAAGGTGCCTGAAAACTTAAAGGCAACATTTTGATGGCATCTACAGGGATTAATGAAAGGCTTGGGTTCTAGTTTTGGTAATGCCTCCAATTCACTGTGTTCTTGGGCAAGTGCTTTGCTTCTCTGGATCCTGGTCTTCTCATATGTAAAGTTGTAAGGATTCAACTAATGTTGATGTTGACAGAAAAATGGTGAATGACATCAGTCGGATGCTTTTGATGCATAAAGTATTATTTTGAGTATCTGAGATGCATCAATGCATTTACTACTCCCACCGACACTATCAGGTAGATGCTTGACCCTAAGGTTAGCCTGCAGGTGAAGAGTCTGACAAGCTCCCTTTCTAAGAGCTCATTTTGAAAACAGCTATCTCTCCTTGATTAAAAAGAAAGAGGAGCAAGTGTTCTCTGGGGTAGTGAGCTAGAAGTGACTGTGCAGAATATGGGGCCTTCAATCTTCTTTAGCTCCAAAACAGGATGGATAATTTTCCCTGAAATCTGAAGCAGACCTCTGGATTCACAACTCCCTGAATTCCTAACTGAATAAAGACTTTTCTCCAGAAGCACTAGAATAGAAAAGGATTCTAGGTAGTACAGTTTCTCGGTCATCAGCATAGCTATGAAAATAATCCTACGTGCTCAATAATGTCAACAGGATAACAGTAAAATGACAATAGGAAAGCCACGGCTTCCATTTCAGATTTCCTGCTTCCCATGCCTGGCTGCCTGCTGAGTTTGTCAGCAGTTCTGTCTAGCTCAGCTGCTCAGCAAGCATGGGAAAGAGACAGGCGAGCTAGTTTGCACATGTGAAACTGAAACCCATAGGGCTATGGAGGGGGTTCTGGGTTGGTTTTGGTGTCTGCCTAACCTATATTTAAGTTGGTATACTTCTTGCCAATCCCTGGTAATGAGTTACTGACCTGGAAAATTCCTGACTTCTGTTGGTCAAACAGACTTCAGCTTCTGTTTTTCATTAGTAACAGTTGATGTGCTTTCTAACAAAGCCTGAAAAAGCAACGAGACATTGGAGAAAGGCGCCTCACGATGAAAGCAGAGGCAATGGCTCCCAGCTTCTGCTCTTCTCCCTCTCCTGCCTGCGTGTGGGGCAGGTGGGCTGTGGCAATGCCTCTGTTCAACATACTATGTGGAAGCCTGCCTCGTGTATGTAATATGCATAGTTCTGGGATCGTGTAATGATGGTGGCTAGTTTTGTGTTTGCCTGGGTGTCAGCACAATCAAATAGATGTAGAGGGATGAGTAGCTGTGAAATAGGAGATGTTTGGAAGCACAGTAGAGAGATGGCTATTCCTTGTGCCTTAGAAAAGTTTCTGGAGTTCTAAATGATCTTCAAGGGGGAATGGAGCCAAGATGGGTTTACAAAAGGAGAAGTTTGGAACTCAGAAGCCCTAGTTGTTTCTAGGTTCAAGGGCATAGATGCTACAAATATATGCATTTCCATGGGGTGAATTGATTCTGAATTTCACCTTTTACATTAAGGTGATGAGATTTGAAGGTGTGATTCAACTTTTAAGATTCAGCTTTTAAGAGAGAGGACAAGAGCTTTTTCCATTGACTTCTGGGATTTTTGTGTCCTCGTGATACCAGATATTGGTGGCCACAGGAGAGCAGATTGTTTTCTCGGTTCCCAGTCCCTCACTGAGCTCAGTGCTTGAATTCCCTAGTGTTCTACTTCGGAAGAACAGTGCTCACAAGGCTTTTGGAGGTGACTCAAGCTGAAAGCCACCTTGCTGCAGCGAGAACAGGTCTGTGCTGCAGGAGAAGGCCCACATCACAGTTGAGAAATACTTGTTATGATGCTCAGGATGAAAGGAACCCATGTAAAAACTGTTCCTAGTGTGCTCCAACACATTTCTGAAAGATGGTTCTCCTAATTGCACTGCTTTAGTTAAGTTCTGTAAATGATTCCCCTACTTGGATGAAAGGGGAAGAGCCGGCACAGTTAACTCAGAAACCACTATAATAACATTGCCCTGAGTTTTACTGAAATCCTTTTTGTTCTATGATATCAAGTCTCATGCCAGAGAACTGTCTGCTTGACACTCATACTAGAAGGTGCCAAATGTATTGCAAAACAAGCATTTATTGAATATGTACTATATATATGGAAGGCGCTATACTGCGTGCTCCCGGAAGTATAAACTGTTTGGTCTCTAACTTCAACTGATCACATGCTGTTAAGAGGGCCAGGTCGACATTCATGAAGCTGTAACAAGTTGAAACTACAATCTACAAAGAGACACAGTTATGGTATTAATTTTTATTAATAGAATTTATTCTAACCCATTGATTATCAGCATTCAATACTGTAGCTTGATTACTGGGAAGCCTAAATGTTAGACCCAATGGAATGCAGTAATTTGTAGACTTGATCTATATATATTTAAGTAATGATGACGTTAATAAACTTATGGCTTAGGGACCTAGGCACTTAGCCAAAGACAGATCAGTGGAAATCAGATATACAAAATGCAGTGAGTTAAAGCAAGTAAGCAAACTAAATTTATAAATATTCCCAGCAGAGTGTAGTCCAAAGGACTTGGCCTAAGAGTCACGGTATTAACTTTTTATTTTTGGATCCCTTAGAGACTGTGGGACTTGGGTAGCATTTAATTTCCTGTGAGCTTGCTTCCTCGTCTTACAACCAGGTGTGCTAACTATGTGGACTTTGTGGGGGTAGTTGTGATAAGTGGAATTGTGTGAGTGACAATACTGTACAAATTGTAGAACATCTTGGAAATGCTACCGGATAGTTTAAAGTGTTGTCAAGCATTCAGGGCCGTTTTCTCTCTCCTGTTGCCAGTGAGGATGTGTTAACATTTCTGCACTCGCTTTTTCCACTTGCATTGTGAGGTCCTTTCTTACAACCCCACGGGAGCACATGCAGACTTTTTGCTTCCTCATTGTTTCATGAACAATCGAGTACAATAGCTTTTTCTACAGCATTTGCTTTCCATTAACTACCACAAATAGTCTGTGGCTATTTCAGGCTATTCAGGACAAGGTGTGCGGATTGTAAGGGAAAACTACACCTTTTATAAAAGAAACTAGAACTTAGGAAACTTTTGGTTACCACTGAGGTTTTTGGAACCAAGTCCCTGAGTAACAACTCTTATCTACTTGGTAATTAGGCCTTTTGACTTCCCAAATGAATACAATAACAAATTGTGCAGAATATGGCATCTTTCTATATGCTATGTTCTTTTAATGTGTGTGTGTGTGTGTGTGTGTGTGTGTGTGTGTGTGTGGTTATTTTGTTGACATGTAGGTCTATGAACCATGCTGAGTGCCAGGTGCCAATGGAAACCAGAAAAGGATGTCGGATCCTCTGGAACTGGAATTACAGGTTGTTGTGAGTCACCTGACATAGGTACTAGGAACAGAACCCAGATCCTCTGCAAGAATAGCAAGTGCTCTTGAGACATGTCTTCAGCCCCTGTACTATGGTCCTGTCTCCCCTATTACCCAAGACCGTGTTCTCATGTGCTCCAGTAGTGGCAGCAACTGTCAGCTAAACTTCCAAGTTAGAAATGGCTGGTATCTAAGTAGATGTGAGAGGGTTACTGTGAGCTGGAGGCTGTCCTTAGAATCCCACAAATGCCCCTGGATTGTTTAAGAGGGATGTTCTGTAAATGGTACATAGAATATGCTGAGTTTGGCAACAGACCTGATTGGGGATTCCTTAGACGCTCTTCTGATCAAGGCTTCTGCCAATAATTTGTCTGACACTGGAATTTTCTAGTTCTACATGGACTACAGACTGTTTCGAGAGAAGTTGAATACCTACATACACTGCTTCATAGTCCCTGTACTCTGTTTTAGGGAGAAAGTCTCATAGAGCAGGCATCCGTGAGTTGCCTTGATCATAGCATTTTCTGGGCCACTGTTTTCCTAGCACTTACAGATATGATGGTGTCTTGGGACAAGGCTCTCCCTGTGGCACCAAAGAGCTCACCTGACTTGAGATCCCTCAGTGTCTCTTTTCCCTGGATGTGAGATTACTGTCCAAAGTCACTCATTGGTCTCTATTGGATGTTGGGGTTGGGAGGTGATCTAATCAGAAGCTTATGATACTGAATATAGAAAGATGATCTGTACATATAGGGAAGTAGATGTTAGAAATATAAAACCAAGGAGCATGCAAAAGGTGCTTGCTGTGGAGACTTTAAGAGCCAAGTTCAAATTTCCAAGATCCCATATAAACTTGAAAGGAGAACTCCACAAAGCTATCCAGGACCTTCTGGCTTTCAGGGTTTCCATAGAGAAGTCAGGTGTAAGTCTGATAGGTTTACCTTTATAAGTAACTTGGCCTTTTTCCTTTGCAGCTCTTAATATTCCTCCTTTATTCTGTATGCTTTGTGTTTTGATTATTTTATGGCGAGGGGATTTTTTTTTTGATCCAGCCTATTTGGTGTTCTGTATGCTTCTTGAACCTTCATAGGTACATCTTTCTTTAGGTTGGGAAAGTTTTCTTTTATAATTTTATTAAATATATTTTCTGGACCATTGAGCTGCACTTCTTCTCCTTCTTCTACTCCAATTATTCTTAGGTTTGGTCTTTTTATTGTGTCCCATATTTCCTAAATGCTTTGTGATGAGAGTTTGTTGGACTTGCTGTTTTCTTTGATCAGTGCGTTTATTTTCTCTATGTTATCTTCAGAATCTGAGATTCTTTCTTCTATCTCTTGTATTCTGTTGGTTATGCTTGTTTCTGTAGTCTCTATTC
>NC_022016.1:37014955-37020718 GCF_000317375.1 Microtus ochrogaster
TTTTTTACATGCTGTTTAAGGGCGTCAATCACTTTCATAAAGTCAATTTTTTCTACTTCTTCTTGATTAAGGTGTTCATGTCCTCCTGTTGTGAGGTAGCTGGGTTCTGGTGGTTTCATGTTGTTTTTCAGATTGTTGGGTGAATTCTTGCATTGGCACCTGTCCATCTCTTCCTCCGAATGCTCCCTTATGGATCTTCTTTTACAGGATCAGGTCTCCTTGCCTACTGATGTACCTTCCAAGTGATGGCACTCCCCAGTGATGGCTCTCCTGGTTCTCCAGTGATGTCTCTCCTGGTGCCAAGATCAGATTTCCATGCTGATTGGGTAGCTCGTAAACAAAGCGCCTACCTTGCTTGGTGCATGCAGGCTATTGAAACAAAGGAACTCCCACCCGCCTGGTTTCCCTCAGGATTCGGCCCCAGCGCCCAGACAGGCTGAGCTGGGTGATGTTATGTGCCCGAAGAGGGAAGGGCCTGGTGATGCATTTTTAAGAGAAGAGAAATCTCACTGTTGCAAGCACTGTTTGTTCTCTAGGCTCCTGCCCATTAATTGCAGCCACTGTAGAGGATGAAAGATATTAGAGCTTCAAATTAGTTTTCCATTCGTGGGAATCAACTGTTTCCATGCTTGCTCATTTAGTCCTCATTGTGGCCCAAAGCAAACATTCAGAAAACATTGTGCTTGACTAAAAGCAAATGAACAAATTTGATATTTTTCATTTTTGTTGTTTTATTTTTATGGTAAAATAGATACATGGGTCATAGCAGAGTCAGTCATCGTATTTGGCTTTCTCAACATGGTGCTGGTGAAAGTATGATTCATAGCCTCAGACCCTACCTACCATCTTGTATTTCAGCATTTAACAGATACATACCGAACACTTAACTATAAACAGACCAATAAATAAATAAGATCAAATCCTACCCTTGTGGAGTTTAGATTGGTTTTTGGAGATAAATCAAATAAATAGGTTCAAGTCCAGTGGTATAAAATAAAACAGGAGCCTTAGTGGAGAGAAGAGCTCATAGAGAAAGACCTTGAAGGAAGCAGAGATTTCGAAAGTCTTCCAGAAGGAACAACAAATGTGGAGAGAAGGAAGTAGGGAGCTTGAGGGGCAGCTAAGATTGGATCAGGGAAAGCAAGAGGAGAGTCACAAGAGGTCACAGAGAACACAGTGGAGGCTGCAGGTCAAAGGGCGCCAGCCCAGTTAGAGGAGAACGTTGGCTCTTTTCCTAGGAGATGAGACACTGGGCAAGAATCTTGGACAGAGGAGTGGTGCTGTTGAATGTAGGCTTTAGTGGAATCACCCTTGCTGCTTCGCTGGCAATGGAGTGTGGGGACAATATGGGGAAGTGAAGATTCAGAGAGCGACAGATTCTTCTACCGGTGGAGACTAGTAGCAGGGATGCTGCGGCGCTCTATCACTTTTCTTCGGAAACAATATATTTCTTTTTTTCCTTTCTTTTTTTAGTGGCTGGAGAGACAGACGTGGGTGCTGGAAACCCAACTCTTATATTTTTGGTTGTGAGCCTAGCCTTCAACGGCTGAGCCATCTCTCCAGCCCAATATTTCTTGTTTAATTTTTGTTGTATTTGTTTATTTATTTGCCAAGAACATATTGTCTTAGAGTCCATTGTTTTCATACTTTCTCAGTAGTGAATGTGTGAACTTTACCTGTATCGCTCACACTTACACATCACTTAACTGGGCTCTATCCTGAGAAATGCATTGCTAGGCAGTTTTATAGTAAGTACTATCAGAGCAAGTGTATACAAACTTTAGAAGTCCGCATGTCATAGCAATATTATCTTGTGGGATCACAATGACATAAGTGATTACTTGTTACTGAAATGTTGTCATCCAGTTCAAAACTATACATTTTACTTGGTGGTATTATCACAACTGTGCACAATATGGACTTGTGAGTACTGAGGGAAACTTAATTAAATCGCTATTTTTATTTGTCTTTTAAACTATCTCAGGGGAGAATTAAGGAAAAACTCTGCCTTGTTTTGTTTTTTTTTTATCAGAATCTTGCACTTGCATTTTCTTTGTCTTGTATTTCCTCATTTAATAGCTGATCCTCTTCTGAAAGTATGTCTCCCAGCCCCAGTTTCATGCAGAAGGAGACCTGAGGCTCCCATTCCACATGCCGCCCATCACACTCCCAATATACAATCACAGAGAGTATGGGAACTGAATGACTACGACTTGAGGTCTTCCTCTTATTTCCATATGTACATATACTATATATATATATTTAGATAAAGTTTTATTTTTGTGACTTAGAGATGATAATCATGCCAAAAGACTATGCAAAATACAGTCTCCCTTTTGGAAATAATTAAACCCCAGAACAGGAATGTGTTTAATGATATAATCATAGCATGCATGGTACTCTGTCACAGACTGTTGATTAGGTTCATATTTATGAGTAATTGTTAGGATGAGTTTATTCGAGTTTATTTCCATCTGATACCTCTGAAGGATACAACCCATGAAAGGAGCATTGCTAAGATTCATCCCGTGTTTGTCAAATTCCCATGATGGGCCCCAGAGGGACATTGCACTATAGGCACAGTGACTGATTTTCAAATTGAAAATTTGGACTTCTAATCACACAAGCAGCTCTTTTGCTGGGCAGATATTAGGACAGAATGAATGCCATGTGGTCTTGGAGAATCAGACACAGGATGTGGCTGAGACACTGAGTGCTACAAAGAGGCAGAAGACTTGAGTTTCCTTCACATGACTCTTGAAACCTTGCTGTGTATACAACAATAAAAATGGGATAAACGTGGTTACAGGCATTTTCAACACACATTAATACTATTGTGGCTTTTGGTTATACACTTATTTGATGTGGTCTTTTTAAGAAGTCTCTTTTCCTTACTAATGTGGGATTTGAGCCATCTTCTCCTCACAGGGCTAGTCCCATGAGGAATGGAAGCCAGGGAAGTGGTTTCTCGCACGACTCTTCCTTCAGTGGTGGCTGGCTCGCTGCCAATGTCACTAAGCCTTTTAGTACTACTGGCACTCATGTGGCCTCTTTGTGTGTTAAGCTGCACCAACCGATTTTCAAGACAAGTGATCGACTTAGGAGCTTGATGGGTGAGGCGTACCATAGAGGGAATTCCCCCAGCATTAAGCTTCTGCCACTTTAACCACTACAGCTGGTCTTAGATTCTAAGTACATAAATCTCCTTGTAAGTGGCTTTGTTAGTTCCAATTCCTAGTTCACCTGTATGAATTCTATTTCCGTATCTGGGTCATCGTAAAGCCATTCTGATGTGAGCTCATTCTGGATAGTCTTATGCTCTGGTGTGCTTAGTTTTATACTTCTGTTTCGGGACAGTTAAAATAAAAGAGCAATACACTCTCTGTGAGCGCAGGTCAAAAGCCTAAGGCTGCTCTTCAACTTTTGCAAGTAGTCAACAGTGCTTATTAGTATAAAACATTCATGCCACACAGCTCACAACGAGCTCCCCTTGACATTTGTCCCTGGTGTTCACTTCACCCCTCCAGGTGAAATACAGGGCTGCCTCAGGCCAGGTCCTTGGCCAATGCAGTTAGCGACGCAGAAAGCAATTGGCGTGTCCTTTCCTCCCTTCCATCTTCCTCTCTCACACACACTCCCTCTCCTTTTACTGGACATAGATTTTTTTCTCACATAGATTTTACTAATTAGTTTTCCCTCTTATTACTCCTCCCAATTCCTCCCCACCATCCCTCCCATCCAGATCCACCCCCTTCTGTCTCTCATTAGCAATGAAGCTTCTGAAGGGTAATAATCATAAAATAAAAATTAACGCATCGGCATAGGACAAAACAAACAAACAGAAGAAAAAGGGCCCGAGAGAATGTATCAGAAACGAAGACCCACTCATTCACACACTCGGGAAGCCCATTAAAAACACAGAACTAGAAGCCATAATAGATACACACAGTACCTATGGGATAAAAGAGAGAGAATATTATATTAAAACCAAAAAAGCTCCAATGCAACATTTTGAGCCCAAGAAAGCACCAAAGATACCCCTGAGTTTGTTATGTGCTGGCCCCCACTGCTGGGCGTGCAGGCCAACTTTAAGAGTAGTTTCTTCCCCGAGTGAGCCCCCCTTGGTGGAAGCTAAATTTTCATTTGCAGGTGAGTATAGATAGGAAATGACTTCAGGATTAGAGATGAGGGAATGTGTCTACTTATAGCTCTGGGACCCCATCTCGTGCAGCTCCATGCAAGTCCTGTGCATGCATACTGCCTCTGTTTCTGTGAGTTCATATGTGCTTTGAGGAGTGGAGGAGAAGGTCTGTCTACATTATCCACTGGAGATGGGGATGGGGGGCGTGTCAGAGAGGAAGGGAGACCACAGCAGGTGTTCCACTGCAGTGCTGGAATGGGCCTGGGGCAGTGGGTTTGGAGGAGGGGTGGGAGGCGGACAGGTGAAGAGCCGCAGCTAATCTACCAACTTCCCTGACTGGGGTGACCCGAGAATTCCCAGCAGACAGCTGATGTAGTTCAGTGCTACCATAAAGCAGTGAGCTGAAGAAGAAAATGTAAAGGTGAAATCTCTGTGATACACTGGAGGTGGGGTCGGGGGGGCCTTAGCAAGTGGTCTAGTACAGAACTGGGACGGAAACGGGGAAAGGATTTGGAGACGCCAAGGAAGAGGTAGCTAGCCTCCCTGCCTCCTTAGCTGAACTGGCCTGTGATTCCCAGGGAATGCCGGCTGAGTTGGGCACTGGGATAAAGCAGTGGATGGCAGGAAAGGTGGTTTCAAGGGAAAGATCTGTGCGACACACTGGAAGTTGTAAGGGGAAGGGGAAACTATAGCAGGTGTTCTGAGCTGAAGCAGAGGTGAAGATCTGCAGTCAGCCTACCTGCATCCTTGACCAGAGTGCAACCTTGGTCCCTTTGAGGACCTTTGAGCACTTCAAAGAAAAGGAAAACAGCAGCAGCAACAACACTCTAGTGCTATAAGGAGCCATGTAGAGTCATTGGGTCCGGTTCTGTGACTTTATAGATGACAACGTAAGACAAATATGTGTATCCTGACTGAGACAAGCTGATGGAGCCAACTTGAAAAGATAATTGGAAAAAGAAGCACAGTTTGCTAGTCTTACAACATGCCCGGAGCCATTTCATTTCCTGTGAAGTGATCACCTGCTTCACTAAGCACATGGAAAGTCTATGCTGGACGCAGAGCCAGAGCTGAGTGTCTAGCTCTTTGTAGTGTCTTTCAAAGCTCTTGTGTATCTTCAAAAGGATCTGGAACCTCTTACAAAATCTGCGCTATAGAACTTGGCTGTATAGTCACAGATAAATTCAAAATAGTAGTTCAGATTTGTGACAAATTATTCTAGTCTCATGCTATGGGTCTGGAAATTTGAAGTCTATTGAATTGATGTAAGATGAAGTGATATTTTCATGCAAAGCATAGTCTTAGTGGGCTGTGGTGATTTGAATGAGAATGGTCCCTGTGGGCTCATATATTTAAATACTTGGCCCCCAGTTGGTAGAACCATTTGGGAAGGATTAGGAGGGTGTGCCCTCATTGGCAGAGGCATGTCACTAGGGATGGGCTTTCAGATTTCAAAAGCCCTTCCTTTCCCAGGTAACTCTCTGTCTCTCTCTGTCTCTCTTTCTCTCTCTCTGTCTCTCTCTCTCTCTGTCTCTCTCTCTCTCTCTCTCTCTCTCTCTCCCTCTCTCTCTCTCTCTCTCTCTCTCTCTCTCTCTCTCTCTCTCTCTCTCTGTGTGTGTGTG
>NC_022016.1:37020818-37054745 GCF_000317375.1 Microtus ochrogaster
TCTCTCTCTCTCTCTCTCTCTCTCTCTGTGTGTGTGTGTGTGTGTGTGTGTGTGTGTCTGCCTCCTACTTTTAGATGAGGGTGTAAATTGCAGCTTCTGTTCCAGCACCATGCCGGCTGCCTGCCTGTTGCCATGTTCCCCATCACGATAACCATGGACTCTAACCCTCTGGAACCGCAAGCTCCCACTCTTTCTTCTAAAGGTTGCCTTGGTCAGAGTGCCTTTCACAGCAATAAAAATGTAGCTAAGACACGGGCTTTTCTGAATCTATAAATAAAGAATACCACAGCTGCTAATGAACATGGAACTGTGATGGTATTTTGTTCCCCATATGCCTTTAAAATGTGAAGCTTCCTCTCTTCCATCGCTTTTTCTCATATTTAGAGCCACCTTTATAGGCATGGCTACTTGGTTCTGTGTCTCTCACCGTTTTCCATCTGGCATTTTCCTCTAGTGCTCTACTGCTCGTCCACCTCAAGCCTTACCCTCTGGCCTTCTTCTGTTTCCAGGCAACATGATTTCCCCCAGCTAGCCACAGCCCTGCAATCACTACTGACGCTTTAACTCAAGCCCCATGCTCTCAACTGTCTTCTGAACATGGTACATAGATGACCTTTTGTCCTATCCAAGCCCCACAGAAAACAGAGCCTGAACTCTGGAGCTTTTGCTGGTCCTCAAACTTGGTTTGAGCAAAGCAATGATTAAGGTGCTCCCATTTCTCTCATTTCACAGCTTCCCTTTCCTTTGTACTGAAAATCTGCCGGCTGTGCAGCACATTCTGCCTTCCACATTTGTGCTGCTAAATGCACATGCATACACACTCACACGCACACCTGTGCATGCACAAGATAAAGCTCAAGAATTGAATGGGCCAAAAGAACTTATTTAGAAGGAAATAGTTTGTAGTAGGGTCTTATTTCTGTTGAGATAACAGCTATCTTCATATAAAGAAGAAAACTGTGGTTATGCCAAGAAGCTCATGGATTTTGGGGTGTCAGTATAAAAATGTAATCCACTGGGCATTCTCCTCTCTCTGATTGAAGAGCTTGGTGACTTCTAGAAAAGTGACAAAACAGAGAGCTTTGTGTCTAGAAACGAACTGACTGGCTTGCCCTGTGCCTAATGGTTTGTCACGTGCAAATAGAACCTTGTAAACTTTCCTTTGTTTATTTTCCCAAAAATCACACATAAAATTTATTACAGTTAGTAAACAACCGAAGTTTGAAGCTCAGGTCTCTCAAATCAGAACATTAGAGCTAGGTCAAGGGAAAGCCAGATTTGTCTACTTCCTAGTTGTGCTGGAATGGGAACTGAGACCCAGAAAGCTTTGGTGATCTGTCCAAACTCACACAACTCTCTACAGAGCTGCAAAGGCCTTGTCTCCTGACCTTCCAGTCTAGAACTCTGGCTTTTAAATACTCTGAGTCCCTTTCCTTTACCTGTCTTCCAGTGCGTTCCCAAGCCTACCAGAAACCCCATATATTCTAATTCTTAATCTAGTACATTTTAGTGTACTAAATACACAGACACATAACTCATAATAAGAAACAAAGCTATAAATATAACGAGCATACTTCTCAAAGTTTAAAGAAAAAAAGACATCTTAAGATAATGGAGGCTTCTGGTTCTCTGCAATCTGGCTCCTGTCAGTACTCTCCAGAGCCAGACCCCAGTGTCTCCAGTGCTACAGAAAATACGCAAACACACTCACCTAAGAATTAAGTACAGGAATACTTTGTTGCCCAATTTTCCTCTTAAAATCTGACACCAGAGGGAACTGTATTTTAACCACTGATAATTACCATAGGCTTTCTGTATCCTGTATTTTTCTGAGTTACAGAGCCATGGAGGTGGAAGAAGACTACTCTAGCATACCTCCATGTGTGGTCACCAAGAACAAACCAACCTGTGACATTCTGGGATGTTCGAGCCAAGGCTTTCACATAACATGTGATCTAGCCGAGATTTCTGCCTGCTGTCTCTTTGGCATTGCCTTTTCTTAGTGCTTAGCTACAGTGCCTTCTAATCCCATACAGCGTCTTAGGACGGGACTCTTAGTTATAGTGTATACCCCCATCACGTCATTTCCTGCTGCCCTTCAAAATGTTCCTTGACTCTTGACATGCTAAATATGACCTCATGTCATCATGAAAGTGATTTGGCGTGTTCACTCTGAAGGTGGAGCTCCCAAGCTGGGTGTTAGGGAGTGAGAGTGAAGACAATGGGGACTTCACCCTTTCACAACCACATTGATCAGATCTATGCTCTATGTAGTAACAGAGTGGGAAGGTGTCACATGGCTGCAGATTCCTGAGAAAGATCAAGATGGTACAGAACTGGCAAGGAGCC
Organism: Microtus ochrogaster; assembly: GCF_000317375.1. Classification (NCBI taxonomy): domain Eukaryota; kingdom Metazoa; phylum Chordata; class Mammalia; order Rodentia; family Cricetidae; genus Microtus; species Microtus ochrogaster. The sequence goes on from NC_022016.1 coordinate 37,023,168, forward strand.
TGCCCAATATTACCTGGAATGACCTAATAGGAACAAGGAGAATCACTTACGTCTGATGCCTGCTCCCCAAATATCCAATTTATGATGAAAATGAAGCCTAGTGAGTGTATTCCAGGAGCCTCTGGGAACACTATGGCACATGGACAAACCTCTCCATGATGCTCTTTCATTATAACTTTAAAGTAACATATGCTATTTTTTAAGTCTGAATTAATGTTTTGGGTTTTATTTTCTCCTATACTAGAAATTGAACTTAGATTTTCATTCATGCTGGACTGTGTTGCACTAACATTCCAGCACTGATATACCTCTTCTAATGCTAATGATTTTGTTTTCTTCAGCCTCGTTTCAGAACCTATATTAATAGCAGCTAGTGGTATTCTGCTTCTGTTCGTCATAATTCAGAGTTGTGCCCAGACTGTACTGACACTTACCCCTTAGCGTCCATTACATGGGCTCTCTCTCTCCCCCCCTCCCTCCTTCCATCCCATTGTGCCCCGTCGTGTGTGTATATGTGTGTATGGTGTCTGTGGCTACCACTGCAGCCATCCAACACACATGACAGCTGTCATATATACCCTACCTAGACCTAGCCCTTGCTATTGAATGTCTTAGAATCCAATTATTATGGAATTCTTTGTAGCTAATTTGAGAGTAGAAGGTTAGTGGCAGGCATCTTATTTTATCAACATAGTCTGTTTTTACCCTGGGTAACATAAGAGTTGATTCTAGTGGGTAAAGATCATTTTAGGTTTGTTCTTAATTGTCAGAGTATAGCTAAACAAACTGTTCAGGGAAGGTGCATTTTTAAAATGACCACCAGGTGTCAGCAGAGGATGTGAAACTCTTGGCAGCATCTGCAGTCTTGGTTTTAATTCAACGAAGCCATTCCCATAGGCAGTCAGCCTCCACTGGGCCCCTGCTCTTCCAAATTAGTGTCAAATTCTTTCTCCTCAAATCTGTATCCTATATTTACTCTTTTCTCATATAACATGTAATTCTGTCATGCACATTGATAGATCTATAAAATAGGCTACTGGGACAAGACCAGGGAGTTAGTACCATAATAAATCTCATATGCATTTTATGAAATTTCAAGCAAAGCCTAATTATCCAGCATACATTGTTAACACTACTTTATGCCTTTTCTTCTTTCAAAAAGTAATTTGTGTGTGTATGTGTGTGTCCGCGCGCGAGCACACACGCACGTGCAGACACACTTTGCTAATTTTCTTGAGTTTCTCATCTTGCCTCTTTGGTAGACTGACAGAAATCTGAGATCTTTAGTGTGGAACACTGAGCTGCAGCATGGGACAAAACTGTGGAAATACTTTAGCCTCAGTTGGAAAAGTAGTGGTAATTTGAAAACTTTCACTTTTGAATATGTCACCAAGCTATTAGTGAATTTAAGGATCTAGCAACTGTGGGATGGTGGGGACACAAAGCAACTCATGGCTTCACCAGCCCCAATTACTGAGGCCTGGGAACTGCAGGGAATGAAAAGCAAGGCCTAACACACAGTCTTGAGCCTGCTATCCTAAGTAAAGGCCTTAAAAATACACAGGGCTAGAATTTAGACATGTTGTAAGGTTTCAGTCAAAATGGTTGATGATATTTGACAAATAGCATTATAACCAATCTCAAGAGATCGATAATCAGACTCTTCTGTTGCTTTATAATGAATAAAGTATTGTGTGACAGTAGTTCAATAGGGATTCTAAACTATCTAGAATATTTTCTTCATAGAGATTTTAATGATAATGGACAAGAATACCCTTGTTCTTCAAATGTTCAGGATGGCCTTAAGACTTGCTCTATCCTCATATGCCATTGAAGGAAGGAGCCAGCATTCTTTCTGGGATCATACCTAGCTCAGTACCAGACAGACACACACTGGAAGAACGCCTTTCACACATGTCTTATGATGTTCTATAAGAGTTTTTTTTTAAGTGTCTTTATTGACTTGATTTCCAATTAATGTAAAAACTATATTCAGGATATGTAAGGGGCAGGTCTAATTGCATAGCAATCAATGTGCCTTTACTCTGTGACAGTTTTGGATAATGGCCTCTGACATTTCTTGCTGTTCAGGGAGTCCTTCAACAAGTATGCCTTGCTCATATAAGCTTTATTCTTGACCTGTAATCACATTGCTCTATGTCTATGGTAGTTTGAATGAGGATGGCCCATGAATTTAGATGCTGTATTTGTATATATTCATATTCCCTCTGTGGGTGAAACTGTTTGGGAAGGATTATGAGCTGTGATCTTGTTGGAAGAGGCGTATTATTGGGGCCAGACTTTGAGATTTCAAAATCCCATGCCATTCTTAGCTTTCCCTTTTTGCTCGTGCTTATGGATCAGGATGTGAGCTTTTAGCTACTGCCGTAGCACTGTGCCTCCCTGCCCGCTTCCATGCTCCCTGCCATGATGGTCATGTACTCCTTCTGGAACTTGAAGCACCAAGTAAACTCTTCTGTAAGTCACCTTGGTCACGTCTCTCTTCACAGCAATGAAAGAGTAACGGAGACAATGCCTATTCTCACCTCTTCTGGATATAGTTTCATGCTGTCTTCTCTTCCATTTACAGATCACCGGGGTGATCCTGTTGGCTGTTGGAGTCTGGGGAAAGCTTACTTTGGGCACCTACATCTCCCTTATTGCTGAGAATTCCACAAATGCCCCCTATGTGCTCATCGGAACCGGTACCACTATTGTTGTTTTCGGCCTCTTTGGATGCTTTGCTACATGCCGTGGTAGCCCATGGATGCTGAAACTGGTAAGTTTATTTCAGTATAATGTGCTTTCTCAGTTATTTTCTGTAAAACAATAAATCCACATGATGGTTAAGTAGCCCTTCTCTGAGCCCCACACACCGACACAAAAGACTTTAATATTCATTGATTTTAATTTTACACCATACTTGTAACTAATCCACCTTTCAATCCCCCCAGTGGGAAAAACAATCCCAGACACAGCCTGGCACAGCAAATATAGTCCCAGTTTCCTGAGGTAGATTGGCAAAGCACTGGCCATTGATCCCAGTGAACGATTAATGTCTTCTTGGCAAGGGGCCCTGTACTAGTCTTCAACTGTGGCTTGGAAATCTCCTCAGGCATTCATTGTGTGACTTTGATGAGCAGGAGATCATCCTGAGCCCAAGCATCCTTACATGCCTACGTTCCCATTGGAGCAGGCCTCCCTGTGTCCTTGAGTTTTGACGTGCAAGGATGCCTGTGTATGCTTTTCTCTCCCCTCACACTCTCTGGCCCACTGTGGGAGTTCAACTAAGGTAGACCCTCTCACTCAGAGGACTGATGCACTGAAAAGAACCAGCCTGTGCACTCCTAGTGCAGACAGAGCAGTGACGGTGACGGATCCCCAAAGGTACACCGCTGAAAGACTCTTATTGCGCCTTTAATGGTCATTAGAATCTTAGGGGCCTCTGTTAGCTTTAGCCTTAAGAAATGAAAAACCACAAACAATAACAGCTTGTCCTATATGGAGGCCCAAAGAGGATGTCTGAACACAACAGTAAATGCTCTTTTTCCCACTTGCCTTCTTCTAGTTATCTTCCCAGAGAGCTTTCAGGTAGATGGTAGGCCTTGTATGCACTAGGCCTTTTATGCACAGAGTAATGATACTTCTGATCATATTTTCTATGAGGTCTAAAGATAAATTATATACCTAGGCATAGGGAATCATAATCTCATGCTTCATATTTTAGTGGTTGTGCTGTTTGTAGAGAATTTCACTAATATTTAGAAAACATAAATATTTTAACCCCGTGCTTTCTTAAAGTATGTGTCACTAAGAAGAGTTATATATGACCCTATGTGCATTTGTATTTGACTTATATACTTATAAGTCATATGTACACATTTATAGGTAAGTTATGTGACATTGTGTAGTCCATCCAGATCATCATTTAGGGTCATTACAAACATTCAGAACTGCTATATTTCATTTGGAGAGGAGAAGAAGCAGGTCATGAGACATATGACTTGTTGGTAAGGAATTAATTCCTCTTCCTTTTGTCTGTTTTTCAAAGTCAGAAAATGGGGAAAGCCTTCCTAACTCCTAAGTGCTGTGTAACATCTTTGAACTCAGATGTTTGCCTACGTGTGTACAGAGACCCAGAGAAAGAGTGTGTGTATGTTTCCAGCTGGGAAGCGCAGGTAGAATGAGATGAGAAACACTTGGGATTAGTAGTAGTAGCGCCTGTACTTATAGAGGCTATAACTGAATTTAAATTTGTAGAGGCTATAAATTCCATTCCATTCTCAGCCCAGAGGCAAGCATCCCCACAAGAGCCTGCTGAGGGTACAATGTTCAGGGGTAGTCAAAATAGTGAAGAGGCACGTCCTGCTATACACATCCTGGTCTTTGACAACAGATAAGATGGTGCACTTCAAAATAAAGTGGGTTTTTAGTCATTTACTCTGAGATGTGGCCAAGAAGATGGAGAAGTTTGCCTAAATGGCTGATGTGCATACTAAATCTGAAAGCAGGACCAATATCAGCAAATGGAAATTGGAAATAGGTAGACCAACAACCAGGGGGCGAAGAAGTCTTTCCAGTAACTGGAACAGTTAAAAAATAGAATAGGCAGGGCTGGAGTGGCAGTTCAGTGGCATAATACTGGAGGCCCTAAGTTTCACTGCAAAAAGAGTGTAAAAAAGAAATGAAAGTTATCTGCATAGATTGACTTTACAGGCGCTCTCTCACCATTAAGAAGTTGGCTGATGAGTCTCCCAAACACCACAGAACTATATGTCCTGTGACCTGACCTATAGAGCGGATTTTTTTTCTAGCTTGAATATTTTCATATTGAAGGTAGATGACACTTTGGAGTGGGTGGCCCTTTTAGGTCTCCCCTGATTGGTCTGGGCAGAAGGGCACAGTGTCAGTGTTAGCTGAGGTCTCCCCAGCATCCATGCCCCAAAACATTTGTGCATATTAAAAAGGCAGTTTTCTACGTTGATACTCATGCATGAAATTCCAAGAAGGTTACTTCCATTTCTGAACTTTCTCAAGGATAATAAGGACTTGTCTAATTGCCCCTAGCAGAAAGGTTTACCCTGAAAAAGCACGCTTTTAAAATATCTGTCTGTTTTTCTCTCTCTCTCTCTCTCTTTCTCTGTGTGTGTGTGCAGGGGTCTGTGTTTGAATGTGGGCATATGCACCCAAGTACAGGTACCTACGGAGGCTAGAGGGATTGAATGACCCATTTTTCCAACCCTTCAAAGCCTTCTTAATCCTGCCTTGTGACTTTGTCCCTGTTTGCTTCATTTTTAGTATGCCATGTTCCTGTCCCTGGTGTTCCTGGCTGAGCTTGTAGCTGGCATTTCTGGATTTGTCTTTCGTCATGAGGTGAGTATATTCATGGTAGAAAACTCAGTTCAAGAGGCTTTGTGAAGAGGAGTTTTGAAAATGAATGGAATATGTAAAGGGCGCATACGGGCTAGCCGGGAACATCCTCCAAACTTTAGACCCTTCACTGTGGATCCTTCCTTGAGCTTTCTCTCTGGCTCTTTCATAAAATGAGTCTCCTCTCTGTTTTAAAGCAGTAGCTTCCAATATGTATTCCTTTGAGAGTAGCTATTTGCACAAAGCACATGTATTTCTCTGTAAGATTTCTGGTGCTAGAAGCAAGCTGAGATAATTGGCTTGCTTATAAATCCATTATTCTACCACAGAAAGAGCGGGAACACTGTAGCAGATAGGCTCATGGGAATGGAAACCTAGCACACAGGTTGAGTGCTCCTAGGAGTAGTGTGGCTGCGGTTGAATTCTAGCAGCATGCCTTCCTGGGTTCTGTTTTTGCATGCTGAGTTATATTCCCCAGGAGCTTGCCTTGTGTATGTTCTCTTACTTTTCCTATTATCCTTTTGACGTGGACTGTAGGTAGCATGCCAAATGCCAAAGCTATGTTCCAGGACCGGTTTCCTATGATGCTGCATCTAAAGTAGACTGCTCACTCTTTACTGTCAGCTGAAGAGAGAAGGGGGGCAAAAGCATGACCTAAGTGCATGTGTGAAAAAGAGAAGTTCTCTCTTTTCCATGCAGTCACTAGGGATTTCAGTCTTGCCTTGATCACTTTGACTAAGTGGTGCAACTCATGGGGTGGCAGTCGCTCACATTGGTACCACTTGCTTGGACTAATGCTGTCAAGAAGCCTGGATTGCCTAGAGGACCGCCACAGCCTTGTTTCTTGAGCATATGTCCTCAGGGTGACACAAGGCCTATTCTGTATACAATTCCCTACCCTGAGATACAACACGGGAGTAAAATGAGGTGACAGAGTTGGATCTGGTAGCCACTTTGGCTTGTAGCTAAATGTCCCGTAGCTAGTGTCCCTTAACTAGCCCCTGGACATTATTTCCAGGACTTAGTATGGAATATGCCTAATTGGGAGGGTTACCATATTTAGCTTTGAGCATGCCGCCAGCCAATTACTGCCACTTGCTGCTTTCGTAATTCAGAGGCACTTCACGAATCAGGGGTAAGGTTTGCCACAAGCCATGTGACCCAGTAGTCTACCTATCAACTACCTATCTTCCTCAGATTTTCAAAGAGGTGAGATGGAACTTAAAAATGATCCCAAGGGCAAATGTGTCCACCGACAAGGAGAAAAGGCTTCGTTAGCTTTCTCCTAACAAGAAAAGCTTTTGTCCTTCAGCCTCTTCTCTTTTGGTCTTGGTAATCAGAGCTAACATGAGTGGTGGCTTTGTCCAACTCCAGTCAGGTAGAAGAGAGGTCAATTTGGAGCCCAAACCTCAGTCTTCCCATTCTGCTGGTGGCCTGTCTGCTACAATTCAGTCTGCAGAAAGCCAAAGAAGGTCGTAAAAAAGGAAGCTTGGTATGAATCAAGTCAAAGAAAAATAACTAGCAAAATCATGTCTGAGGTTTGGCCAGTCACCCTTCCAGCCCTTCCAGAACCCGCCTAGCCTCTTCAGTGAGCCATCTGACGGGCGGCGGGCGTGCTTCCTTCTAAATTGGTGGTTGAAACCAACTTTTTTTCTTTAAATCCCTCAGCTAGTTAACCCTTTGGTGAATTTTTGAGCACCTTTGTCTCAGAAAACAACAGGGCTTGCCCTCCATAGTCAGCACTTCCTGAGAAAATTTCAGAAGAAATGGTGCTGGGGTAGAAGCTGGGAGGAATCGGAGTCAGTTAAGGCTACAGTGACCTGGAACCGCATTCCCCTTTGCCTTCCGTAGATCAAGGACACGTTCCTGAGGACTTACACGGAGGCCATGCAAAACTACAACGGCAATGATGAGAGGAGCCGGGCCGTGGACCATGTGCAGCGCAGCGTAAGTTTCCGGAAAACAGAGGAGAATGGAGCTTGCGTAGGAAGTTCCGGGCTTAGACCTCTAGGCCTGGTATTGATAGTTTAGATCAGTTGCTTATGCTGTTCATCCTCACTCTCTAACTCTTGGTCCAGTTCTATTCTGAAGAGTTGGTTCCAAACATTTGTCCAGGTTTCGGTTTTCCAGAAAGTTAGCGTCAAGAAGGCATCCTCTCTCCAGCATGTCTTGTGTTGGTAAAAGTGCTGAACGTGCCGAGAACACCCCCATTTGTCCAGAGAAGCGGCACCGTGGGAAAGGGGCTAAGGTGGTGGATTCGTGTCAGTCTAGCTACCAGCTAATGCCTGAAGGCTGGCTCTCTGGAATTGGCATCTCCAGGGTAGACAGAGAAGTCAGGGGAGCAGCATCCACTTGTTGGGGTCCTGTAGTAAGGGTAGAGAGTAGACAAACAGGGAACTGAGAATCTGTTAGGTATGATCTGCAAAGGGGGAATGACGTAACTGTATTTAAACTCCCCAAAATTTCAAAATTTGAAACAGTAAGATTTTAAATTTTATTTTGACAACATTTCAGACTTCTAAAAGTCAAAACTATAAGGAACTATATGCTCACATTTACCAGTCAGTAACTTTTTTTGTTTCATTTGCTTTCAAAGTCTACATGAGAGATCAGAAAACCTTTTCTCAGAAGGGAGAAAGAGAAGATACTTCAGGCTATAGGGGAGGGGCCTTACACTCTGCAAAACCAACTCTGCCACCACTGCACAAAAAAAAAACCATGGGCAGCAATAGACAATACATAAACAAACAAGCATGGCCAGTTCTCAAAACAGCTTTACAAAACCAAGTCAGTAGTAGACTATAGCTCACCAACAGTGGCTTTCTTTCCCATAGATCAACCGTTCTCTCGAAGCTATTTATTTACTTATTATTGCACATCCAGTTGAAAACTTTGAGAAATCATTGCCTGCCCATCAGGGTTCTGGGTGTAATTAATATACGCATCTGCGTGTTTAAGAGCACTCTTACACAGCTGTAATGTTTAGCAAGGGCAGAGACATACTACTTCACAGTGGAGAGGGTAAGAAAAGCAGCATAATGTAGATTCAGCTTCCTTCTCTGAGCTCAGATGGGCACCATAAACAAGATGATCGGCAGAAGAGCTTGAGTTCATTTCTTCCGCACCAAAGGTGGATGCTATTATCGGAAGTCTGGCTGCTCCTTTTCTTATAAAAGTTTCAGGGCAGAAAGGGAGGAGGCCACATTCCAGTGCGCTTGAATTCTTTCTATTTCCCTGTTACCAGCTGAGCTGCTGCGGCGTACAGAACTACACCAACTGGAGCAGCAGCCCCTACTTCCAGGACCACGGCATCCCCCCCAGCTGCTGCATGAATGAAACTGATTGCAACCCCCTGGATCTGCACAATCTGACTGTGGCCGCCACCAAAGTGAACCAGAAGGTACCTCTTCCTCCCCGCGCTAGTGGGACAGGCAGGTGCTGGCAGGCTCGCAACGACAGCTCCTTTCATGAAATTAAGACAAATAGGTTAGAAAGGATAGTCTCGTGGGAGTCGAGCTTCTTCCTTTGTGGCGCTTGCTTGTCTAGGAGAAGCACTTGAGGCTGCTCACTTCTGAAAGAGGAAGCTGTGCCTCCAATTGGTCTCACGTGGCTCTCCCACAGCAAGCAGCTACCAGGCACAGCTATGAAGGGTTAGCAAATGGTTTCTGTTAACCTTGATGCCCGTGTCAGACAGAGACGGTTTGCTTTCTTCTTTCTGGGTGCCTTTCTTCTACTTAATATACCATCGAAACATGAAATTATTCACAGCTGGGCGCCAGTCTTTGGCAGGAAGAAGGGAGTAGAGTTGACAGACAGCGTCTGCTTCTGCTAGGAGGGTGGCCTTTATTTTAGGGAGTTCACTGTTGTAGGAAAAGAAATGAACAGCTCCAATTCAACTCACTGTCAACATCCTGATTCCCAAAGAAGCAGAGAGAAAAAAGGATGGTGGAACGAGGTGTGGAAGTCTGCTCTTAGCGCAAAGGAGAGCAATGAACTTCCAGGAGTCAGAGAGAAGGGAAACCAATTCTGGATTACTCTTTATAGGGAATGCAGCGAACACATGGCAACTGTGTGTGAATGCTATCAGCAGTCTTAAACATTTCAAGAAACGCCCTATATAAACTATGATTTGAGAAACAAAAGAGCAGAATGTACTGTTGGATTTGCCTATAGTTAATCACCCATGGGGCGAATTTTCTTCTCTTACCAAGAAAACATCCTGTTCTTCTAATGTCGTCACAGTCCTGTGTTATCTGGACCACCTATTGAATAATTCATAAAGCGATGATAGCCATTCTCTCAAGATTAGAATATGATGAGGTCATTTCTGTATCTTACCCATTTTATATTGGGGTCTGTAACAGGAATGTTTCAAGGCCTTGTTTCTGCCCTGGGTGCTCATTTTGTCATTCTGAAATTTTGACTTCACTCTTGATATGATTCACAAAGACTGGCTACTGACTATCTCAGCTTCAAGAACACCAACTGCTATTGGAATATTCTTAGGAACTCAAACTTTGAGGTTTCCTTTGCCTCTCATAGACTATGTCTGCCTTTTGGATGGGAAATCGCCCCTGATTAGAGAGCCATGTGTATCATTTTGCTGCCATTTTATGGAGTATGCATACACACCTACTAGCATATGAGAGACTCTTGATTGACAGATGACAAGAAGTAATCTATGGGTGTGAGTGCTTTGGTCCATATGGCTTGTAAAAACAGCACCTACCAAATTTTGGTAAATTTCTTTTTTTCACGTAAATACCCTCCTTTGTGAAAATTAAGAACCTAGAAATCTGAATTCAGAGGCTAGAGTCAGTTTAAATTTTGAATCAGGTACCTTCTCGTTGTGGGATCTTAGTGTAGTTACTTAACCTTTCTCGGGTGTGTTTTTCCCATATGTAACCTGTAGATTATAATAGTTCTTGCTCCTTAGAGTTAATATGAGGAATGAATGAAATAAATTATCTAAAGCATAATGCCAGGCACAGAGTGAGATACTCTAGGTTTTATCTGTGATGCAAATGTGATCTCAGCAATGTTGAAATTACCTTTACTTTCTCACAATGATTTTTATAGGGAATATTTTCTGTTAGCATCTGAAAGAAAGGGGCTGGAGAGATGGCTCAGAGGTTAAAAGAGCTTGTTGCTCTTGTACAGGGCAGGAATTCAGTTCCCAGCACTGAGGCTGGTTGGCCCACAACTGCCTTTAATTCCAGCTCCAAGGAATCTGATGCCCTCTTCTGGCCTCCACAAGCATGTGCTCTTGTGAATACACACACACACACACACACACACAGACACACACACACACACATTAAAAGATAAAATGCATCTTGAAAACATAAAAGAAAACTTGGGGCCTATGGTGTATCTGTAATTTGTAAAATTATTTCTAGAAGAAAAGATAGGTATCAATTTTTTTGCCATTTTGGTGACAGCCTATGCTTTGACCGCACTCCCGCTATTTATTACTCCCCGAGTGCCTCAAAGACTTGGGGAAATTACAGAACCACTCTGTCGCTGCATTCATAACTCTCTCTAACCTGGATCCTGAGAGGAAGGAGAACACAGATGAAATTTGTCTGCTGCATTTCATTCGACTTTCTCATTTAGTGCCTATATGAACCTCTGGTACAAATTCTTTCTCCTTTCCACGTCTTATAGATACCCACATAGAGTGGAATGGAGACAGTAATAGTAGGTGCTCATAAATATCAGCATCCACCCTCTCAGAAGGGCTCGATTACAGCCATATTCTAGATCTATAGGACCCTGCAGTTTAGAATAAGCAGATCATTCCTCCAGATCATTTGGTGTTTGGAACCCTATCTCTGATAACACATAAGGATGGACTTTGACTTTGACTTGGTAACGTGGGGCCCTCTACTATACAGAGTCTGGGTGGGGAGCAGGTAGGAGGAGGTTTGAACCATTACACGGAGTATTATTTGTTTCGATTAGGGCACAGGATTTATTTTTCTTCTGCTAGCATGATGATGAAATGTCTGCAGGTTCTGTTAGCTATCTGTACTGGCTGAGCCCCTAGCATAGGGATTTCTTGCCAATTTCTAAGAACAAGAGGAAAAAAGACTAACTCTGCTTGGCAGCTAAAGAGATACCTGTAGAACCTTTCTGGAACTTGCCTTCTCCAAATAGTAAAAGTCTTCCACAGGCAGATGCTTTTCCCTTGGCGACTGTAGGTTTAGACACGCCACAAGTACAAGGGAATTGTTCTGTTTCTCAGTGTTTCCTAGGAGACTTAGCAGGTCTCTAGATTTATCTCATGCTTGACAACCAGGCTTTCCTATTAGGAAATTGAGAGAGATGGCTGTGGGTAGATAAGCTCATGCCCTAGCGCAGGACTTAAGGTTGAACGCAAACATGACCTGTGGTTGTAGTACAAAGCAGTCCTTGCATCTCCAGAGCTGTGCTACTTGAAGAGTAGACCTTAGGACTGAATGATGAATCATAGAAAAAAACTCTATTAAGGGGTGGAAAACATTTTTAAAATCATTCTCATTTTCTCATTTTGGTTTACTCTATTACTGGTAGGGTGTATTAATCTGGTTTCTTCTTTGTAGTAAAACTAGATAACTTTTTGTTTTTTACAGAACAGTAGTTCTTTTTCAAGCTTTAATGAGTATGTGAAAACAGCTGGAGAGCTTGTTAAAAATGCATTCAGAGTCACTAAAAATGTTTTAGAAGGAAATATCCCAAGCACCCAGCAGAAGCTGGTTCTACAGGTCTGGGTAGGACCTCCAGTTTGGCATTCCTCCCAAGTTCCATGCTGCTCATTCAGGAAATGCAGAAGGTTTAACAGGGAGAACTATTCTTGCCACAGGTGAACTCATACCATGCAGTTACTTGGGTTTGTGGCTTCTCCCACTGGTTAACAATGAGCATATCAAAAATAAAGTTCCTCTTGAAATGTACAAAAACAGAACTGGGATATGACTCAGTGACAGGGCTTACCTAGTGTGTTTGAAGCCCTGTGGTAAAGCCCCCGCACTGGAGAAACAAAAACAAGCAACCCCCCTCTCAATAAATCATACTTATAGAAAAACAGATTGGGTTTAAGTACAGAATTAAAGCCGTGATGGAGGGAGCAGAGGCAACTCTGTCAACTAGTTTCCAGAATAAGAAAATTACCCCTGTTGCTTCTATTCATGTGGGATTATCAGGCTAGTGTTTTCATATTTGGAACAATCTAATGCTGATGATATGAAGGTCACTTCCACACTTGGACATCACTAAGTGAAGGGAGGTTGTGGTGATGGCCAGCTTGGAGAAACATCATTTGGGAAAGGGTTAGAATAGCTGCTTATCTTCCTGCCTATTGAAGCCTTCCTACCCCACGTGTTTCTCCTTCCTGTTACCATTTGGAAGGTAATGTGATGTATCATATCGCTAGTAAAAGTGAAATCAGCAAGCTTCACCAGAAAGAATCAAATTACACAACTCCCCATGAGCCAGCAAGCACTTCCCTTCATGTTTATATCAGATAGTGAGGAGTATGTTTTGTCAATTGAATCCATGTTATAGCACTGCTCTAAGCTAATGTAACCTCTCTCTATAAAGATGCAGTGGGCATAATAGACAATATAGAGCAGAAAGCATTGGTAGAACTTCCATGCGCTATGAGCTTTGTTAAACAAAATTGGAATTTAAAAATGAAAGACAGTGGGGGTGGTTGTTGTGGTCATTCAGATGTTATTATGCCTTAGTATGATCTTCCAGAAAAACAAGAACCACTTTGATTCTGTTTATTAAATGTCTTTATTTTTTTTACACAATTTGTATATTCAAGTCATAGTCCTTTATTGGAAGACTGGATATTCTTTGCTGAATAAGTCCACTCAAAAATAGGTAGATTTGGTTAGTTGCATATAAATAAACATTTAAACACACGTATCCATGCACACATACGCCCATGTACACTTCGAGTCCCACTGTTTGATCTAAAACCCTTTCTTTATAGTATGGAGCATGCAAAATAAGTAGGTATTTCCTACCTGGACTAAGTTGATAAAGTATAATCTACCTCAACAACATTTTAATTTTAACATTAAAATGCTGTCGATTGTTCTATTTAGCTATTAATATTTAAAGATTAAAGATGAAGAGGAAATTTACTTGGTCTTATGGATAAGGTTAATGACATTCTGAAAGGTGAAGTGACTTACTCAAGGTTACATAGTAAATGTTGACAAAGCTAATTCTAGAATATAGAGTTTTGTTATTAAGAAAAAAATCTTAAGGAGTAACTCAAACTTTGTAAAATTTGTGGCAATTTGAACACTTTCCTCTGACCAAATGATTTCTCTTTATCCAAGAGTTCATCATTCCCTGACAAGATGCTAATGACGGTGTTTGTTTTTGTTTTGAGACAATATCTCATTTTCCAGCCCTGATTGGCCTAGAACTTGCTACATAAACTTGTATCAAACTCACAAAATTCACCTGTCTCTGCCTCCAAAATGCTGGGATTAAAGGCGTGCACCACAATGACCAGCCTAATGACTGTTCATGAAATTTTCAGCTCGAAGTTTTGGAATACCTTTTGATCTTTGAATGTTTCCATTTGTGTCTCTACGGAGTATACTTCATAGAACTTTTATATTTCTTGATAAATTTAGTCCTACTAATGATAACTCCATGGGTGGAATTATGTCTGGAATTTGCTAGGGAATGTGTATTGGAGAAGTCTTAGTGAAACAATATTGACTATATATATATATATATATATATATATATATATATATTAGGGAAGTGTCCTGTGTGGGTTCATTTTGCTATCCTCTATACTTTTTGTATGCTTGAATTCTTGTTTGGTTGGTTGGATGGATGGCTGACTGGTTGGTTGGTGGGTGGGTGGGTTGGCAGGTTGGTTGGTTTGACTCCCTGGATTCTCTTTGTAGGGCTGTTACGATCTGGTTACCAGTTTCATGGAAACTAACATGGGGATCATCGCAGGAGTGGCGTTTGGCATCGCATTCTCCCAGGTACTCAGTTCATGGTGCCTTTCCCAGTCTCCTGGTCTTGTTTGCCTCCCTGACCTCCAGATTCTCAGCCTGTCTTCCCATGCTCTGGGGAATGCTGATAGATGGGGTCAGAGGTCCTTGCTCATTAGGCCTCAGGTCATCTGTTTATTGATTTTTCTTTTTCAACTTAAATGAAGTTTTGCTGTCAAGGGAATATTGGCAACAGTTCAACTAATGACTACTTCCAGTAAAACAACTTGCTTCCTCACAGGTCAAATGGAGGGTAACAGAACAAGGTTCTGGCTTTATTGAACTGTAAACAACTCCAAACATCAACTGGCTGCCCTAGATTTGAGGGAGCCTCTTTCCCTGCTTGACCTGGTTTTTGTTGTTGTTGTTGTTATTCTTTTTTAGTTTCTGTGGGTTATATATGGCATTGCTCCCTTTAAAGGAAGTTCATATTTAGCAATCTTCATCTTATAAGCATTATTTGAATCTTTGGATTTGACTCTTCTGTTTCTTAGGAAGGAACTTAATTATTTGTGTATTAAACTTTCCATCTCCTGATCTCCGTTCACATTTTATATACCAGTGGGAGATATAATTATGCCAATTAAGTAAGCCATACATACTAAAGGATAAAATACATTTAATCTAATTCTGAAATTTAGCCTTCCTCTAGCCAGTAAGGTCCTGTTTTACTGGCTTCTGATCTCTTGAACAAGCGGTATATCCTTGTTATGGATATAACATTGCTATGGGTACAAGGACTGACATGTATACTTAGAAGCTTAATAAAACTTTATGTTAAACTCAGATTTTTTCACACTACCAGATCATTTTTCACAGAAAGTCCAGTTGATATCTTAGTAGTGGCTGCAGAATTCCACGTCTCTAGAGGTTACTGCAAAGTCTTTCCCCCTCTGCATCTGTTGTTCTGCTTAGCAATGCAAATGCAGCTTTGCTTTATTCAAAGTTGTTCCAGAAATGTTTTTATTGAAATATGAAGTTCAAAGAAAAGTAGCTAAATTGTAATTTTATAGTTTAGTAAATTATTACCTACATGGTCCTTGCTTAAACCAAGGAGTACTTATTAGTATGTCTCTGCCGGGCAGGGCTTAGCATTAAAGAAAGTGAAATGCTTTTCTTCCTAACCTGTGTGACATGTCAGCTCCCAAGGGTATGTAAGTCACTGTGATTGTCTCTTGGGTTGCAATTTGAAAATCCTCCGGAAACATACTTCATTGTTTTTGCACTCATGGAGTGAATTAAACCCCCAACATGCCAACACATGGACAAACCAGATTGGGATCACAAACAGTGCAATTAACTCAGTCTCCAGAGACATTTCAAAGGCAGTTACTGCCCTGAACTTTCTCCCAATTGCTGTAACATTTCAGTAATAACACTTAGCAACATTCTTAATGGCCTAGGGACAATTTCAAGGATCCCAAACCTCGTGACTCATGCAAATGTTAGGATACAATTGGCGGCCTTGAGCATGTAGTTTCAACACAGGTTGTTAACACCAGAAATGTAGAAGTGGTTGGCATGTGAGCATGTGTGCACACACATACACACACACACACACACCTGAAGTCTTCCTTCATGGCTTCCATAGAGAAATAAAGTGACATGATGCCAATACACTACATAAGGTGATGTGATCCTGGGAGCTTGTTGATGAAGCTTCTTATCTAAGAACATGCCTGTGTAGTTATATGTGTGGAAGTGAAAGGGTAGGAAGATCCTGTTTTCATCAGTGAGATGCATCAAGTGTTGTCCATGCTTCTCTCAAGCATCCCTGTAGAGGGCTTTATGCTTAGACAAGTAGCTGGCTAGCATGATGATCATTAGTCTAACCGTGCTGTCTTTAAGACATATGTGAGTTGGGAATGTTTGAAGATGCTTGGTGGCACACTAGAACAACGAAAGAGGAGCGTTGACTCTGAGGATCATGAAAACAGTCTCACCAGAGAGCAACACAAATGTTGAGATGAGAAGAGCCATCACAAAGCCCACTAGCATGGTGCATGTCTTACCATTCACTCACATGGCCAGGCCGACCCTGCTTGACAACTGTGTTCAACTTGTGTCTGGGAGGGGAATGGTTATGGCTGGCTCTTCCCGGCTGGGAGGGAAGGGGGTGGATGGTCATGGCTGCTCTTCCTGGCTAGAGATAGTAGGAACTGCAGTTATTTTCTCTGTCTCCATCAACCAAATTCCTGGAAGATAAGGGATGGCTTCCACACACCAGTAGATCTAGGACCTCCCTGGAGCAATGGTAGCTAACCACTTACAAGATGCCTGTTCAGGAAGTATCACCCCATAGAGCCTAGTCAGTGTCCCAGAGGCCAAGCTTTACAAATTTCATTCAGATATGGTAAAGCCAAACCTCACAAATGCTGGTTGCTATGAATTACAGTGTTCTGCCTTGGTTTCCCTCTACTGAATAGAGGTCAAAGTGTGTGGGAAAGATCAGCGGCACCCACCCCTTGCTTTTCTCTCGTCTTTTCCCACTTCTCTGTGTCTGCCTCTCCCTCTCACTTTTCTTCATCTACTTTCCGTCTCCTCCTTGCCCTTTCTCTGTATTCTGTTCCGAGAAACTGGCCTTTTGCACACCTGTTGTGCCACATGGGACAGGAGGTGTAAGGGTGCAAGGAAAACTGCGCTGAGTCCACTTTTCTGACTGAATTGTAAGCACCACATCCCTTGTTAGCTAAGTTGGCTTAGCTCTCCTGCGTGGATGGCAAAGTTTGAGCTAGCGCTCCCCAGAGCTCCCATTCCCTTTGTCCTCTCAAGGAAAAGCACATTTGGCTGAGCTCGATGAGCACATCCTGCCTGCCCTATCAGTTTATAGTAAGAATTGAGTGTGCTTCGATGGGGTGTGTCTTTCCTTTTCTTTGGGAGGAGATGGTCTCACAGTTTATCCCAGACTCTTGGAAGTCACTGTGTAGCCCAGGTGAAACTCAGTTCAAAGAATTCCTCCTACATGGGCCTGGTCTCCCTAATGCTGAGGTTATAGGCATGAGCCAGCACATTTCTGTCTTTCCCTGTGATTTTGATAGGTGCCATCCTCAGAGAGAGAACTTGGGCAGGAAGAGAGGAGAGGATGGGGAAGAAGGTGGGAGAGAGGGAGGGAGAGGTGATCTATGTGTACTCTTCCCATCTCTCCTCCCCCTCTCCCTTCCTCTGTCTTTCCCTTCTTTTATTAGAAAAGTCTTCTAATTCAAAGGCAAAAGGTTTTTACCAAGAAATACAGAATCCATTTCTACCAATTCATCTCCTGGCCTCTCCCCTCCTTGCAGGACCTTCCTTGGGGCCTACAGTTTGATGGGATGACACAGTTTTATTCTGTGTCAGTAATTTTTTTAGGAGTCACTTAACAAGGACCTGTTTCTTTTTCCATGTACAGGGCAGAAAAGAGCTGGGACTAGTCCCAGATACAGAAGTGGCTGCAACATTAATCTTTATGAAGACTAGCTGTGTAGTTTGAGGAAGATAGTTGAACCTATTAAACACATTCCCTTATCTGGAAGACTGAAATTAAAATATTACAAAGAGTTGTGGTAAAGAATCAAAATTTTGTTATATCTGAATGTGTTACACCCTTTCCATACTTATTTAGTTTTTTATTGGAATATTTTTTCACACTGTAAAATATATTCTGGAAGTTGCTGGCCTCGGAAAATATCAGTCTCTCTATATAATATAGAAAGAGACACGCTGTAAGTTTCAAAGTCCCTGTGCTCCTGGAGGAATTTAGGTTCTCACTCAGCAACATAACCTGAAAGTTGCAGCCACGATACCTTTGACAACTGCACATAATATGTATTTTGTGGATGGAATAATGCAGTTGTATTTTCAGAGGTCACAGCTACCTGTGCGACAACAAAACCTAGCCAGTTGCTTAAAGAGAAAGCACTATTACCAAAGTAAAATGGCCTCTGGACTCAAGTGTGCCATCAGGCGCCTCTCCAAGAAATGCCAGTCCTAGAGGTTTATGACTCTTGGTTACTAAACGTGTGACTAAGGGTGTCGTCCTGCTGTCAGAATCATTTTTCATCAGATTCACCTGTGCCACTGGCTAATCCAAGGCACAAAGACTAGGGGCCAGGGTTCTCTATGGAAGTGGTAAGATTCTCTGTGGGTGGCTTTTGTGTTCCCCTGAAGAACTAGGAGATGGCCCCTGAATGAATGTGGGCGTGTCTAGGCCAGTAATAGCTACGTGATTGAGAGACAAACAGAAATTAAAGCTCTGCTTTCCCACGTACCTTCTCCCCACCCACCTCTTACAAGTGATAACCTTGTTATCTCACTGGCAAGTGGACCCAGTCAAGAATTAAGTCTCTCTTCTTGTCTCAAGGGAAAAAAGCCACTATTCTGTCAGCCAAGTATAACTAGAGTATCATACGCTGTCGAAAAATCTGCCAAATATATTTAGCCTTCCAATAATTCAAAGCTTATGTGTTTGAATTAAAATTTAGCCTTTCCTTTAATATCACACCAGCTCTGTGCCATTTAATTATTTTTTGCGTTAATCTCACAGCATGATCATGTTTTAATACTAGTTGGTATTAGAAGTTGGTAGCCAGTTTTAAAACTTCCCACTAGTACTTAGACTACCTCAAGCTTAGATACGACAAGTCAAATCCATTTGTTCTTCACTCCTGATCTTTGTCCTTTCCACATAAGGACAGCTCCATTTACTAAAAGTTTTATCTAGGGATACACATGGATCATGTCAACTCTTTGTATTGACAGAGAGATATATGCAGTTATTATGTATCAAAACTAAATACATCTGTTTGTGACTTGATTCTTTTTCATTTGTTTTCCTTGGCAACAGTTGATTGGCATGTTGCTGGCTTGCTGTCTGTCCCGGTTCATCACTGCCAATCAGTATGAGATGGTGTAAAGAGAAGGTAAGTGGCAAGTGGGCAGTATTGCATGTGGGTATTTTTCCCTTTGGTGCCCGTACTACCCTTCAAGTGGTCAGGAAGAGGGCCCAGCCACCGAACTACCCAGTGTTATCCATGTATAGAAATCTCATCTCCTTGTGCTGGGAAGGAGACGGGGCGGGTGCCATGATGAAAAGGTGGGCATGCTTACTCTTCACCTTGGGCCTCTGGGTGCAGGCTGTATGTGCTGGTGTGCCACTCACATATTCTCTCTCTCTCTCTCTCTCTCTCTCTCTCTCTCTCTCTCTCTCTCTCAGTCTTTCAGAACTATGGAAAAGAGGCCTGTTTTTAAAAGGAACTGCGCAATCTCTGAAAGACTTCCAAAGAACGTTAGAGCACAGTACATAATAGCCCTCCCTGCTCCCCCCCACTCCCCACAACCCCACCCCCATGTGCAACTGACACACCTACCCAGTCTATGCTCTGCCTTTCAGCCCACATCATGTGTAGTGTCCATCTTGTGAAGCCCTGTAATGCCACACAGGTAGCCAGACCCCCTGCAGCTAGTCATAGTGAACCCCGCCCTAAGGCCCCGTGAGTGCCAGCTCTCTCACATGTACTTGGTCCAACTGTAGGTGACTGGTTATCACATCATCACTGGCCCCTTGTGGCCCTGCATGTAGTAGGGGAGGCTTCAGTCAGTCCCTCACTGTGGTCCATGAATGCCATGCACCTTTCCGTAAATAAGCAGATGGTAGTTCTCTTTCCTTTTGCCTTGATCTGATTTGCTGTGGTTTTCCCTTTACTGGGATTCTTTCCTACCTTCTTTAGGCTGCCTAGGACATGTGGAGAGACACAGTGGGAGTTATTTGTAAGGAGAAAACGGCATGTCGCATGCATGGTGGAAACTGGTGTTAACATTGGGTGACCTCCTTGCTCAGAATTGTTCCACACGTGGGTTTGGAGAAACAGCTTAGTGGAGGATTTCCTCTCAGAGGAAACCTGTATAATCCTGTTACAAGGCTATGTCGTTACTCCCCTGAAGGCACAGATACTCCTTTTGATTTGCCCCGCCCAACTAATTTCTATCATTTTCCTTTTTCCTGCTCTCTCTTTTTTTTTCCTTGCACTGACATTATAGACTTTGAGGACCTCATCAGATCAATTTCAAAGTGAGTGTAGAGGGGAAATGAAAGTCAAAATATTTTTTAAAGATCTTAAAAATAATGCCTCTGTCTAGCATGCCAACAAGAATGCATTGATATTGTGAACATTTGTGATAATATGTATTAATAAATAGAGCAATTCCAAATGGCTGTGTTGTGGTTCTTTTCTTTGACTGTGATTACAATCTTTAATACACGCTCCCATTCCATTCTGCTCTTCCCGGGATTGGGAGAAAGCCCCATTTTATACATGGATAGCTATCCACATGTATCCCTTCCTAGCCAAAATGCTGGAGGGTTGGGCTTTTAGCATGGGTATTTCAGAATCGTGAGTGGGCTATCATGAATAAGAGAGACTGTTGGGCCACAGTGCCTTTGTAGCACTTCGTGCCTCTGCAATTTTTGAAAGCAGTACAAAGATTTCATCAGAGTTTTTAAAGTCTGATTTCCATTTTAAAATGAAATGAGTATCTGTCACTTCTTTTATCATTTCTATAAACACATATTCTTTCCTCTTCACTTTCTCCTCCAGATCTGATTGAGTATGCATGATGTAAGGAACAATTCAATGTCCCAGTGCCCTAATCTGAATTAAAGTATGAAATGCTCACATTTGATTTAAATGCCATTTTAATAACAGGTACAATATGATGCATTAATTGTAATCATTGGGTTTTTTTCTTCCAGCAGCTCCTGCTGGCATGTGCCACCACAACCAGCACCGATCATTGCTTTTTGATGAGTTGTCAAAAAGAGAAGTGTGAGTGAAAGCATAAATTTATTAATTAGCAAAGTAGTGGATCTGAAAAGCTTTATCCCCCACAGAACAACCTGTAATTAGGGCAATAGTGGTGTTCCAGCTAAGTGCATTTGTGAGTCTGAATGCTGCACACCTACAAGATGTACAAAGACAGTGCCCCAACATTCACATGTCCCCTTTGGAAGGTCACTGTCTTAGAAACAAATGCCTCTCAAAACCTTTTCACTATTTCAGTTTTAAGTCTGTAGTGTATATTAAAATGGGGCTTCTCTGTGAATTCTTAAATATATCTGAGCTCTTGGTTCACCCTCTTGAATGCTATAGGTTTGTTTGGTCTTTTTAGTGTATTTTGGTAATAAATCTTTCTAAATTGAATTCAGATCTCCGCATTCCATATTTTAATATGAAACATTTGGACTGAGATTGCTTTTACTTCAAAATTTAAAGTAGCCACATTTCAACTCTGAATAACCTGTATACAATGCATAGTCCTCCTTTAAGTAAAATGTAAAAGACCCAAATTTTAAAATCATCCTTGAATCATTAGAAATAAAACGGCAGACAATTTGCTAAATATATACCTTCAACTTATTATACATAGTGGAAGCCAGTATACAAACTATTCTTAGCACTCCTGAAGTTCCCTATTCTCCATTAGCAACCACACCCCGTTTCCCCACCTAGGAGGAGCCAATGCTCTGTACTCTTTTGCCGAAGGTTGGTTTTGTCTGTTTTTAAACTTCATGCAAATATAATTGTATATGTGGGCTGTCTTATGTACATTCCCTCATTTCCACTGCCATACAGGATTCCACTCCATAAGTATGGCACAATTTGTCTGTTTTATTATTGCTGTGCACTGACCTTATTTTCACGTTTTGGGTCATATGAATGACGCTGGAATGAATACTATGGGCCATCCTTCTTTATGGCCATAAACACGTGTGTAGAATTACCTGAAAATAATATATATTCCAAGTCAGGAGGTACTGCTTAACATTTTTTCTAAAATGAATGTAATAATTTCTAGTAGGAAGGCCGCTTGGTTGTTCCAGCCATTTAGACCCAAAATAATCACACAGAAACCATATTATTTAAATCACTGCTTGGCCCATTAGCTCTAGCTTCTTATTGGCTAACTCTAATTTAATCCGTTCTCAGTGTTTTATATTTTACTACGAGACTTGTGGCCTACTAGCAAAACTGCAGCATATCTGTCTCTGGAGGTAGCTCCATGGTTTCTCTCTGACTCCACCTTTTTTTTTCTCGTTTCTATTCATTCATTTATTTATTTATTTATTAAAGATTTCTGTCTCTTCCCCGCCACTGCCTCCCATATCCCTCCCCCTCCCCCAATCAACTCCCCCTCTCTCATCAGCCTGAAGAGCAGTCAGGGTTCCCTGCCCTGTGGGGAGTCCAAGGACCTCCCACCTCCTTCCAGGTCTATCATACAACAAAAGTATATGCTCAACTATGTTCATAGCAGCATTGTTTGTAATAGCCAGAACCTGGAAACAACCTATATGCCCTTCAATGGAAGAATGGATGAAGAAAGTATGGAATATATACATATTAGAGTACTACTCAGCAGTAAAAAACAATGACTTCTTGAATTTTGCATGCAAATGGACGGAAATAGAAAACACTATCCTGAGTGAGGTAAGCCAGACCCAAAAAGATGAACATGGGATGTACTCACTCATATATGGTTTCTAGCCATAAATAAAGGACATTGAGCCTATAATTCGTGATCCTAGAGAAGCTAAATAAGAAGGTGAACCCAAAGAAAAACTTATAGACATCCTCCTGGATATTAACCTTTATCAGGCAATGAAAGGAGACAGAGACAGAGTTTCACCCTTCTTTCTCCCAGCATTCAGCTTAGTTTTCCCCACCTACCTAAGTTCTGTCTTATCAACAGGCCAAGGCAATTTCTTTATTCACCAATGGTAATCACAGCATACAGAGGGGAATCCCATATCAATGATTTATAATCCAAACAGCAGTACAAAGAGCTCTCTAATTCCATATCCTCCCTAGAACTCACTATTCTCAATGTATTATTTTAGCCATCCAGTGAATATATAGTGGAATCTTACTTTAATTTGTCCTTTCCTTGTGACTAACAGTACTGATTACTTATTTTTCTCCCCATTGGCCATTTTGATATCCCCTTGGCAGGTGTTCAAGTAATTTTTGGTTGTGAACAATTCAGCAGTCTTTATCGATTTGTAGTAGTTCTTCATATATTCTAGGTACAGGTCCTCTCCTGGATGTACGTGTGGCAAATCTCTTCTATAGTGTGTGTACCATGTCTTTCTTTGGACTGCCTGCTCCCAAATAATGACTTAGAGTCTTATTATCAAGTATGGCCTTAGCTTAGACTTGTTCTCAACTAGCTCTTAAAACTTTATTCTTAAGCTATGGTGTTAGGGACATGCAAATTTATCGTCTCCTTGGTGACCTTGTTCCCTTTTCTCGCTGACACTGATTTCTCTCAAATGTTCACTTTGTGTGAAATTACAGTTGGTCTAGTCACTTTCTTTTGACTTGTATATACTGAAAGAATTGTTCCCTATATCTCTCTTTTTAGTGTTTTTCTGTGTAGTTCAGATATGCTTCTCAGTGGCGTATGACTACATCTTTAGATCAGTCTGAGGCAGCCTTCATTGACAGCTGAGTTTAGTTATGTGTTATTGTTACTGACACATTTGATTTTATTTCTACCATGTTACTTTTTTTTATCACATTGTGTATCTTTTTCTTTGTCTTCTCTTGAATTGTGGTGTCATCCTGTTAATTTTTTTTCAAAAAATATCCATGATATATTTATAGTATGAGATAATTCACATTTCAGTGATCAACATTAATTTCTTAATGTGCAAACTTGAAATTTAAAGTTAATCAGAATCCCCATCTTCCTCCAAAATGACACCAAGACTGTAGAGTAATTTGATCCCAATCAACTGTCAAAGGCATGCTTTTGTTGCCTGACATTTTTTTTCTACAATCTCCTAAACTTAATCCTATTAGTGGCTTTAAAATTTAAATTTTCCTAAATATGTATCAGTCTCATTTTCTTTGTTGCTTCTTACATCTCAGTCCTTTGGGTTTTCAGAGTGTGTTTGTATGTGATTAATTACACTGAAAATGCTCGCTACTCTTGCAAAGGGCCAGAGTTTGGTTCCCAGCCATCCTTAATTCCAGGTCCAAGGATCCAACGCCATCTTCTGGCCTCTTCACTCATCTTACACACACTTAAAAAATAGATAGATAGGTAGATAGATAGATGGCTAGATTAAAATATTTTTAAATGAAGGAGATGGATCATTGTCTTAGTGGTTAAGTACACATAACTGCTCTTAAGGAAGATCGGAATTTGATTCTTAGGACCCACATAAATCAGCTTACAACCACCAGTGACCACAGCTCTGAGGGATCCAGTGCTCTCTACTTTCCTGCATCAGTACACACACACACACACACACACACACACACACACACACACACACACACACACACAGTGCTCACATGATTGAGAAAATGTCCTAGTTTAAAATCTAGTTTGACATGAGTCACTCCATTCTGTTTTGGTTTCACCTTTTAATGCCTAATACAAAGAAAGGTTCAGTCCAAAACACCTGCTTTAGGTTTTAATTATCTATGTATATTGAATGCGGTTCAGCATATTTTTTATCCAGCTCGTAAATTTCTGCTTGTATAAGTAGCTCCATCTTCCTTCAGGTTGTCATGTTACCAGGAACTATTATTTACGTTATTTTTAATGTATCATAGTCTGCTTTCAAGTTTCCCTAATTGTTTCTCATGCAATTTCCCTGACATTTGATGGAGAACTTTGAACAGAGTTCTTGAGAACAAAGACAGTCTAACAGTGTCTTTATATCCCTACAGTGACATGCAGAATTGATCACTTTTGGGGTTCTCAGATTCCTTTATGAATAATGAATGAATGCACTCCCAATCTTTAGCTATGTGCCAGAAAAGTAACTTATCTTATGTGGATATATTTTCTTTGTTTCATTTCCTCCTTGAGTTTTATTTGTGGATTTAACTCTAGAATTCTGAATTTTGTAGTATTCCATTTTTGTGCCATGTCCTGTTTGCTAATTAATGAACCATATCTTTATCTCATGGGTATGTTTTCCCAATAAAGAGTTACATGTCTTGAGTAATAATGGAATGATCCCATCTGGATTTTTATGTAGATTTGGAATGTATCCCTAGATATTACTTTTTAGGTTTTGTTTCTTGAGTGAAGAAATGTAGGTTGTTCCCTCTAACAGAACCTGGTAGGTGTAAAATTGGCTAATGGATAAGAAGAAAAGGATCAAAGAATTGACAAATGAGCTAGTGCTAGTGGTTCTCTGCAGAAAATAGTACTATGCAATATATGCACAGAAATTTTAGTCTATATACTTCCCAAGAACTTTTACGGTTTAATTTAAAATGATTATTTGAAGACGTCCTGAATTTAGACTGCGAGACGTGAAAAAGAGTAATGCATGCACCTTCAAGCAATGTTGATTAATTGTTGTGTATAGTATAGGTTGTGAAAGTGCTTGATGCTAGAATAATTCAGAACTGTAGAGTTAAGTGAAAAAATCAAATACAATACCATCTGTGTGTACAACTGCATTATCTGTCTATTGCTATTTTCAACTGATAAATGATGGAACATACATCACTTATCAGTTTAAAAGAGCAACTACTTATTATTATAGGTTTCAGGGAATCACCATGCCAGGATGGCTTAACTAGAGGTTTCTGGCCCTAGAGTTCTTTGATGAGTTAATAGTGAAGCCATTGGTTGGGACTGTAACCTATTGTGAAAATTCAACTTGAGGTGGGCACGCCAGCTTCTAAGTTCAGTCACTTGTTGACAGCCCCTGGTCCCTTGCCACATGTGATTTTCCACAGGGTATCCTTTTGACTAAACAGTTGCTTTACCCCAGGATGAGCAATCAAAGCAAGAGTATCTGAGACAGAAGCCACAATTTTCTATCCTAAGGTCAATTCAGTAGAACCCAGTTGTTAGAAATCTTTGAATAAATGTAGCTCACGAAAAGGGAAGAGGTTGATACACAGTTGGAGTTACTGGGAGGTTAGGATCACTGGGCACCATCCTTAGAGCCAACCTACACCAATTCTACTTGGGTTTGATTCCCCTTGGGACTTGCTAAAAAACTCACATAGATCCTAGGTAATGGCAGCTAAACTAAGCAAGAAGCATTATTTGCACTAACTTTATACTCACGGATCTTAATGTTTTCTGTTTCTTTTATGATGAGCCAAGGCTTTTTAAAATTATCTCAAATAATGTCCCCAGGAATTATAAGTTCTGGTAAACAAATAAAATGCAACAAATTCAAAAAAATATGAAACTATCTTTCTCTTATCTTCTTTTAATTTCTGGATATCTATCTATGTTCTCTTTTTTTAAAAAAAAATATATATACTAATGACCACAGTTCCATATTCCCACATATGTCATGATAAAATATAGCCCCCAAAAGAAATCATTGAAAGTAAATTATTTGGTATTTGATTTTACCCTTTCTTCTGTGAATTTTATTCATTAGGACTAGTTCTCTTACATGATTCAAATAAGCTTTGTAGTCATCTTCTCTGTAAGATCTTTGTGGAAGGAGAACATTGGCAAGCTAGTAAATGATGTCAAAAGTACTCTTCAGACTAGTAAGGGTCATCTTTGAGTTGAAGGAATTTGTGAAGCTCATTGTATAAGTCTGAATGGATGGCAATGGGGGCACATTAAGGAAGAAACTCATTGTCTTCTTTAAACACTGAGTTCATGGGGGATCAAACTTGGGCCGTCATCTCAACCCTCTCCTTCTGGGCAATTGTATCCATTCAGGTTGTTTCAATTACTATATAGATGGCAGTGTCTTCCATTTTCACTCACCCAACTCACACTCTTCTTGGAAACTACACATGTGTATAGTTTAGCTGACAACAGCTCCAATGCAGAAAAGAGCCTAGAAATCCGGAGTGCTGGTGATGATGTGACTAACAGGCTCAAACCCAGGAGAGGTCTAGATCAGTGTGATTTGAACTAAAAGAAATGAGAATTTGGGTAGATTCTCTTTATGTAATAATTCTGAATGCAAATGCTATGTGCTAACCACCACTTTCCGTGCGAGACTACAGTGCTGACAAGACAGATCAGGCCATTGTCTGTTGGGGGGAGGCTGCTCGTTCATTTCCCAGCCACCCAGACTCCTGAAATAATCACTCAGAAATTATTATTTAAATCACTGTTTGGCCAATAGCTTAAGCATATTTCTGGATAACTCTTACATTTTAAATTAACCCATTTCTATTATTTTATATTTTACCATGAGGTTTGTGACCTATTGGCAAGGTTCCAGCTTTCAGCTCGCATCTTTCCCCTCTGGCACCTACATGATGTCTCACAATGTTGCCTTCTTTCTCCCAGCATTCAGTTTAGTTTTCCCTGCCTAGCTCTGCTCTGCCCTATCACAAGCTAAGGCAGCTTCTTTATTCATTAACCAATAAAAGCAACACATAGACAGAAGGACTTCCCGTATCAACTATCCATATGAAATTTTTGTTTTAAGAGAAGATGCAAAACAACTGGAGAGATGGCTCAGTGGTTAAGAGAACTGGCTGCTCTTTCAGCAGACCTGGGTTCAATTCTCAGCACCCACACGGCAGTTCACAACTGTCTGTAACTCCAGTTCCAGGGAATCTAACACCCTCACACAGACATACATGCAGGCCAAATACCAATGCACATAAATTTTTTAAAGAGATATTTTTTAAAGAGAAGATAGCAAATAATGTTTTTCTCAATAAGACTAGTGATAGACTTTAAAAAATAAATGTAAATGGACAGGAGAGATGTCTCAAGAGGTTAAGAGCACTGACTGCTCTTCCAGAGAACCTGAGTTCAATTTCCAACATCCACATGGTAGCTATTAACCACCAATAATGAGATCTAATGCCCTCTTCTGGCCTGCAGGCACATATGCAGGCAGAATACTGTGTACATAATAAATAAATCGTTAAAATAGTAAATGTAAATGAGTGACATTGGTGACCCCACTTTAGCAGTTGAACTCTCAGTTTCATTTATGAACCTGGACGGCCAAGCTCTGCCACCTCATCTAAGTTCATTTAAAAGTGGCCTGGAATCAGATGGTATATGCTTAAGGTTTGGGCTCAGGCTTTGTGGCTACAAGAGAATAAGAGTATTAAAACTAGCCATTTACAATAATATAAACAAAGCTAACAACTTCCCCAAATGTGGACCCTGAACAATTTGCCACAAAGACAGTACATCAGTATTTAGATATCCTCTTACATAAAAGAATTGACTTCAGACAGAAAAGAATGTGTTTATGGGAGAATATCCACTGAAGGGGTATATTATGATCCTGCTAGATTAGCTTAGTGCGCTAGCCCTGGTCCTTCACCCTTGTCACCCACATCTGTTCTTTCTCACATACAAGGCTTTGCTGTAAGGGTGGATTTAAAGAAAGGATGCCAATAGCCTTAAGAAAAGGTGTTTTTTCCAAACCATTGTGCTAGATTACCATACTAATGAGAGGATTCGGAGCTACACAAATGTGATCTTGATCAGCACTGTGTGCAGTGTGTGCAGTGCGCATGTCACCTGAGAGCCTGGTAAGAAGAGCAGAATTTCAAGGCACACTCAGAACCAGCATCTACATTTTCTGGAAAGACTTTACAGGATTCATATTCACACAAAGTTGAGAAGTACTTATTTAGGACTTAGACCACTGTTTTCGCAACTTAGCTGTAATTCTGAATGACCTGAGAGTTGAGTAATTGGCTAGGCATGGTTTTGTTTTTGTTTTGTTTTGTTTCTTTGTTTAGTTCTCCAGAGAATTCTGATGTGCATCCAAGTTTGAGGACACTGATTTAGACCACAAATTGAGCCCTAATGTGATTGGTGTCTAAAAATGTGAGCTGTGTGGCTACCCAAAGAAGCAGATTTATAGTGTGAGTCTATCAGCTACAACCCTCTACCAGTAAAGCAAAATAAGAGCCCCTCACCCAACCCCATCCTTTCACGTGAAAGCTGGTAAGTAATGGAGAATGGCTATTCTGGTAACTGGGTGGGACAAGTGTCAAGGGCATTGAGAATTCCTTTCCAGCAGATGGAATCATTTATCAGCTGGATTCGACAGCAGCGATATCTCATTTATATGCAGTGATTTTTTTTCCCCTCTTCGCTAGGGATTAACTCCACAGAAACACTCAGAAAAACTAGCCTGCCTGCTCCTCACCCTATTCAGTTTAAATTTATTTTATGTAATTGTATGCAATAATTTATCTGTGAAATTCCTCCAGGGAAAGAAGCCTCATGGGTAGCTCCAACTGCTGAAGACAGTAAATAGAAAGGTCTATGCATTCATTAAGCCATAAAGCAAACTGCAGAGGATTGGTGGACAAGGGAAAGTAGTTTCTAACCATTCATAAAAGGATACCTTGGGGTCTCAGCACCCTTCTTTTATCTCTGTCCATCTCCCAGAAATGTGATTTGAACAATTAAATCTATATGAGTACTTCCAGGTTTTTAAATGAATATCAAACCATGGAAACACGCAAGCCATACACTACTTTAAGAATTCTAATATATTAAATTCCCCATGGTCCTAAAGCTACATTAACTGAGACATTGTTAGAAGGAAGCGTGTGTGAAGTGAAGTTTTAGCTTGATGTTCAGAAGGCAGGTAGCAGTGAGCTTTTCATTATGATTCAAGCATGCACACTTGTAATACCAAGTGAAAACTGGTTTTCTGAGAACCAATGTTCTTTATGTTATACATATGATAGCACCAACACCTCTGAGTCCTGTGCTCTTCCAAACTGAATGTCCGTGGTAGATGAAAATGCCAAAATGTGCTTATACTGCAACTATGGGATTCATAATTCAGATTTGTGTTCCATTTTTATACAAGTTTACCACGGAAATACCCACAAGTCTACCACTACACATGGGATCCATAAGTAAATATAGCATAGCTGATCCACTGGAAATAGGTTATTACAAGTAATTTCATCCCAACCCACTTTCCACAATCTTAGCATTCATTCTCACGTCCGTGACTCTTGTCTAGAGGCAGGTGCTGGGACTTTACATAAGCCGGAGACTAAAAGTCTCAACCCTGACTCTTGTCTCTCAACTATCGTGTATTCTAGGAGAATGTTTTCAATGAAGGTGCTTTTAATAGGCCTGGAGAGACGGCTCACTGGTTAAGGACCCAAATTTGGTTCCCAGCAGCCAGTGTGTGTGTCCCACAATAATCTTTAACTCCTTCTTCAAGGGATCCAATTCCCAATTCCCTTGCCTAACTTCCGTGGATGAACACATGTGCATGTGTGTGTGTGTGTGTGTGTGCATGCGCGTGCGCACACACACCACAATTAAAACAATCTTTTAAAAATAAAAATAAAACAGGAATTTATAAAAATAATTTCAGTTTCCCAAGTGACCTTTGTTTTACTTAATCCCTTGTAGACAATGTATATAGCATAGAATTCTTCTATGAAATAGTGAAGTGAATGGAAGATTTATTTTTCATTTTTTGTCTTCTTGATTCTAGTGCCTCTTTATATCTTCACTATTTCAATGAATCTAGCTTTCAAATGATCAAAAATGGTGGTGGGGAGAAGGGGAGATGGCAACACCATCTTTTGTATCACTGAAAACAAAATTATGCATATTATCAAAATTTGTATTGTGTAAGCATTGCTTACCGATTTTTTCCTTATACTCCTGTCCTGATACTGAATGAAAGAATTGGAAAGAGGAAGCAAATGGCTCTGGTGTATAAAACACTTGCCATGCAAGCATGAGAACCAGATTTTAGATCCCTAGCATCCATATAAAAAGATGAGTGGCATCTTTTTTTTTTATAGCATGAAGGCCTGCCTGTAATCTCAGTGCCCCAGAGAGGTGGAGGCAGAATTTCTGAGACAAGCTAGCTAGATAGACAAGTCAAATCAGTGAGCTTCAGGTTCAGTGAAAGAGCTTGTCTCAGTCGAGAGTGATGGAGGATAACACCTGACATGAATCTCTGGCCTTCATATGTACATGCATGCGTACCCACACAAATGTGCACCCACATTCTTGTGAACACATGCAATAAAATTAGCAAGTTTTGGTTGATAAGCAGGAGCAAGGAGAGATGCATCAGAGGTAGGGAACCTGACCACTGAGGCAGATAGATACAAAGTTAGGCTCTTTGTAGAAGAAT
Organism: Microtus ochrogaster; assembly: GCF_000317375.1. Lineage (NCBI taxonomy): Eukaryota > Metazoa > Chordata > Mammalia > Rodentia > Cricetidae > Microtus > Microtus ochrogaster. The sequence continues at coordinate 37,054,635 of NC_022016.1, forward strand.
GAAAATAGCTCCATATTTATCACCATGCACAAAACTCAAGTCCAAATGGATTAAAGACCTCAATATCAGTCCGAACACACTGAACCTGATAGAAGAGAAAGTGGGAAGTAC
>NC_022016.1:37055235-37094592 GCF_000317375.1 Microtus ochrogaster
TATATATATATACCAAATGTCCTAGGCTAGGTTGTGGTCAATGTGGGTAAAAAGAAAAATGAAGCCAAAGTTAGGAAAGTTCACCAGAAATAAGAGTCAGCTGTTTTTGGAATCAAAGCAGTTAATCAATGAGAAAGGAGTTTGAAAACCCGCACCATATAGACTATTATGTACTGTGTTTCAGGTCACCATTACCATTTCCTCATGAGTTTTAGGATAATTGCCATTCTACTAGCAACCTGGAGGATGTGATTGTGCAAATGAACCGTTTTGTAGACTATTCCAGATGCCAGGATGTTTCTCCGAGGCAATAATCCACTGCAGCCTGATTTCCGGCCCACAGTTGAAATACAGTAGTGGAGTCCGAGCTGTCAGCCCAAGACTCAGCAATCTGTTTCCACTCTAGCATCGATTGCACTTCTGTACTGATGTCAAAAAAAAAAAAAAAAAAGGATTCTTTCCCCCGGAAAGCCCAAATGTGGCTCAAAGGCCTTTCTCCTAAGCCCATTCACACTCTTATCTCTTACATGGAAGCCATCACACTGCTGGTAGCAGAGACAACCAAACAGTACAGTGCGAAGGAGAGAAGGGAGGCAATGGAAACACTTCAGGTACATGACTGCTTCACAGAAAGTCCTGAAATCTCGGGGAAAGAACATCTAAAGTTCAAAATAACTACATATAAAAATTAGCCAAGATAAGCAAGTGAGTGGTGTAAATTGTACACAGATGAGCAGTCTAGCCACAGCAAGGATATTAATCCGAATTCAGTACTGTCTTCTGACCAGTGTTTGATGAATAAATGTGGCACACACTCTGAAAGAGAATCAGCAGCTGGAGACCCAGCCCTGAGTGCTTCGTGTTTTCAGATAGGAAAACAATCATAACCAGGAGGCCAAAGTTCCTTGGGTCCCACAACTTATGACAAGGCGGTCTCCCTACAGAGAGTAGATAATCATGCTGATGAGCATATATGTTTGACTTGCTGTTTCTCTATGTCTGGTTTAGCTGAAGAAAATCAAGCATTTCCATTTTCCCTGCTGTCGACAAAACAATTTTGTTCACTGGCATACTTTGAAGATCTGCTGTCATCCATCCCATTCATGTGAAAACAAACAAACAGGAATTCATTTTAAAACCTCCAAGGCTGTTTGGGGGCTATAAGGGATTAGCATAGTTGTGGGGGACACTACACAGGCCCAAATATAATCTTGAAGGTTGTAAAATATTCAACATGTATTTTTACTAAAATTTTGTGGCAAGGATAATCATAGCAGCTTCCTTTACAATAGGTTCACACTAGACTCAAGTGTCCATTAATGGGAAAATGGATATTGAAACTATACTATATGAATTAAATTCTAAACATCCTTAACAAAAAACAAACCTTCACACAATGATGTTAATAAATATCTTAGGCAAAATATAAAGTGAAAGACTATACAAAAGAGGATGTTATTCTACTAATATGAAAGTCAAGAGCAGATAAAACTAAGCAATACTCAGAAGTCACAAGAGTGGTTACAAAGAGCCAGAAAAAAAATTAGAACTGCCATATGATCCAGCAATCCCACTTCTGGGTATATATCCAGAGGAAATGAAATATGTATCTCAGACAGACATCTAGACTTTCATGCTCATTGCAGCACTAGCCATAAAACCAAGATATGGGAACCACATATGTGTCCATCAACAAATGGATGGATAAGAAAATATGTGCGTATTGGAATATTAAATCTTTGTAAAGAAAGAAATCCTAACGTTTGATAACACAGATGAACCTGGAAGGCATGCTAAGCGAAAAAAGCCAGACATCACATGACAACTCCTGATGGCATGATTTTACTTTACAGCTAGAGTTTTACAAAAGAGAAATTCTATGGAAACAGAACAGAGTGGTAGGAGGCAGGGGTTAGGGGTTTTCTTGTTAGAAGAACAAGCTCAGTTTCAATACATTCTGGATGTTGAATATAGAGCGTAGCGATTATAATTGTTAATGTATACTTCCAATATGCTAAGATGGTAGATCTTAACGTTCTCACCACATACACAAAAGCAGCTGAAGGGCTGGAAATGATAACTACCTTGATTGTGGTAATCATTTCACAATGTATACATATATAAAAAAAGCATAAACCCATTGCCATTGTGCTTTGGGGGAGCCTAGACAGTTTGGATGCTCAACTTACTAAACCTGGATGGAGGTGGGCAGTCCTTGGACTTCCCACAGGTCAGGGAACCCTGATTGCTCTTCAAGCTGATGAGGGAGGGGGAGTTGATCAGGGGAGGGGGAGGGAAATGGGAGGCGGTGGCGGGGAAGAGGCAGAAATCCTTAATTAAATAAATAAATTTTAAAATAAATAAATAAATACAAATAATGACATGTGGCAGGTAGCCAGCAAAAAAAAATAAAAATAAAAAAAATAAAAAATAAATAAAAAAGCATACTGTATACCTCAAATATATAAAATTTTATTGACAATTATTTATCATTAAGTGAGACATGAGTAGGAAGGATTTTTAAAATCCTATCTTGAGAACCACTACTTCCCAAATTAACTCCCCAGAATTATCCATGATTCAGTTATCACTAATATCTAGTTTTTAGACCCCTCTGCTTCAGTATTGGGAAATGCCTCATTCTGCTCTCAGGCCAAAACTTACCTATGCGAGAATCTAGGGTCTAGATTACTCACAAGCAAGGAGTGAGGTGACACTAAAAAGGAGGTTGGATTAAATGTCAGTCAGCAAGTAACAATGTGTCAGCGTTGTCATTACTGCACACTAACATTCTCATGGTTAGCGAGGGGCGCTATGGCACCATCTAACCAGAGCACGGCCAAAAATGAGCTGAGGGAAACAAGCCTCTCAGCTTATGCCAGAGTTTCCTGGGGCTCTTTTAAGTGTTTTACACTTCTCTTTCTTCATCTACAAACCAAGTGTGGAAGTAGATGGTTGTAAACACCCTGAACTAATGACTGCTACTCGAGTTCCTTTGAATTCTTTGTTTTCTTTGTTCTTAAGACAAGTGGGAACCAAACGAGGTCTCCTTGACCAGAAAGTGAACACAATACAGACCGAGCCTTCATTTATACAGGTTTTTCAAAACCACCATTTGTACAATCTTTCTGGCAGTGCACATCCATAGCCACACAATTATAGGCAGGGTTCCCAGTAAGCACCTGCCTAAAGGGAAAGCCATCTTTGGAGTGTTTTCTTTTTGCATGAATTCCTGTCTGCTAGGGAAACACACAGTGTAAAATCATTGATTAAAATACTACATCACTTATAAAACACAAAACTCAGAATAAAAACAGCACAAAGAAAATAGGACAATGTAATAGAAGGATTGGGAGGGAAAGATCTCTTCTATTTGAAAAGAACTATAGAAAAGAAATGATCAATTGCAACAAAATGAGTTGCCCTCATACCTGAAACAATGGCAGACATTGCCAGCTCCAGCTGCATGATACAACGTTGTTCAAGACTTTGAAATCAAGTGATGAGGAACAGAAATACATTAGGTAACGTTACTTTATCAGCCATTTTTAATAGGAACAGAAATTCCAGAAGCAGGAATCAGAGGAGGTGAACCTTCTGATATCTTCAGCTTTACTTTCTTGAGAGTTTTGATGGCATCATGTTGGAAGAAGGAACTCTCTGAGGTCAAGACCCTGAATTGAACAGACACTTCCTGATTCCAGGAGACCAAAGCAGCTAGAGTTTCCCAGACAGAGTCGCTAGTCTTTTCATCTCCTTACCAATAACTTATTTAAGAAAACTTCATGTGACATATGGCACCTATACTTCTCTTGCATATGGACAAGAATAGAATACACATATACATATTTGCTGTACAATAAATGAACCTATCTGAAGGGTATAAACTGATAAGTTGTGATATGTATATATGCACTTGAAGCCATCACAGTCATGAATAAACACATATATATTCATCCCAAATCTTCTCAAAAAACAACCAAAGGCATCTTCTATATAGACAGGAAATCTGATGAAATCTCAAAAGCTGTGAACTAATAAATGAATCGCCAATGAGTCATCTGAAATTAAAATCTTAAAAATGTCTCTTAAAATTAAATTCTTTCTCCACCCCACCAGTAGACTAGAGCTGACCTTGTTGGTCGTGGTGCATGTCAGCCGGCCCTTAGGGGCGAGAGAACAGCAGTGCTGACCCCGTCCTGTCCCCTCCCCCAAATGCCTCCCCTTCAGCAAGAAAGGGAGAGGAAGAGAGAGAGAGAGAGGGAGAGAGAGAGAGAGAGAGAGAGAGAGAGAGAGAGAGAGAGAGAGAGAGAGCTCTGCACCTTGCCTGGGCAAGACAATGGAGCTGGTCCTGGTTGTGTGAGTGTGGATTAGACAGATGATGGCCACAGAGCAGAACTAGCTCTGCTCGGTGCTGGAGAGCTCACCTGGGTAGAGACTATTGGAGAAAGCTGGCAGGCTAACCCAGCTATTACCCAGGCCCACAAACAGAGCCATGCATTCCCCCACCCCACATCTGCCTCATCTGTGAACTGTTGGAGCATGTGAACAGGACAGACCTACAGATCCAAAACTTCAGGATCCCCACAGGATGATCAAAGAATATGGAAGAGGCACCCCAGTGAGAGTCCAATTTTGTTTGCTTGGGTTTTTGTTGTTGTTTTATTTGTTTTGGTTGGTTTTTGGTTTTTCTTTTCAATTTTTTGGGAGAAAGTTGCAAGAACAGAGGGAGGGTGTGGGGGGATGGGGAGATGAGTGGGCTCAGAATGCATGATGCGAAATCTGCAAAGAATCAATAAAAGTAGAAAAATATTCAATAAATAAATAAAATTAAATTCTTAATGATAAAATTGACAAAAGATCACAAAACCTATAAGTTGAAAAGTAAAAAAATCATTACTGACAAATTATAGAATATATATATATATATATATATATATCATGTTAATTGTTCAGAAGACTCCAAAGTTATGTCAGTTCCTATAAATTAACAAATTCAATATAGTCTCAATAAAAACTCTGGAAGGCTTATTATCTTAGTAAAAATGTATGCTCGACATTAAAGCTCCATATGGAAATATGAAAGACTCACAATAGCCAAAATAATTCTAACGAAATTGAAGAGATTTGGAAGTCTAAATAATAGAGCAACACAGATGTAAGATGGCTGAGTTTTCACAAAGGTTCCAAAGCAAAGGGGCAAATAACAGTCTTTTTATCTAACAGTGTGGAAAGGTTTGAGTGGCTGCATGCACAAAGAACTTGTAGTCACACTTGCATAAACAATTAATTATACATTTGCTATAAAACCCAAAACTATAGTAGCTCTTAAGTGAGTGTGTAAGGAATTGATGAAGTCCTAAGTGAATATCTATTATTGACAAGGACCAATAGACCTCGGATCCATGGGAACTGGAAAAGTTTTCCTATCTATGAGGCTCAGGGGCATAGCAAAGCATTTCTCTGGTCCAAATTCAACTGTTTGCAAATGATGAGACCAGGCGGTGGTGGCGCACGCCTTTAATCCCAGCACTCGGGAGGCAGAGGCAGGCGGATCTCTGTGAGCTCAAGGCCAGCCTGGTTTACAACAGCTAGTTCCAGGACAGGCTCCAAAACTACAGAGAAACCCTGTCTTGAAAAACCAAAACACAAAAAACAACAATAACAAAAATACAAATGATGGACAAGTGTGTACTAACCACAGCCTCCTCCTCGTGTATTACTGCAACCTAAGATGGCTTTCCTACAGAGATCTCCTACAAGACTAGCCAACTCCTTCTCATGCTGTACATGATAAATGCCCCAGGTTCTGGTTGTTGCGTAGTTGGTGTTGATCCATCAGAGTGAGCACAGCCCTCCTGCTCCCTGCTGTATGTGTGTCTGTCTTTTTTCCATTGCTTCATCTTCCTAGTCAAATCTCCAGTACCAAGCCATGCTGGATGTGGCAAAATTCTAAAAAAAATAAAGGATTATATGTCACACAAAAATTTCTTAGATAAAACACCAATAAAGAAGTGAAAAGACAAACTACGGGTTGGAATAAAGTCTTTGCAAACCATGTACAATAAATGATGTGTTACTGAATACATTTTAAGATGTCACAGAATCAAATAAGAAATCAATCCTAGTAGGCAAAATAGTTGAACAGGTATTTCCCTAAAGAAGACACACAGATGCTACATAAGTGCATACAACTATGATTGATAACTTTAGTCATTAGGAAAATGGAAATTTAAATCATAATTGTATAAATCAATACCTAATAGTGTAGCTCATCTTTCTCTATCTCACCAGCCAGCTCACAATCATAACACAGAGACTTCTTATTAATTATGAAAGATCAGCCCATAGCTTAGACTTCTTCCTAACTAGCTCTTATTACTTCAATTAATCCATATTTTTATTAACCTAGTTCTGCCATGTGGCTTTTACTTCTATCCTATTTTGTGTTTCTCACTCATTCTGCAATTGTCTGGCTTCTCTGCTCTTCTTCCCAGCTTTCTTTCTGCCTTGAAAGTCCTGCCTAACTATTGGCAGTTTATCTTTTTATTAAACCAATCATGGTGACTTATGTTCGTGCAGTGTAAAGGAATATTCCACAACATAATACTTAACTATGTAAATCATAATTACCTATGTATTCATGACAATAACCAAAATTAAAATGTTTTACTATATAATACTGATTACCATATCCACAATATCATAGGTAGAATTGGCTGTCAGCAGGTAAATTGGTGAACAAATTATAGAATATTTATACATGGGACAATAAAAATGTGATGATGAACTAATACAGAAAGGAACACGGGTTACTATCATAATATCAAGTGAAAGAAGCCAGCCAAACGAAGAGTATGTATTTTATGATTCCATTTATATGAAAATGTGGAAAGTTCAAATCCCCTCAGTGATGAAAATCAGATTAAAGTTTTTCTCAGGGCAGTACTGGTGATAAAGAGTGATGAAAGCAAATGAGGAGATTTGGGAGGAGACATGATAGATGTGTTCATGACCATGATTCTGATGGTTTGAGGTGTGTGTATTTATACATCATCCTTTACCAATTTCTATGTTATGGTGGATTCATTTGCTGTATGTCAAATATGTCTATGTATGTTCTACTCAAGAGAAATGAAACCATCTCTTCTCTAGACTGAAAGGGTCACAACAGCAGTTTTCATAATAGCCAAAATGTTGAAATAACTTAAATGATCATCTACTGAAAAGTGAATCAAATGTCCATAGACTATTTTCCGAGCCATTGAAAGAAGTGAAATACTGGTACATGCTATAACATGGATGAACCTTGAAGCATCCTGCTAAGTGAATGACAGAAGACTCAGAAAGACAAGTACTGTATAATTCTACTTGTTTCTAAATAATAATATAAACTCAGAAAGTAGAAGTGATTGCCTCGAGTGTGTGGTGGTGAACACGGGAGAGAATGAAGAACGCCAGCTGCAGAGTGTGGAGATTCTTCACGAGATTATCAACGTGGTCTACAGTTAGTTGCTTCAATAGTTCTCCAACTCTAAGAAACTACTAAAATCATGATTTAGAGTCTTTATATAATTTATAACATAGAATTAGAAAGTAAAACTATTATAAAATGGTGTGTCAACTATTTCAATAATAACTAATAACAATATTAATTATTTTAAAGGAAATCTTTTGTCACTGAATTCTTCTGAGTCTTCCCCTAAAAGTGATTGGTTTTTAGAAAGTAAATGAGCCGAGTGGTAGTTTCACATGCCTTTAATCCCAGCACTCAGGAGGCAGAGGCAGATGGATCTTTGTGAGTTCAAGGCGGTCTGGTCTACAGAGTGAGTTTCAGGACAGCCAGGGCTACATGGAGAAATTGTGTTTTGAATAACCAGAAGACGAAGCAGAAAGAGGAATAAAGGAACGAAGGAAGGAAGGGGAAAAGTATATAAAACTCTAGTGCATACTGAGTAAGAATTCTCTCTCCATTGCACTGGCAAGTTTTCCTCAGTTTATTGGAATGGTATGTGACGGGTGTGGAATTTCTTACATTCTGAGCACACCTGCCGACTCTGGATAATCATTTATGTATGGAAATATATTGAAAATTATTTCTACAAACAGTTGTATATTTGTCCTGGCTGCATGGCTGTATGCTTCAGTCAATGAAGAAAGGAAATCTCTTTCTTTGAAACCCTTTCATTAGTGTAAAAGACATATAGGAATTGCATTTTTTTTTGAGACAGGGTTTCTCTGTAGCTTTGGAGCCTGTCCTGGAACTAGCTCTTGTAGACCAGGCTGGTCTTGAACTCACAGAGATCCACCTGCCTCTGCCTCCCAAGTGCTAGGATTAAAAACATGCGGCACCATCGCCCAGCTTACTTTAAAAAAAAAATTAAAAACATGTTTTGACAAAATTTTACCACCCACAATACCTAAAACTTTGACCAAGGTCGAGAACAGAATAATTACATGTTCCCAGAAACTCCCAGATTTTCAGAACAAAATGCCTTTTTTTTCTATTGTTGGTAAAATTACACACAGACAGACACACACACACACACACACACACACACATTTACCACCTTTGCCATTATTGGTGTAAGCTTAGCAGTGTTGTATATAACCACATAGCTGTGAAATGGAATGCTGCAACCTTTTCATCTTGGGGACCCGAAATTCCATACCCATTAAGCAATTCCCTCCCTCCCTTCCCTGGAAGCCCTGTGAAGCATCACTCCACTGTCTATAAGAATTTGATTAGAGATCTTATGCAAGTCCAATCATGTAGCACTGTGCCTTGTGGCTTATGTCACTTAGTGTAATTCCCTTCAGGAGGTTTATCTGTATTATCACAGACACAAGGTTTCTTTTGTGTTAAATATGAACGATATTCCACATTGTGTGCTTCACTTGGTTTGATACATTTTGTTTGTCCAGGGACCTCCTACCTGTTTTTTTTTTGACGGGGTGGGGTGGTTGAGACAGGGTTTCTCTGTGTAGCTTTGGAGCCTTTCCTGGAACTAGCTCTTGTAGACCAGGCAGATGCACCTGCTTCTGCCTCCCGAGTGCTGGGATTAAAGGCGTGTGCCACCACCACCAAGCCTCTACCTGTTGACTGTAGTGAATAACAATGCTATGAATATAAGAATTCTTCTACTATTAACAATAGCAAAAATGTTGGTCCTAATATCTGCTAGTGTTTTCAAGGATTTGCAAATCTCATTTACTCTTCACAACAAGGATAAGAATTACGGAGTGTTTTTCTTCCCATTTTGCAGATTAATAAACCAAGTAATGGACCACTTTCCATAAAGTTACAGCAGTGGAGCTGGTCCCACTGAATCAGTGGGAACAGCCAGGGATGGACTCTTACCCAGAATGCACTACTGCCTCATCTTTATTTTCTAGAAAGGGTCTCCTACGAAGCATTGTTCATACATGCAATCATAAATGTTCAGGTTACCCCATTACAGTTCCCTTTAATTAAAAACATGGGTATTTCCTCTTAAGGCCCCAAATTTCACTCAATTTTGACTCGTTTACAAACTGCAATACATAAAGCATGTTTATTAAACACTCAACCTTCAAAACCTCCTTTTCTTATTTTGGACAAGCATTTCAGATACTCTGTACATTGGATAGAAGAAATCAAAATTAGCTTCATGTACTCAATTCTATAAAAAGTTATTAGCAATTAGTACCGACTTAAGGGGGAGGGGAGTAATTAGCCTTCCTGCTCTGAAAATTAATGGGTCCCTTTCATTATACCCCTAAGGGGTATTTCACCCAATAACATTCCATTTCAGATTAATGTAAAACAAAATGTACATCATTTGAGAATGCTGGTTACATAACGATTACAAATCACAAATCTCGCCAAGATTAACAGAGAAGAGAGATCAAGCAGCATAACACACCATTAATAATTCTAGACAGGATGAAAGTAATGAAACCAGTGTGTCAATCATTTCATCAGAATCAAGAAACCATAATATGTTTTGAAAGCATGGCCAGGCTGTATAAAGTAAGAGTTGAAGTAGTTCTTTTTAGGTTAAGCTAAACTTTTAGGAGTGAGTCAGTATGGCATGATAGCCAAAGAAATAAAATGTACTCCATAAATTCCAAAATCTATACACCAAGAAAACATTCAAAGCAGCTCAAGTTACATATCAAGCACTCCAAATGAACCACTAGGGGGCAGAAACGAACAAGCTGGCTACCAGATTACTCAAATCCATTTGTCACCAGTGGCTTCAAACTGCTGTAATTGCCCCATAGAATTCAAATAGATTTTGTATCTTATTTTTCTGTAAAACGTCAAGATCCAACTGAGAAGATAATGGTTCAGTGAGCAAAATGCTTAGTGTGCAAACACAAGTTCAAATCTCCCACACTCATGTAAATTTGGACACAATGGAACACATCTACAATTCTTAGAACTGCTTCACTGATAGAGGAAGCAAAGACAGGAGGATGTGCAGAAGTTTGCACACCAGCTACCCTTGGCGTATGGAGCTACAAACAATGAGACCCTGTCTCCAACAAGGTGGAAAGTCTGATGCTGAAATGTGCCCCGTGACCTCACATGTACTCTGACATATGCATTCCTACACCCACACACATAAGAAAGCATGCACACAAATGTGTTGAAATAAGAGCAGCGGGGCTGCGTCCCCGGCATTCGGCTGCCTATATGGCTAGCTTAGCTTATGCCCTGAAATAATTACATGGAAATTGTATTCTTTTAAACACTGCTTGGCCCATTTCTATCTAGCCTCTTCTAGGCTAAATCTCGTACCTGAACTAGCCCATTTCTTATAATCTGTGTAGCCCACGAGCTGGCTTACCAGGAATGATTTTAACCTGCGTCTGCCTAGAGTGGGAGAATCATGGCGACTCCTGGCTCAGCTTCTTTCTCCCAGCATTCCGTTCTGTTTACTCCGCCTATCTATGTTTCAACCTATGAGGTCCAAGCAGTTTCTTTATTGCTTAACCAATGAAATCAACAGATTGATATATGACCCACCTCCATCATTTCCCCTTTTTTTTGTTTAAACAAAAAAGAAAGGCTTTTATTTTAATATAGTAAAATTACATATAACAAAATAGTTATCAAGCAAGAATTATAGTTACAATATTTATATCTATTTTATCTTTTATTATAATTAAGGAAAACTATAACTACAATTAATCATTCTTCAACTCCATCAAAGACTCCAGAAGGATATAATATTACCTAAGCAAACAAGAAATCAAAATTCTAGAAATGACAGAGACATCTCGCTGCCTGGACAGTCACCCAAAGTTCCTCTGTCCGGTTGAGGCATCCATCTTTGGCCTTCAGGCCCATAGTATCCAGCAGACATTTCCATGAAGCAGGAAATTTCAAAGACAGTTCAGTCATTATCTGCTATGTCCTGCAGAATGTCTCGCAGACTCTTTCATGTGTCAGGAACCCTGAAAGATGATCTCACCTTTAGGCAAGTTCAGTAGTCCTCTCTATCTGCGGGTTCTCTGTGTCCAGTTTATGTAATAGTCCAGGCAAGAGCAGTTTCTTGCCCAAATGGCTATCAAACCCCATAAGGTACCTCTTTGATGCCCATCTTCTTCTTAAAGTAGATTGGTGCTGCCAGGAGCAGATATGTCTCATTGTCATGAAAAGTCCTAAGTTATTAAAATATTTTAAATGCCATATTCTGTAGCCTTTGAAAGATATGAAGAATGCCTATCTGAAATATATCTCTATATATTTAGAAAATCTAACTAACATGACTACAAGCTTTATTATTATTGATAATTATCCATTAACAACCTATATTTTTTAATTACATAGTACAATTTTAAATGAATTACACAATCACAATACCTTAATCAAGAATAGAAATATATATATATATAACAAAATTGACCTTAAAATCCATACCAACGCAAATTATTCAGTCTGACGTCACACATACCATAGACTTATATAAGTCTCACACATATGTGCACACACACATAAGAAAATGAAAATAAATACCAGGAGTCAATATACAATTGACAAATCTCTTCTACCTGATAGGATGCTTATGTAACTGTTGATAGGACATACCTCCCCAGGAGTCACAGCAGTTTTGATGTGAAGGCACAGACAATCCTGACTTATGTTCTGTTTTTCTTCACCTCCAGCTTTATATTCTCCCTCATCCCTATTGTAACATTGGCATTTTTAAAAAGCCAATCATTGTAGGCTTACACTTGTAGCTCCCTGTACCATTGGGAGACTTTTGGTCTGACTGCGGAAGTAATATCCAAGTGAATCTTGCTTTGTAAGAGAGTCCATTGCTACATGAAACCTATATCGTGATCGTTGCCTAATAAGTATAGAATTCGCTTCTCTTCTGTGGCATGCTAATATTTAGGCAGAAAAAGTTATGAAAGATCAGGCCCCTAGATTCTTTGTCTTAGCCAACTCAGAACAATTAAGACTTTTTTTTAAAAAAAGACAGCAAATGCTAGTGTAGATGCTGACAAAGAGAGTGCAGATTCGCTTTCGGTGGGAGCGCCAATTGATACAACCACTGTGGAAATCAGTGTGATGGGCCCTCAAGAAAAAAAAAGACTAGAAATCGTTCTACTATAAGATCTATACTACTCCTGGACAGACTCCCAAAGCACTTCCATATACAACCACAGACATAGCCGCTCATCTATGTTTATTGCTGTTCCACTCACTATAGTCAAGAAATAGAAGTAGCCTAGATGAATAAATAATGAATATATGATACGCTTACACAAATAGAGTATTATTCCATTGTAAAGATAAATGAAATTCACTGGTCAACAGATAAAACTAGGAAATATTGTGCTGAGTGCGGTAACCAAGGCCCAGAAAGACGAACATTTCATGGTCTCTCTCATATGTGGGTATTAGATTTAAATCTTTAGATACATGAGTTTAAACTAGAGTACTCATAGGAGTACAAAAACTGGTAGTGAGGCAGGATGGGGATTTCAATAGAACGGGGATGGAACCCTGGTGGTATGGGGGGAGAAAGGGGTATCATTATTGAACCGGGAACGGTTAAATATGGTGGTATGGGGGGAGAAAGGGGTATCATTATTGAACCGGGAACGGTTAAATATGGTGGAGGATGGAAGGCGGAGTCCAGGAAGGAGTATAAGGAGGGGAAACTAGCACTAAAGACCTTTGAAGTGGCATATGGAAACCTTCTGTAGAAGCTTCTTAAAATCTATAATATATAAAAGGAGTTTATATGCAAGTATCTTATATCAAGGGAGTTGAGACAATTCTTCTCCCAGACCCCATTGTCTATCAAATCAAAAGACCAGTACTAGCAATGGGTTGCCTCTTTTAGAGTGACGGTCAGTGGGGTCCCACAGACCACCAGACATTACAGACTACTGCCTATGCTCTTAATTACCCTCCATACCTTGACAGTAAGACTCTGCTGCTGAAGATACCAGATACTTGGGTCATAAGACATGGAGAAATCAAATGAGTACAGATCCGAAAGCATCATGCCTCGGTAGGCTAGCTGTCTTGGAGCCGGGAGTCTGTGCACACTACCGCGAAGGAGAGTAGCCAACATCTCTCACCCATTTGTAAATCATTTGAGTGATGACAAGACAATGACAGCCTGGCAAGACTTGCCCACTGGTGCAGTCATTGGACGAATGTTATGATAGGATTGAAGCATCCCAAGATGGAACTCATTCATGTCTGGTAGGGCCAAATCCTGTGGGCAGCTAGAGCATAAGCCCTAGAGAAGACTTTACCACTATTATTCTGCCAAATGGGCATAGTAATAAACCACCCACAAGTTCTTATCTTTATACCCATAGATTGATGCATCCCCCCCCCCATCAGAGAAGTTTCTTTTTTGCCGTGAGTGGTGATTAATGAAAGTGACCCACAACAAGGTGCAGAGAATAAGAATATGGTGTACCCGGTTCCAGATGGGATATCGGTACCATATCCTCTCCCCTCAAGGGTCATCATGTAGAAGGTAGGGTAGAAAGAGTATCAACGCCAGAAGTAGCAGACATCTTCCGTGAAACAGTACCTACTGAATATGACAGAATCATTTCACACATGAGCTCACAGCAGCTATGCCTGCATGCACAAGACTTATGACAGATTAGGCCAGCCAAACTCCCAGCATGGATGAGGGAGGGCTCACAAAATTCCACTCCTGGATTGCTGAGGAGCTATTGGCAATTGACGGATGCTGGGGGAAAAAAGAATCAGTTTTCTACAGGGATACAGCCCCAGGGAAGCTACGATGACTAACTGTCTAGCATCCGTGTTTGTTTTAGCCACGTAAACCTATGAATGGCTCCAGACAGGTTTCGGCTTTGCTCTTAGTTCTCTCACAGAAAAAAAAAGGGCGGGGGGAGGTGATTCAGAAAATGGGCAGAAACAAGGTAAGTCTGTTGAAAAAAGGTTTGGAAAGGACTTCACACTGCCACTGAAGAACATTTAGGAGTCCTCCTGTCACACTGGAGCAAATAGCACTGTGAGACCTCCTTCCGCTGTAGAAGAGACACAAATATGTCTAACACAGAATTTGTGACCTTAAGAGCCGCACACTACAGTGTGGGGAAAAAGCACATTCTTCAAAGAAGTTAGGTGGAGCCCTAAGGACAGGTCAAATGGTGAGGAAGGGCAAGCTCTCCTGGACTCAGGGCGAACTAAAGTATCAAAGATTTCAAGGACCCGGATGATCTTGAGAGTCTCAAGAGGCAGATTCACTAAGGGTTCACTAAGGCCAGGGCACACGGGCTGAGAGGTGGGCAACCCAGCATCATCCACTGTGGATGCGGCAGCCAGTTCCCACTAGAGAATACACAACACTCCTGGGAAAGTGGGTCTAGCAGTGATGCTCACCTGCTGAGTTGGGATCCAGTACACGGGGAAATGGAAGGTCCGGTGTGAATTTTCATCCGGTAGAGGTGAGTGGGTCTTCTTCAAAAGGGACTGAGAAGAAACATCACTCCGTCTCAAAGAGAAATCAAAGCATTGTTTCAGAGAAATTAAGATAATGGGCATCTCTGTCATTTTCTCCTTTTGAAATGGTCTTCGTTATGAAATGTTTATTTCCTTTTCAGAATGTGTATGTTTCCTGATCTTTCTGTTGTCAGTTCTCCAAGATACTGTTTTTTTTTCATCGTAACTCTCAAACGTCACAGAATAAAACACTATCTAGCCCACGAGAATCTATAAACTTGGTATTTCATAGTAGCTTTTCTCCTTCACTGAGGCTCTGAGAAGCCTCTGTCCAGACTCTTCAGAAATATGAGCACATTAGCCAAGTGAATGATAAACTGCAATATCAACGTGAGGCGATAAAGCAGAAGAAAATGCGATTGAATTTCTCCCTTATTTAAAATCCTTCAGTCTTACAATTCAATAAAAGAAGGGCTAGCGAGTTAATGGAAAAATGGGCAAAGGGCACAAAGAGGCCTTTCTAAGTGAAAGAATTGCATACGGGTATCAGCACATGAAAAAATGCTTCCCTCCATCCTTATACCTCACTAACATCTAAGGAAATGCATATAAAGCAGATGAATCGCTGCTTCGCCCATCTGAAAATGTTTGTGATCATCCACTCTTGGTGACGGCATAGGGATTCTTGTCTGATGTTAATGGGAGTGTAAACTGGTGTGTCCTCTGGGAAGGACAATTCAACACTGCCTTTTACATTGTAAATGTCCGCATTTTTTAACCTAGCCATTCTACTTCTAGAAATTTTCCCTACAGATATTTTTGCACAAGTGCTTTATGATATGTGTATGAGGATATCTGGCACTGTACTTTCTGTTGCGGATTCCTACTGCCCCCTTTCCTGTTTGGAAAACAGAATCTACCTCCTGTGATTAGAGGTGAGGGGTTAGAGTGGTTGTGGTAGCCACACACACTGAACAGTGCAAACTTAGGAGCAGAATGGTGGAAATGGAAGAGAGAAGTTGTGATCTTGTCTGGAATGCACAACCTTCGAGAGCCTTCTATACCTTCCCTTAGAGACAGGGGCTTCTCGCTGAAAATCTTCCCACTATGCAAAAAACTGTTTCATGAAAACCCGAGCAAATTAATTTAACTGGGGAATATTGTATTGCACTGTAACCCAACCCCAAATACCCCAAAACGGTTTGCAAGTAGAATAATAAATCAATTGAACTGTGAAAGCAAGTTTGTATAAGGAATAAAAATCAATTTGCAAGTGTGTACAAAAATAAAGCTCATTGTTGTTGCCCCAAGGAGCAGAGACTTAGTAGTTCCTTGAAAGGTGAATTCTGCTTTCTGAGCATTTCTTCACCTTAATATGGGCTTTTGCCTATCTTGCCCTGAAACGCTACTTGAAAATAAATGTGTAGCATATAACGTTGTGGGGGCACAGTATAAGCTCAACATGGGTGGGTTTGATCACACGGAAACAAAGCACATTATACAGACTACAGATGTGACGCTGGCATTCCTCGGATCTTGCTTGGCCCACATATGAAAAACAAAACAGCTGCATTCACCCAGTGCACACCTCAAATTAGCTCTGCATCCTAACATCTGAATAGACTTCATTATGTGAGGAAATTAGCACATATACCTTGCTCCGAAAGCTCGGTGTCAATTCATAGTTAGCATATTTTGCAGAGAAAAATCCACCATAACCAGTTTTTCAAAGGAGTCCTTCCACTAAATGGCAAGCCTTTTCAGAAACAGCTATAGCAAAGAGCAGTAATTAACTAGAAAATAAATATGGCAAGCTACACTGCAACACAGTAAGCTTCCTTTTTAAAAGGACATGTACCCATAGTGCACATACATTCCCGGGGAGAGAATTCTGAAAAGGCACAAAAGATATTGTGGTGCGAGGGAATGGGGATGAAGATATGGATATGAATTAACTTTTCACTGGGTGGAAGCAAGATTATTTTTAATGCCACAAACAAGGGGCTGGAAATGCGGCTCAGTGGATAAGAGCATTTGCTGCTCTTCCAAAGGTTCAGGGTTCAATTCCCAGTGCCCATATCTGATGACTCACAAGTGCCTGCGACACCAGTTCCACGGGCTCCGATGCTCTCTGGCCTCTCCAGGCACCTTCATGCATACGATGTACATAAGCTCACACGGCACAGACATGTACATATAAATAAAAAAGAATAAATATTTTTAAATGGCACAAAGCAGGCAAAATAAAGAATTCTTCAGTGGCTAGTGATTTTGTTAAAGTCTAGAGAAAGGGGTTAGATATGATTCTCTGCTGGTATAGGGAGGACTGCAGGATCTGATTATCCATGTATTCATGGCCCTCTGGGCTTCCTTATGCCTTTTCTTAGTTAGGGTTACTACTGCTATGATGGAGCACTATGACCAAAAGCAGCTCATGGAGGAAAGGATTTACTTGCCTTACACTTCAACATTACTGTTCGTCGGAGGCAGAAACCTAGAAACAAGCGCTGATACAGAGGCCATGGAGGGATGCTACTTACTGACTTGCTCCTCATGGTTTATGCAACCTGCTTTCAGCACCACCAGCCCAGGGATGGCACCACCCACAGTGGACTGGGCCTATGTCCCAATCTTATGGAAACATGTTCTTAATTGAGGTTTTTTTCTCCTCAACTTTAGCTGTGTCAAGCTGACATAAAACTATCCAACACACACCCTAACCACCTACACTTGTCGTTTACCAAATGTACTATGCATCACTAAATCTGTGCCTTTGTACTGTTTCCTTTCTCTGAAATTACGTTTCAGATGTGGAATCATCTATTTTACTTTAATTCTCCAGCACCTGCTTCTTCTGAAGTGTGGTCCCCACTGTAAAATTAGCTTTGCACTCACAAGCAAACTCTCCACCTAAATACAGGCAAGTTTGTTTTTATTTCCATTTTAACAAAGGGAGAAAAGTCATCTATAAAATGAAGTTCCCATAAGATATTTAGAAGTGTGTCTCTTTCTTTATATCTTCACACCCAAGGATAAATGACCACAATGAGAGCTATAAGTAACATTCATTACAAAAAAAAATGACCAACCAATGGTGTTCTGAAAAAATTAAAACAACACAAAGACAGCAGAAGTACAAAAATTAAAAAATAAATATCAATACTGGAAAAGATAAAGGGAACCAAGGTTAGAGAATAGAAAGTTCAGAAACTGAACCATGTCCATGTTACTTCATAATGAAAATGGCTACTGCATGATAAAATGACATTCTAATCAGTAGGCTCAGGACTTTAGTCTACTGGAGTATGATCTAAAATAGTGTACCGTTAGATCCATACCTCGTACTGTATAACCATGCACTAGAGCAAGCATTAAATTCACTAGAGTTATATAGAAAAGAAAAAGCCAAGAAAAGGAAACCATAAGAACCTTTCAAGAGATATGTATGCCATGGTACGAATGGTGTTTGAGCATCTCTCAAGTCTTCTTATATTAAAATTTAATCACCACTGTAAGATATTAAAAGCATTGTGAACATATTCTGAGAATCCTGATTAGATACAGGGCTTTTCAAAAGTGAATATTTTTAGGTACGTCCAGTAAGGTAAAACTCCCATGACTAAATTCTAGCGACGTTCTAAAAGGGAAGCAAGGCCAGAAGAGACGCATATGCACGCACTATTGTTATTTGTGCTTGGTACTCCTCGGGACTGTGTCAGCAAGAAGGCCATCACCACATGATGATATTACAACTATGAATGGTTCTTAGGACGTAAGAACCTTATTTTGTTCTAACTTAACAAGTCTGTAATATTCTATTATTTGTGATAGAAAAGAGATTAACCTAATGGGTCAATGGTTAAGGAAGGTAAATGATGATTCATAAGAAAACATTTATAAATAGCTTCTAAAACATAGAAGAAATATACATAATTTCAATTCTAATTCTACAAATAAAAACAAAAATTATGAGATAGTGTGTCTCACTTCTTGAATTGACCAAAATCCAAACATGTAAGACCATTGTCTTGTAGGGTTTTACTGCTGTGAAGAGACATCATGATCACAGCAACTCTTATAAAGGAAAACATTTGGCTGGGGCTGGCTTACAGTTCAGAGGTTAGTCCATTATCATTATAACTGGGAGAAAAGTAGCATGCAGGCAGAGATGGTGCTGGAGAAGGATTCGAGAGTTCTACATCTGGATCTGAAGGCAGCAGGAAAAGCCAGTGAGCCAATTGACCTAGCTTGAGCTTCTGAAACCTCCAAGCTCTCCCTCAGTGACACACTTCCTCCATTAAAGCCACACCTCCTAATACTGCCACTTCCTGTGAGCCTATTAAGGCCATTTTCATTAAGTCCCCCAACGTTCACTCTCTGGCCCCCATAGGCTTGTATCCAAAACTACATTCAATCCAACTTGGGCAGCTGAGGAGAGGGAACCTGAAATGACCCTATCCTATAACCATACTGATGAATATCTTGCATATCACCATAGAACCTTCATCTGGCGATGAATGGAGATAGAGACAGAGACCCACATTGGAGCACAGGACTGAGCTCCCAAGGTCCAAATGAGGAGCAGAAGGAGGGAGAACATGAGCAAGGAAGTCAGAACCACGAGGGGTGCACCCACCCACTGAGACAGTGGGGCTGATCTATTGGGAGCTCACCAAGGCCAGCTGGACTGGGACTGAAAAAGCATGGGATAAAACCAGACTCTCTGAATATGGCAGACAATGAGGGCTGCTGAGAAGCCAAGGACAATAGCACTGGGTTTTGATCCTACTGCATGTACTGGCTGTGTGAGAGCCTAGCCTGTTTGGATGCTCACCTTCCTAGACCTGGATGGAGGGGGGAGGATCTTGGACTGCCCACAGGGCAGGGAATCCTGACTGCTCTTCAGACTTGAGAGGGAGGGGGAGAAGAGAGGAGGGAGGAGTAGAGGAGAGTGGAGTGGGGGAAAGAGGAAGAGGAGTGGGGGGAGGAGGAGGGAAATGGGAGGCAGAGAGGAGGCGGGAATTTTTTCAATAAAATATATATATATAAGCCGGGCGATGGTGGTGCACGCCTTTACTCCCAGCACTCGGGAGGCAGAGGCAGGCAGATCTCTGTGAGTTCGAGACCAGCCTGGTCTACAGAGCTAGTTCCAGGACAGGCTCCAAAGCCACAGAGAAACCCTGTCTCGAAAAACATATATATCAAATAAAAGCAACAAAAAGAGGAATAAAAATATCTTAATGACATTAAAAAAATTCACAATAGTCTATCACGGTCTTCACATTGTTTAAAAATCCAAAGTTCCAATTCTCTTCTGAAACTCATGGCAATCTCTTCACTGTAACCCCTATAAAATCAAAATAACAAAAGCAGGTCACACACTTCCAGTATACAACCGGAAAGGATACACATTGCCATTCCAAAACACAGGGAAGGGAACATAGTGAGGAAATACTGGAACAAAGCAAGAGTGGAACCTTCCTGGCAAACTCCAAACTCTGCATCTCCATGCGTGACATCAAAGAGCTCTTAGATCTCCAACTACGTTCAGCTCGGTTGACTGCAACACACTCCCTTCCCTTGGTTTGTGTCCACTCCCTTTCAGCAGCTCTCCTCGGCAGGTAGGCCACAGCTCTGGCATCTTCCAACACCTTAAGATCTCCAAGGCAATCCAGGCTTCAACTTCACAACTTCACACAATGGTCTCTCTGGACCTCCATTCAGTGACACCCCTGATATATGCCTGGCCTCAGCAGACTTCCTTGGTCAAGGAGGGAGATTCCATAACCCCTTTCTTGTATCCTTGATGTTAAAGCAGGAACTACCCGGATGAAACTACCAAGTTCTACTGTTTGCTGGGGCTGGAACATGCTCCCTTTCTTCAAATACATTTTCATGGGCTTTCTGTTTTTGAGGGTTTCCTTCACTGCCTAAGCTTGGCTATCCTGGAACTTGATCTGTAGTCCAGGCTAGCCTTGAACTCAGAGATCCACCAGCCTCTTCCCACAAGGTTCTAGGGTTAAAGGCTTGCACCACCATGCCTGCCCCTAAGCTTTTCTTTAATTCCTTTCCACAAATTGGAAGCTTAGCTGGGTGAGATCTTGCCCTGAGGTAACTGTTTTCCCCATTTTTTTTTATTTTTTGTTTTGTTTTTCAAGACAGGATTTCTCTGTATATTCTTGGAGGTCCTGGAAGTCATTCTGTAGTCCAGACTGGCCTCAAACTCAGAGATCTATTTGCCTCTGCCTTCTGAGTGCTGGGATTAAAAGCAGGCACCACAACTGCCCCGAACTGCCCTGCAGATCAGGCTTTTTTTTTTTTAACTTTTCCTGGTGCGCCTTTTCTCCTCAAAATGTGTTTTTCCTTGTTCAGCTTGCCCCTTCCCATTATAGATCTGCATAAGTGTGGCCATTAATAACCGAGTAGCGCAGTCAATACTAGGCTCTCTGGAAATCTCTCCACCAAATCTATTACTCCAGAACTCTTCAATTTAGCCTCACACAGAAAGAGCCACATTCTTCACCAAAATATCACAAGAGTGGTCTCTAGGCCACATACTAATATTCTTCTCCCCTGAAGCCTCTTGAGACAGACTCCCACAGTTCAAATCACTCTCAACACCTCTGTCTCCCATGTCCCTACTATTATGGCCCATTAAGACCTGCTTAAGCATTCAACTGTTTTCCTAATCCAATGTGCCAAAGTCCACATTCTTCTAAAACAAAACCATTATTAGGCCTGTCACAGCAATATCCCAGTCCCCAGTATGAACATCTGTCTTAAGGTTTTATTTCTATGATGAGACACCATGACCACAACAACTCTTGGGAAGGGAAACATTTAATTGGGGCTGGCTTAAAGTTCAGAGATTTAGTCCATTATCAATCATGGTGAGAACATGGCAGCACACAGGCAGACATGGTGCTGGAGAGGTAGCTGAGAGTTCTACATCTGTGGCTGAAGGCAGCAGGAAGAGTGGGTGAGCCAATGGGCCTGGTTTGAGCTTCTGAAACCTCAAGCCCCACCACCCAGTGATACAGTTTCTCCAACAAGGCCACACCTGGTCCAACAAGGCCACACCTATTCCAACAAGGTTACACTTCTAATAGTGCCACTGCCTAGGAGCCTGTGGGGGCCCTTTCCATTCAAACTATCATAACATTTTCTATTGGTAAGGTTTGGGTCAGCAGCTGCTATCATATTACAGGTAGAAATGCAAATGTCATAACTCATATTGAGGGCAAATAGACACTCTCAGAATTGAAAATGTAAATTTGCCTCTTGAAATTATTTTATAGATAGATCTGCTTCTTCAAGCAGTGACACACATGCATGATTATTTTCAGTGGTACTATCTAAAAATCAAAAAAACTGGACACATCGTGGAGAAATGGTTCAGTGGTTAAGATCACATACTGCCCTTGTAGAGGACTGGATTTTGGTTCCCAGCACCCATATCAGGTGGCTAACAACCACATGCAACTTCAGATTCTGGAGAGCTAACACTTTCCTCTGAATTCTGATGCTACCTGAACACATGTGTGCATACCCACACACATATACACATAATTTAAAAAGAAAGATTTTTGAAAGGAAAGGCTGGACATAGCCTGGTTGTTCTTTAACAAGAATCAGACAAAGTTAGTCATGTGCACACAATGGAAGACTGTGCAGCTGCTAAAGTGCCATGAAGATGCTGTGTTGAAACTGCCAATTTTAAGGAGAAACCCTGCATGGTATATTACATGAAGCAAACAGTGCATTGCCATACAGTGTATAGTTTCTTTGGTGTGGGAAATGGAAAACATGAATAATTACTTATATCTGCTTACATTTGCTCAAGGAAGAACAATGAATTATTATGTCTTTTAGTTAAAGGGGGGCAGGAAGGGGGAGTGCTGCATGGAGATATGCCTTAATGCACTTTTCTTATTACTTTAACTTTTCACAGTTGTGAATATACAGCTTTTGCTAAAAATATAAATAAGAATTTACAATATATACTATAGAAATTTTTGTCAAACACACACATACACAAATACACACACACACAGGGACGAAGCAAAGCTTGTTCTTATAAAATCTGTGTGTCACTGAACTGTGAATTATGCCTCCTTATTAAAATCTACTGTGAGCCTTCGTTTCCTATGACAGCTCTGCTATATGTCAAAGAGCTATGTCATTGTTAATAGGAAAGGTCTGGGGAGTTCAAGTGTCCCTTTGTTAGAGCCACAAATTAGAGAAACAAAAACAGTTAGCTAAGAGGTACAACATATATTCCCATCAGTTAGCCAGTGAGGATCCGAATGTAGGAGAATGTTTGAGTGTTTTATAAGTAATTAGCATGGGATTCTTGGCTTCAAGAAAATGCCACTTAATGACCAGTCATTAGACTTATCAGTTCCTACTGGGGACATGCAGCCAAGATTTCCTCATTAAGATTAAGTTATTATATATGATTGTTAAAATAGTTTACCTTGTAATCTTGTTCAGCTGTGTGGCCTCGAGGCTGATTTTAGCCTATACTCTACCAATTTGTTTTTTCCATGGCTTTCTGGATTAGAGGAGTGTTGTAATTCAAGCTTTCCTTGCACAACCTCATTAACATGTTTTTCTCCATCTCCGACATGGGGACTTACACATCTTCCTCTGTATCTGTCCCCTCCCCCTTCCTCTCTCTTTCTCTCTTTCATATTGTGCAGTCACCTAGAAAGACGTGCAGTGGCATGCATAGCTAATGACTGGCATCATATTTTCCTCATTATTCTACCATAGAGTTAGCACTGAAATAGACAGTAAACCAAAAAAAAAAAAAAAAAAGAAAAAAAAAACAAACCACATGAAATTTATTGCCATTTGGGTCCTATTGATTAGCATGCCAATTATACAACAAGAAGAGTATCTATGCTGAAAGGTAAAAAGACAATGACTACATATACTTCAGCCAACATTCAGGGGTAGCTGTAATGTCATCTGTCTACTAATTTAGACCAGAGCATATGAAGGAGATGCCTTTACAGAACCACATACCAACAGAGGGAACACAGTCATTCTTTCTCAGTAATAATGGCTTAAATATAATGTCTATTCAGTAATTCACTAATTAGTCCTTTCTTTTAGCCTAGAAAAATTGTTTCAGAACTAAATCTGGGGCTACAGTAGACTGAGCTACTGTTTAAGTTAGGGTTTCTGTTGTTGTGAAGAGACACCATGACCGCAGCAACTCTTATACAAGAAAATATTCAATTGGGGCTAGCTTACAGGTCAGAGGTTTGGTCCATTATTGCCATCATGGCAGAAAGAATGCCAGTATACAGACAGACATGGCGTTGGTGAGAAAGCTGAGAATTCTACATCTTGATTTTCAGGCAGCAGAAGGAGACTGAGCCACCCTGGGCATAGCTTGAGACCTCAAAATCTGCCTGCATAGTAACACACTTCCTCCAACAAAACTATATCTCCTAATGGTGCCACTCCCTATGGGCCAAGCATTCAAACACATGAGTCTATGGGGGTCATTCCTATTCAAACTACCACAGTTACCAATGATTTTCTTGTTACAAACACATGAAATACTAGATGACATGTATTAAAAATCCTTTCTTTGTATAGTACTGAGGATGGAACATATGGTCTTGTGTGTGCTAAGTAAATGTTCTTCCATTGAGCTATATTTTCAGCCCTGACAATTACATTTAAATATAAAGTGTAGGCCAACCATGAGTATCAACAAATCATGGCGTGTCAACAGAAATGAAGGAGGA
The DNA here is from genome assembly GCF_000317375.1 of Microtus ochrogaster. NCBI lineage: Eukaryota > Metazoa > Chordata > Mammalia > Rodentia > Cricetidae > Microtus > Microtus ochrogaster. The sequence continues at coordinate 37,079,938 of NC_022016.1, forward strand.
ATGGATTAGAGGGTGGGAAGAGAGTGGGAGGAGAGGAGGGAGGGGAAACTGTGGCTGGAATGTAAAATAAATAAACAAATACATTTATTAGAGAAGTATACAGTGTAGTTCAAGAGAAAATTGTCCCTTCAAAGACAAGTTGAAGAAGGAATCAAAATCAAGAACCCTAAACTAAGTAAAAGGTTTAGAGCATCAGATTTCCATGTGAGTTTCCATGACCAAATTTAGGACTTAATGCTCAGATGATGGAAGAAGAGATGACCTAGAGTCCATAAAAGCCCTGAGTATGAATTTATTAATACATTGATAGAACTCAGGGATCCAGAGGCTCTATTCTCTCGGCAAAGGTTGGCTAGAAAAGCTTCACTCATTGGTCAAAGTAAAGTGACATTTTCCTCACAACTGTAGGTAGTTTTTATATATGTTATTACTTTTATTTGTGTGTGTGTGCATGTGTCTGTGCATGTTGTGGCTACAAACATACATACTGGTGCTTGTTGGAAGCCAGAAGAGAGTGTTGGATGAAGGTAGATTTTTTTAAAGCATTCTGTAAGAAAGTGAAGTTCCTAGGTTAATACCACAAGTAGATGTGGAATATGAATTATTTTTAGGTGGTGGTGGTGGTGGTGGTGTGTGTGTGTGTGTGTGTGTGTGTGTGTGTGTGTGTGTGTGTATGTGTGTGAATTTTTTCAAATAAAACCTCTGAACTGGGAGAGTCAGAGACACAGAGAGAGTAGGAAGAGGGAGAAAGGGGGTAGAAATACCATGTAGAGATCTTTCTATATTCAAGGATACATGGGATATCATAACTGTAGTTTGGAAAGTACTGGCCCAAATTCCTGATATTCCAGAGAGTGGATAATTTATACTCTACTTAAATAAGAGGAGATCACAACCAAAATGATGCCATGTGATTTCTAGTGTTAGGTTTTTTACAAGGTCTTGAGCCTACTACCCTATTTGCCCAAATACTTGGGTAGAATCCCTAAGCACACAAGTAGAGAAATATCATCATTCTGGTAGTATCATATTAGAGAGTCGGAGTGAACATGCCCCCACCTACAGTATCAGGTGGGCAAATACCAGCCCTATGAGTGAGGCAAACTGGCCATATAACCTATTAATGCATTCAGATGGCTACAGGATCAACTGACATCTGACTACAATATCATGAAGGAACTCAGTCAAGTTGTAGCTAGTCAAGTATTTCCTGACTTTCTGATCCACAGTATCATAAGCAACAGCCCTTCTAAAGCACTGTATTTAGGGTGAGTTCATATGAAGAAAAAGATAACTGCAACAAGGAGAATTAAAATGCTTATTAAAGGAATGCTCTCTAACATAAATTATTAACATGAAAAATGATTCTCAATAAAGGGAGAATCTGTGAATTATATGTAGAGTGTGGTAATTGGACAGAATCTGGAAGGCCTTACATGGTATATGTTAAAAATAATTAAAGTTTAACAAAACACATTTTATAAGGTAGTGAAGAATCAAGTACAGTTTCATGCACTGTTGGTGAGACTAGTAAAATGTTCTGTCTGTGAAGAGCAGGTGGAATATAACAGAGAAGACTCCAAATGTAAGCATTCCTTGATCCAGTAACCCACTCTATAACTGTCCTACAGACACACCTGAATATACATGAAATGAGACATATAGAAGGTATTCATTACACTATTATCTAAAAAGAGAAAAATATGGAAAAACCCAAGCTGAGTAATAAATTGCTAGTTAAATTAACTGGCACGTGAATACAATGGAATATGATAAGGTCACGAGTTTATGTAAAAATTGTAAAACACAAATCCCATTTATATGATATTTGACATTTTCTTAAGGCAATAAAGGTGAGCAATAAGAAAATATTAAAATTATATTTGCATAAAGAAATACTGGAAAGTTACGCCAGACTAATAAATGAAATTACTGGTTGGGGCAACAATATGTTGTTTTATGTTTGTTATGTAAATATGAATATTTAAAGTGAGATATTACAAACTAAAGAAACCACCAAACCTGTAATGAAAGAGAAAGGCATTATGAAAAGAGAATGATTTGAAAACAGAAAATGCAATGTTTGGTTATTGACACTAAAAACTCATGGCTGGGTTACATATAGTTGTTAATGAACCTGAAAAAAATCACTTATAATTCAGCAAAGAGAAATGAAAAAGGAAAATATGGCAGAAATTAAGAAACATAGCATTGTAGAATACTATTTTAACTAGGCAAAGATTTGTTACATTTATTTATGCTACAGAATATCACTTTAACTGGATAAAGTTGTCTTACTTTGTATATGCTGCATTTGCTGAACAATGCATTGATGTGTAAATCATGTAAATGTGTGTTGCATCTGTTTCACCTTAATTACAAAAGGCACCTGATTGGTCTAATAAAGAGTTGAACGACCAATAGCTAGTCAGCAGAGGGATAGATGGGGATGCGGAGCAGAGAGAATAAATAGAAGAGAAAAATAAGAGGGAGAAAGAGGAAGAGATAAAGAGGGATAGTTCCTGGGTCAGAAGCCAGGCAGCCATCAGCCAGCCAGCCAGACACATAGACAGCAAGAAATTAATAAAAGGTAAAAAGCCCCAAGGTAAAATGTAGAAGAAACAGGTTAAGTTATAAGTGCTAGTAAGAAAAGAGCTGAGATAGACTGAGCATTCAAAACTAATAAAAGTCTCTATGTTATGAGTTGGGAGCTGGTTGATGGCCCCAAAGAAAAGGTACAACATAGATGTGAAAATGAAAAGTTGTAAGCTACATCTAATCAGTTCCAGAGGAAAAGATTAGTCAGAATGGGGCAAAATAATATTTGAAGAAGGAAGTGATGAGAATATTTTTTCATAATTTAATTAAGATGTTAATTAGGTCTAAAAATACTATATCATAATCAGTTCTCATGCAGAAGAAGCAAAGTGAGAATATAAGAAAACTTTGCAGCATATTTAGAGAAAAAGAACAAAACTTCGAGTGAAAACAGACTTAGCAGCTGCAATAATACGAGAAGACAACAGAGTGCCTTTATGAACTGTCAACTTTAATTCTAGTCTCAACTAGACTCACATTCAAGACTGAAGCAAAATAAATGCTCTTTTACATAATCAGGGAATAACAACACTGAGCATTTATAGATGTTCACTGTATCTAAAGGATATATTTCAAAAAGAAGAAGACAATATTCAGACTGCCAAAACTAGAAGTGATGTGAGCTAATGCATTATTCAATGTGGAGAAACAATCTGAAAAGGGATTTGCTCACTGTGAGACCAATAGCAAATATAGTAGGTTAATAGGAGGTTAAGGACAAAGGTTAAGTTGTAAAGCAAGAAAAACGTAGGAGGTCAAAGGATTGCCAAAGTTTTCAAGACGGGAGAGTCTAACTCCCATTTTCAAATATGTGAATTGCTTTCAAGAATAACCACCCAAAGAGCAATAAAAAACAAACAAACAAAACAAAAGCCAAGATCAATTAAAGAGAGCAGAAACCAAGAAAAGGTATGACACATTGAAAATACATAGTGAGATTTTGGAAATAAGCAAGAATATTAATAATTAAAGCATTGTGTATGATTTAAATTCAAATGTTATGAAATTGTTTCTCACTTTATATTTTAAATCCAGGAAAGCTCTTAAATGTAGTGATAAAGCTAAATAAGAATGATAAGGTACACAGAGAAGAGCAGAAAGAAATCAGATACCACAGCATTTATATCAAATTCAACATACTTCAAGGCAAAAGGGGGCATGATTTGAGGTTACATAGCTCAACACAGTAATAATCATATTAAATAACAAATATAAATAATGGCCACTAACTGATAGTAATATAACAATAGATCTTCAAAACATGTAAAGCAAAAATCCACAGCATTACACAGAAAAACTTAAAAATGCCACAGTTGGTGGCAAATTTTACTACGTCTTTCTCATAAACATAGGTCAAGAAGGGGAAATTTGATAAGGCTATTGTGATTCAAACATAATAAATTTTACCTAAAGAGCATGCCTATACACTCACATGCTCTACAAGATTTTGGTTAGTGAAGGACTGTACATTTGATAATGTTCCAACAAACATCTCTCAAAATATTGTTAAATGGATACAAATGGATATTTTCATTAGAAAACCTCAGAATAAATACAAAAATTGAAGTGTATTTGATTTGAAGTGTCTCTAAAATTATTAATATCTTCACTACTAAACAAAACAACTACAGAAATAATGATGTTGCTTTCTGTCACCTATGACTGGGCTTAGTGTTTGCTAAGTGTTTAGGTTCCCATGTCGCATACAAGTATCTGGCAGAATGGAGTAAAAAGTGAGGGCTTATATAAAGATAAAATCTATTTGTAAATATTAGAAAAAGCTAATTTATCTATTCATTGGAGTCATCACCTACAACTTCATTGTGCATGTATTGTTATTTTCATTGTCTTACTGAGCTGTCTATGAGAAGAGTGGTTAATCATCAAGAATATTTATTTCACGAATGTAGAAACAAATTATTCCAGTTTGGCATCTATGTGAGATTTTGGTGACAAAGATGAAATGCAGGATAGTTGATAAAATAAGACTTCTTTAAACTGTCTTGGTTCTGTTCAACTTACTTAAATATTCTTATTAGCTTCATAGTCTCATAAGAAAATAGTCAAAATAGAAACTCATTGCTTTGTTAAACATTTCTGTGATCTGATTGCTGTGAACTTGACAGCATAAGACAACGTTTGTTACTAAATGATGACAAACTAATAGCAAGTTGAATCTAATCTCTTTATCACTTACTGAGGTGCTCTGCTGATTTAGTAGAGATTTTTTTGTTGTCTTTGTTCCTTTTTTTTTTTTTTTTTTGGTTTTTCAAGACAGGGTTTCTCTGTGGTTTTGGAGCCTGTCCTGGAACTAGCTCTTGTAGACCAGGCTGGTCTCGAACTCACAGATATCCGCCTGCCTCTGCCTCCCAAGTGCTGGGATTAAAGGTGTGTGCCACCACTCACCCGGCTAAAGGACAAAAATCAGTCCAAAATTCTATACTTTTCAAGCCTATGCTTACTGCCTTGCATGTTTGATGAGTTTACCAATTAGGCCTCCTCTTTAAGAGTTGTAGCTCTTCCTTTTCCTAAATAGTATTCTGACTTGACCAGTAGGGCTTGGGATTAAAGATCCTTTCTATATGATAGAGAGTTAAAGTCATAAATGTGATGCTTATAATGTCAAATGACATAAGAAGTTGGCATTTGTAAACCTACTATGTAGTAATAGGAGCGGCAGGGCTGCGTCCCCAGCACCCCGGCCACCTGCATGGCTAGCTTATGCCCCGAAATAATTACACGGACACTGTATTCATTTAATCACTGCTTGGGCATTTAGCTCTAGCCCTTTTCTCGGCTAACTCTCGCACCTGGACTAGCCCATCTCTAATAATCTGCTGTAGCCCATAATGTGGCTTACCTGGGAGATTCTAGCCTACGTCCATCCTGGGTCGGAGCTTCATCGCGTGTGCCTCAGAGAGCAGAGCTCTCGCCTCTGCCCGCAAGAGTGGAGCATTGTGTCTCTCTGAGGCATCTGCCCCTGAGAGGAGAGCTGTCGAGTCTCTGAGCTCACTTCCTCTTCCTCCCAGCGTTCTGCTCCGTTCACTCCTCCCACCTACGTTCTAACCTATCAGGGCAAGCAGCTTCTTTATTTAATCAACCAATGACCATCCTCCATCACTACTACATTAAGCTGCATTGGAAAAGTATGATGATTAAAGATCTATAATTGTACATGAAATGCTATGCAGACAACTGTAGGCATAGACTGATCATTCATTCCTGTCTGCTCAGACCTGAATAATCACACAGGAACTGTATTAATTACAACATTGTTTGGCCAATAGCTTAGGCATATTTTTAGCTAACTCTTACATCTTAAATTAACCCATTTTTATTAATCTGTGAATCATCATGAGGCTGTGACCTATCAGTAATGTTCTGATTGGTGGCTGGCATCTTTCCCTTCAGCAACCACATGCCATCTCCCTGACTCTGTTGACTTTCTCTATATATCTCTGTTCAGATTTCCCACCAGGATTTACTCTACTAAGCTATTGGCCAAAACAGCTTCTTTAATAACCAATGGTAAAACAACATATTATTAGCATACAGAGGGGAATCTCACATCATCTCCCCTTTTCTTTCTAAATAAAAAGGAAGGTTTTAACTTTAACATAGTAAAATTACATATAACAAAACAGGTATCAAGAATTACAGTTACAATATTTATATCTACTTTATCATTTATCATAACTAAGGAAAATTATAACTATATATTCATCAACTCTATCAAAGACCCCAGATGCTATTGGCCACGTCCTTATGCCCCCAGCCACCCTGGAAAGGATAAAATGGGAGAGGGGAAGGGGAAAAATTAGGGGGCTCCATCTTTGCCAGGAGGAAATAAATATACCAGCATCTGGGAGGAACTGCAAAGTTGGGACTCTCACACAGAGGAACATGCGGCAGAGCCTCCTGGGGATACTTATGCAGAGGCCTAATAGAGATAAGGTTTATGGACCCCAAGCCTTCCTGGTCAATGTTGTCCCTGACCCTAACTTCCCCCTAGCCTGGTATCCTTGGGAATCTAAGGACCTGAAAGAATTGAGGAAGGCAGTGGCTGAGGATGGCCCCAACTCCACTTGGGCCATGACCCTCCTTCAGGAGGTAGCAGACCAGTCTTGAGAGGAAATTGCCCCCCCAGTGGGCTTAGAGACAAATTACTAAGCTCCTAGTCTGGAAAGGTATGAACCAAGATACTAGGACGGCTTGTGCTGGCCTTAGGGGTTTATGAATCAACGGGTTGTGGCATCGCAAAATGTCCGAACCCAGTCACATACCAACCAGACTTTTGTGGCTGCCCTTCAGGCCCAGAGCCAAATTCTAGTCTCTTCTATTACTCAAGCCCTGGTATCTGGACAGCAAAAGCAAACACCTGGGAAATGTTTCCTATGCAGTCAACTGAGGCATTTTAAGAGGGATTGCCCACAAAAAGCAATGAGATCCAGGTGTGGAAGAGACCCCCTCCATCTCCCTGCCCTCGCTGCCACAAGGGGTACCATTGGGGCTCAGAATGCTGCTCCAAATTTGATATAAGTGGGAAACCCATTTCAACTCAACCTTTAAACTAGATAGGGGGTGCCTTCCAGCACTTTTAACCGAAGGAAGGAAAGACATCACCAATATTTCAAAAAGGGGGAGACATCTTCCCCATCTACAACTGCAAACGGCATTATTAACCATCAATATTTTAAATTTTCAAAATTTTCAAACATCAGATAAACAAAATATATTCCAGAAACATTGGGGATCCCTACCAACAAGGCCCTGCCTCAAGGTTAGGTGGAAGGATCCTCTCACTAACCAATGCAGGGGCCCAGATCCCTTGTTGACACAGGGCAGAGAATATGGATGTGTCTTCCCAAACAGAGGGGAAACGCCTATACACCTACCTGCTCATAACTTAAAATTTCTCCTCCCACTTCAGGACAATGGGGAAGACCAAGATGACCAATAAAGAAAGCAGAGATTATGGTGGACAACCTTTAAACTCAAACACAAGAAAAGAAAAATCACTACTGCCCAAGGGAGACTGACCCTTGAGAAAAGTGTTGCCTGTTTATCTATTTCAGATGGCCCTCCTGGTGGTAATCATGTTAACTCTTCTCAAGGGGATAAAGGTCCAGGCAGCAATCCCCCATCAACCACAGAAGGTGATGTGGATCTTGTCAAGCACTGGCACTTGGGGATCCTAAACCAGACTTCTCAGATAACAACACCCTGGACGTGGTGGTCTGACCTGATGTGTGATCTCTCTGATTTGGCACGTGGGAGCTGGGACATGGGAGACTAGATTCCAGGAATTGAAGGGAAACCTTAATGTGGAGGTTCTTGGGGGTGCACCCTACCCCAGGCACCTTACCCTAATGAGCTTGGATGTTCTCATGTCCTTAGGAGACATGCCTTCCTGCAGACTCCCTTTTATGTATGCCCAGGAAGCAACTGGACTGCCTCCGCTATTAGAAACTGTGAAGGGGCTCCTGATTACTATTGTTCATCCTGGGGATGAGAGCAGACTGGGACTGGATATTGGATAATACAACATGGAGATATAATGATCTCCAGGGTCTCCCAGGTACCCCTATTCCAGAAGCCTCGATTTGGAAGATGCACTTGATTTAGATGTAACCCTCTGATATTAATGTTCACAGATCAGAGGAAGAAAAGGGACCTATCCTGTTTATCTAGGAAAATGTGGGGATTAAGGCTACACCAAACGGGATATGATCATGGCCTTATATTCATACTTTGAATGGAGATACATCCTAAGAACCCTCCTCAGATGCTGGGACCTGCTTCCAAGCTAATGCTCATGGGGAACATGTCTGTATATACCTCAACTTCACATACATAAACTTTACATACCTCCACCTCCATCATCTACCCCTAAGGTATCCTCCACCAAACTGCTTAAAGATGTAGGGGGATTAGAAGCCTCACCTTATTTGATGGAGACCATTAAGATGGTATTTATGGCTTTAAATCTTACCCACTCTGAAGCCACTGAGGCCTGTTGGCTTTGCTTACAGCCACTACCCTTTTACTTTGAAGCCTTTGGGGGTAAAAGGCTCTTATTAAATACTAGATAAAGCTGATACTTGTAGGTGGGAAAACCCCAAGATGGGAGAGATGTTGGGACTGACTATCCCCCTTTGGCAGATGTCGAACACAACTTGTGTCTCGTACACCAGACACCCTCTTCTTAACCTCACTTGTGATATGGCTAATGGGTCTATAGCTCCATGGATGGTGCCCAAAGATTATGGATATTTTTGCATCTGCCAAGAGATGGAGGTTACTCCCTGCCTGTCTGACCCACTGATCATTCAGCATAATGATACTTGCCTGCTTGCATTAATTTTCCATCATGTGCTTTACAACATGCAAGAAGAATTCCTGGCCCAAAGGCATAAGAGAGATCCCCTAATGGCCCTGGCCGTCACCACATTGATAGGGTTAGGGGGGTGGCCAGGACTGCCATGGGTACCTCATCCCTGGTGATTTCACAACAAGAAATGGGAATAATCGACTCACAATTGACAGCAACCTTAGAAAAAAACAGAGACTGCATTACTTTATTTACAAAAGTCTTTGGATTCCTTAGTAAGGATAACCTTACAAAATAGGAGAGGCTTGGACTTGCTGCTTATGTAACAGGGAATAATTTTCAGGGCACTTGGGGAAGAATGTTGCTTCTATGCGGACCATTCTGGGATAGTTACAAGAACCATAGATGAGTTAAGAAAAGATATTGATTTGTTTAAGTCAAGGACCCCCTATGAGACCTGGTTTAATTGGTCCCCATGGCTTACCACACTCATCTTTTCCCTAATTAGGCCGATGGCTATTTGTTTATTGATCTGTCTTTTTGGCCCATGCATTCTCCAAAGACTGAAACAAGCATTCCAAAAAATGTTACAACAGGTACAACTCATGGCCCTTCGAGTACATTATGATTGGCTTTATATATCTTACCCCACGAATGAACTTTCAATTTGAGGATATCCAGGCCGAAACTCTGAATAGGGGTAGCCCTGACCTGTACTCTCTCCCTGGTGGGTTATTCTGGTTTGGTGACTGGGGTAGGAGTAGGATATAAAACAAAAAAGGGGGGAGATGTTGGGCCAAAATTATTTCAGGGCCTGTACCTCGAGGCCTATAGGACAGAGAAAAGCCTGGCTCAAATTTGAAAGATAGTCTCAAAGCTACCAAGTGAGGATGAGACAGTAAAATCTATGTAGACACCCCTCCAGCCAGAGGGAGGGCTTGGATCTTTCTCATTGACTGGAGGTACCCCCACATCACATGATGTCACTTAACCTATATAAGCTGATGCTCACAGTAATAAACCGAGTTCCTGCGTTGACTTGACTTCCTATCGTATCTGATTGTCCTGCATCATGGGGCTGTGGAAAGGGTAGATAGCACACTCACCTTTCCCTGGGGAATAAGGCTAAGGAGGCCTGGCAGTAAACAACTTTCAAAAACTTTAGAACTGACAGAGACATCTCGATGCCTAGACAATCACCCAAAGTTCTCCTGTAACATTGGGGCATCCATCTTCAGCCTACAGTCCCATAGCATCTAGCAGACTTTTCCATGAAGCAGGAAATTTGAAAGACTGTTTCCCCTCTATTGGCAGTTTGTCAGTCACTCTTTTCTGTATCCTGAAGAATGTTTGGCAGCCTCTTTCATGAATGGCAGTTTGTCAGTCACTCTTTTCTGTATCCTGAAGAATGTTTGGCAGCCTCTTTCATGAAGCAGGAACCCTGCAAGACTGTCTCACCCTTAGGTAAGTTCAGCAGTCATTTTTATGTGGGTCCTGAATATCCAGTTCATACAGCATGCCATCAAACAGTCCAGGCAAGGAGTTTCTTGCCCAAATGGCTAACCAACTCCATAAGGTACCTCTTCGATGCCCATCATTTTCTTGAAGTACATTGTTCCTGCTAGTAGCAGATGTGTCTCATTATCATGAAAAGTTCTAAGTTCTTAAAACATTTTAAATGCCATATTCTGTAAATATTAAGGGTTTGAAGTATACCTATCCATTTGAAATATATCTCTATACATCTAGAAAATCTAACATGACTACAAGTTTGACTAGTATAGATGACTATCTATTAATCTGTATTTCTTAACTATACACGACATTTTTAAATGAGCTGCACAAACACAATACCTTAAACAAGAGCAGAAATACATAATACAGTATAATAACATCAACCTTATATTTGTATCAATAGACCAAATTCCACACCAATGCAAAGTATTAATCTCTATATCATATCCTCCTTATTTTTTTGTATCCCCGCAGCACATAATTTTATTTCCATCACACGGAGTAATGTTTAAAGCTGTGTTCTGGTGTCCCCTAGATGAGAGGCCTGTCCCTATGCCTCATTTCTCGGTCAGGAAGGAATTTACAGTCAGCAATTGCAAAGTGTGGTCTCCAGTTCAAAGATGTAATGCTTACCACAGTCATAACAGGCATTGCTACCAAAGCAGATAGACATGAACTGCCTTTCTGTGATGAGTGTGTTCTTCAGCTCAGCACAACACTGGGAAAATTCCTCTACATTTTATATAACCCAAGTGATTGTAGACCTCCTTAGGAGCAGGGTATAGCTCCTTGGTCAGCTGGCTTAGGTTGGCAGTGTCGTGGAGAAGTTCTTTCAGGATGTCGATTGATAAGTCATTATCATAGAAATTGATGCTGGTGAGTTGGAAACATTGGCTCAGGGCAGGGAGAAGGACCCTGAGGTCAGGGTCCTTCATCTTACAATATTTCAGTTTCAGGGTCTTCAGAGTGCATGCAACACTCTCTAAGAAAAATTTGAGAGGCAAGAAATTCAAATCACTTAAAATGACCCCTCTCAAGTACAGATGTTTAAGCTGACAGTGAGTCCACTGGGCAAAGGAATCCAAGTCTGACTGTGAGAACTGGCAGAGAGAGATGACTCCAAGGGCGTCTTCAGGCACCTAAGCAAGAGTTTCATGTGGTCATTGACAAAATAGACATCATCCAGGCTAAGATGCTGGAGACAGCTGAGCTTGGAGAACACAGACATGATCTTGGTGACCCTCTTGTCTTCCATGGCAGTGGTAGTCCTTCCTCTGAAGATGCGGATGACTATGACTTTGTGAAGATGGCTCATCTTGCTGATGTAAGGACCAAAATGTGCCAGGGTGGAGAGACTGCACACTGTATTCAGTTCGAACTCCTTGATGAACTCTGGCTGTAAAATTTTTAAGACACCCCTAGCCCTGTAGAATGGTAGTATCCCAATCTTCAGCTTCACACAGCACAGCTGCAGGGAACCCCTTCTCTTCTCAGCCCACTGCAACAGCTGTGCTTGCTGTTCGTCCTGGGGGAGCTGAAGTTCAGCAATGACCTTCAAATGGAGGATAGAAGCTTCGGGTAGTGGACTTGAGGAATGTCTGCCATGATTTCTGGGAAGTGTGGACAGGAAGAAAGAGAGTAGACCCCTCAGCAGAAACCTGGCCTGAGAGGCAAGGAGTGAAGGGCCTCCTTATTTTTTTAAAGAAATTGACTGTGACCATTAATCACTTAAGTCAACTCTGTTTAAATGAAAACGATTATTTATAAACAATATTTGGGAATATGGGATTAGTTTTTTTAGAGTACTACCTGAGGATTGGGGGTGCTGTTAATCAGGTCTGCCATGGAGTATCCTGTATTGTAGGTCCATCTCAGCCAGCAGTCCTGAAGCTTTCATGGATGTTGGACCATCTGGGTCATTGCTTCAGGGGGTCTTGTTTGATCAAACCATGTTATCTGGTAAGGAATCTACAGCTTTCTATCCTCTGTAGAAACAAAAGCAGGACCTCTTTTCCAAAGCAACATATCCTTAGACCCAAATTTTGAAGTCAAGATACCTTTAATATAGATATATTGGTTTAGCTTAACAGCCCATACAATGAAATGTCTCCCTGTACTTAGCTCATTCACAGTCAGCAAATTCACAATAATATACATAATCTAGACTCTTTGTGTATTTTCTAACTTTATGTGGCTTACTTTTCTTTACTTCTTTAATCTATGACTGTCTGTACCCTTTTATGTTACTTTTACTGTTCTATAACTGTCTATACTTTTTCCTCTCTCTCCTGAGCCTACATACATTTTTTAAACATACTGTGACCCATTCAAAGGTTTATTTCTGCCTGAATATGTCGTTATTGCCTATCTGTAACCATTTTCTGACCAGGAGCACTTTTGTTTTTTAAGTGCTAAATGGGCGTGGTGGCCCTGCCTGTTTTTTTCTACCAAATCCAACATGACGGCAGCATGTTCACTGCCTCTGTGAGCCATGAATCCCACCCCAGCTCCAGGTCCACAGTGGCTCTATGTGGCCATTAAGCAATTTGTAACACACTGCTCACAGACCCCATTTAAGTACAGGACCCCCCAAAAGAGCCAGCGTTTGTTCTGCCAGCATGAACCAGGAAGCCATTTCTTAAGGAAGCCACACAGTTTTTTGCTGCTAATGCTGAGTTAAGAAGCTTTCTCATAAAGGAGCCACGCATCTGCTCACCACCAGCAAACAGAACTTGTCTGAATAAAATGCAGCTACTAAGAAGCTTAACTCTGTTCTTTTGTGTCTAGAGTTCCTTTCCAAACTCTCTCAGTCTTTATGAGGATATAGTTGCCCCACGTTGGTGCCATTTTGTAGGCAGAGACTATTTGTTTCCCAGCTGCCCAGATATGAATAATAACACAGAAACTATATTAACTACAACACTATTTGGCCTATTAGCTCATAATTCTTATTAAGCAACTCTCACATCTTAAATTAACCCATTTCTATTAATCTGTGAATCATCACCAGGCTGTGGCCTACTAATAAGGTTCTGGCTCGTGGCTGGTGTCTTTCTCCTTCAGCAGCTACATGGTGTCTCCCTGACTCCACCTATTTTCTTTCTATATCTCTGTTCAGACTTCCTGCCTAGCTTTACTTTACTAAGCCATTGGCTGAAAAAGCTTCTTTAATAACCAATGGTAATACAATATATTCATAGCTTACAGAGGGGAATCCCACATCAGATAAATTGGCCAGTCTCCTGTTTACATATTTCAAAAATACTTACTAAAACATCTAGATATATAGACATATATTTAGGTAGGAAAGCAGGCAGATGCACAGATAAGCAAAGAGGCATACAGATAGAGTCAGAAAATTAATTATAATTGTTATAACAATGATTGTAGAATCTAAGTAGATTATTTGGGTTACTATGATGATTGTGCATTTCAGAATCTCAGGGTAGCTTCTGAATCATTAAAAAAAAAGATATGCCCAATGGCCTTCAACATCAATTACATTTTCAATTTATTCTTAGTCATGGAGAATATATTGGTCCTAGCATAGTATGAAAGGAGAAGGGGAAAAGATAATGCATGTTGACTGATAACTGCATCCTTTCACTGGCCCAGTCTCTTTGAAGAAGTTATCTTATCAAATCTCTGGATAATCTAGGGCAATAGCTACAATTATCTTAATTTGCTAGATATGAGACTGACTCAACACTACTCACTGATTTCCAGGGTCTACTGGCTAGTGGGTAATACATAAGCAATTGGTTATAGGTAGCATTTTTTACAGACAGCAATCTGAAAACCCGATGTATCTTTCTTCATTGTTTACATATTTCAAAATACTACATTCTACTACATAATGAATATAATTGGGATTGGACTATTAAAATAGGATTAGTTATGACTGGAAAGATGGTTCAGCAGTAAAAAGCACTGACTGCTTTTCCAGAGGACCTAGGTTCAATTCCCAGCACCCACATGGCGGGTCCAACACCCTTACACAAACATAAATGCAGGCAAAACACCAGTGCACATAAAAATAAATAAATTTTAAAATATATCATTAGTTTAAAAAACAAGAATTTTGTTTCATGCTCTCTCTCCTTCTGCTCCTCATTCGGACCTTGAGATTTCAGTCCGGTGCTCCAATGTGGGTCTCTGTCTCTGTCTCCTTTCATCGCCTGATGAAGGTTAATATTCAGGAGGATGCCTAT
>NC_022016.1:37095064-37095704 GCF_000317375.1 Microtus ochrogaster
GCTGACGAGGGAGGGGGACTTGATCGGAGGAGGGGGAGGGAAATGGGAGGGGGTGGAGGGGAGGAGGCAGAAATCTTTAATAAAAAAAAGAATTTTGTTTCATACATAGTTAAAGGTTAGTGATTTCATAGTAATCAAATCCAAACATTCTTAGCTTATGGTTGCAACAAGATCATGATGACAATGCAGTTTTTAAAGTATTTTCAAATCCTCACCTAACAACTGGACTAGCAAAGGTCTAATGTCCAGCATCTTTCCAAATATAAATGACGAGTACTTCCAGAATGTGGGTGGTGGTCACACCTTAGCAGTAGTAGCACCACCATGGGTTTAGCTGTTATACAGACTTCATGGAGTGAAAAGAAAAGGGGTGTCTGAGCCCCACAACAAACCTGGGCCACAGAACTTGCCACTGGATACTAACTTCCATAAGAAGAATGTGCCATCTTCAAATGAGAAGTCACTTCATTGCTTGTACCTGCAGGTGAGTCCAGAAAGGGTCATGAGCATCCTTTAAGCGGTTGTAGGAAGGTTCCAAGAGAAATAAATGGATTAAGCACACAAGGACCAAGAAACTTCAGAATACCACCTCCCATTCAGAAGACCCCAGGTCCACAAAATCATTTTGAAAGTGGAATAC
>NC_022016.1:37095804-37119763 GCF_000317375.1 Microtus ochrogaster
GAGAGAGAGAGAGAGAGAGAGAGAGAGAGAGAGAAATAGTCAGAGATAGAGGGAGAGACAAAGTGAGAAACAGAGACTGTTCACATGTTGGCAAGGGTGTGCCTGAGGACACAGATGTCAGAAATGTGCAAGCAGCTACATGGACAGAACAGGGATGTTTTCTGTTTGTTTGTTCTTGTTTCGTATTTTGGTTTTATTAATAAATTCTGTTATTTGCAATATGATTCATTCTGATTACTCTTTCCTACACCCTTTCTTCCCTTCCCCTGTTGCCCGCCCCCCTTCTGAACAAGGCCTCCTAATATTCATGATTTCCTGCCTTTTTTTTGTGTGCCACATTTGTCTAGGGCTGTCTCTTTATGAGGACAGGTTTGGAACTACACCTTAGAGCCCAGGGAGATCACCAATGAGTACACACCTGAATATTATGACTTCCTCTCTCCGGGAACTGGTTAGTTGCTAAAAGATCGACAGTAAATGACAGGGCCCCATGAGACCTTTCCCCACCTATACCTGTTAGGAGTGCCCAATGTGTGTGGGCACACTGCCAGTAGGCACATTTACTTTAACTTCATGATTGCCATGTCCATGGCATTCTTAAAAGACGGCATTTCAGATCCCTTCTCCATATCTTTTACCTCTTACATACTTCACTCCCAGTTTCCTGCAATGCTCCCTGAGCCTTAAAAGGTTGGTATAAACGTCTTATTTAGGACTGAGCCTTTCATCATCCTTGGTTTTCAGTATTCAGTGCAACTGTGGGTCGCTCCTTTCTCCTCCATTCACTGCAAGAAGAGGCTTCTCTGTAAGACGGAGAGTATCCTTTGTCTATGGTATAAGCACACATATTTAAAAAGTAGTTTGATACTATATCAATTCAGCTAAGCAACAGTATTAGCTCCTCCCTTACCACTGGTCTCCCTGCAAAGACCATGGTTTTAAATACTCCGTAGTGGAACTGGATACATAATTTACAGGGCACGGTACAAAATGAAAATCCAAAGCTCCTTGTTCAAAACTCTATTAAAAATTTCATAACTGCATCAACAGAGCATGAAACACAAAACAGGGAGGACCCCATGTGATTGCAAAAGCCATATGCCCACGAGGCCAGCGCTGCTTCCCAGTCAAAGCAGACAGGAGCCTTCAGACAGAGGAATATGGAAACAGCTGCATTAATCTCTTTGTGCTGAATTATATATAGGTGAACTATATACACTCTATTATGCACTAAGTACCAGGTACTAGGTACTGCGTACTATACTACATATCACGTACCATGTGCTTAGTCTAGGAAGTCTATAAATCAGAGGTATTTAGCACTCACAATTCTAAAGGCCAGGAAGTCTGAGATCAAACTGGTATTACAGTTGGGTTCTAAGGAGAAATCCCTTCTAGGTTGCAGACCACCAACTCCTTCTATCCTTCTCTTATGTTGAGGAGAGTTGCATTTGTGAGTTTTCTGTGTAAAGGCACTAATCCCATTCACAGTGGATTCAACCTCATGAGTTAATCACCTTCCAGAAACCCCTGCCTTCTAATACCATAACATTGGAGTGAGAATTTCAAGCCATAAATTGGAGGAGGGCAGGTCACAAACATTCTGTCCATAACAGCACTCCTCACTTGCTTGTTCCCTCTTCCCAATCCTTATCCTAAAAGCATAAGAAGATATCTCTCTTAAATGTGAACAATAAAGTGTTCATGATCCAAGTCCTTACAGAAACATCTGTGAAAAGAGGGAATAAATCAAACTGTGTAACAACAGTTAACAAAGGCCCAGCAGAAAATAAGACAAATGAAATCTATTATGTAATAATGCAAAATGAGGTTAAAATGAAAACAAGAAAACCAGAGAGTTCTAAAGAGTGGCTTAAATCGGTAATGGCAGAATTCTGAAATGCTATGGCTAACAAGGGCTGTGAATGGAGCTTTCAGATCTTAGAAAAGAATTAGAAAATAAATGAAGTGGGGGGGAGAAGTTCCAGAAACAAAGACTCAAACACAATAGCAAATAGACCCCATGTCAAAGCATGGTGAGAGAAATAAAGGGTGTGCGAACAAAATGAAGCAGACAGCAGGAAAATACTTCTGTAAGAAAGCGAATTTCAGAGTATCACTTGACAACAAAACCCATGCCCTTTAGTTCTCTGCTTTATTTGTTGAAGTTTGATTAATCTTATCCAAAGAGGTTACAGTTAATTAATTTTTTTTAAAATCGAATTTCAAATAGATAGTCCTGAAACCAATTTTGTACCCATATTCTTCCCAATTCATTTGATAATTTGAAAACATTAACAAAAACATTTTTAATCTGTTTTTCAAAGGGAACATCTGTGCGTTATTGTTCATGACAGTGGCTTTGTTATAGTAAATGAAACATCTGGAGAGACTTGATTACTTGTTGACAGAAACTCCAATGCAAAACATAGGTGAATGATAATTTATTCTCACTGGGCTCAAATGAATACGCGTAGCCAATGAGGTCAACCTAAGCTAATATGGGGGGGGCCACAACAGTATTGGGTCTTTCTTTTTCTGAGCCATTCCTTGTGATGAGCCTGTATTTGTAGCCAATTTTGTTTCTCATCCAGCTTTAAAGTACAAGAATAAAGATCTAGTTTGTGGATTTTCTTCTGCATATTAAGTGGGGCCCATTTAGTCTTGTGCTTAGCTTGACGCTCTCCTAGCAACAACAACAACAACAAAATGAATGCCAACAATCTAGATTATTTGAGCCTGTGTTGATAGCTGTTTCCAATTTTTTTCTTTTAATGTTGAGCTCCAGCTCACACAATTATTATTGTTACAGTAACTCCCCTTACCCGCAATTTTGGTTTTTGTGGTTTTGATCGCCATGATCCAAAAATATTCAGTGGAAAATTACACGTTGAGAGAGAGAAGAGATGCTGATTTTATTACAGTGTATTATAATACTCTATTGTAATATTCCTTTCACATGATATAATGTAATTCTGCTATTTTATTACTAATTGTTACTGTTACTCTCTCACTGTGCCAAATTATAAAATAAATTTTACCATAGGACTGCATGTACAAAAAATTCATAGTGTATGTAAGGTTTGATATAATTTCCAGTTTCAGGCATCCACTGGAATAGAAAATACCACTCTGATGGGTAGGAGAGATGGTATTAGACAGCATTCTTGTTTTCTAAAAGAAACATTGCTGGCACTATGAAGATACATGGATGAGCACGTAGCTTCTGGGAACTTGTTGGCCATTCAAACTTTATCCCAGCTTAATTTAGGAATTTCACATGAAGGGTCCTGATGGAGGATTAGGCCTGCATTACAGAAGTAAAATCTAAATGACCCCTCTCCCTCACCTCTTACTCAGTCACAGACACAGACAAGACCACGCCCTAGGGTTTGCTGCCCCAAAAGCCAATGGCAAAACAGTCAAACCCCACAACAAGTTGTTTGCCGAACTTCAAGTCTGTGTTTACATTAGCCCCTGCTTGCCCTTAGATCTTGCTTCCACATCTGTAACATAAGGGTGCCTTCTGGTTTCCAGCTCATTAAGCTTATGATGCCTGGAAACCTAGCTCATTTGTGGTCCCCAAATTAAAAACACTGGAGAACTTTCTGATATTTCTTTATTTTGTTTGTGCCTGAGTGTATGTATGCACATTACATACATGCAGAAGCCCAGTGATGTCACAAGAAGGCATTGGAGTCTCTGTAACTGGAGTTACAGTCTGTTGTGGTTACTGGGACTCCAACTTGGGTTTTCTGCAACAAGTGCTCCTAACTGCTGAGCCTTCTTCTCTCCACCCACCTCCCGCAAAAGCTTTTTTAACCAAATCTTTCCCGTATGAGCTTTGCTGCATTTATGGGCACACTAACAGAGAAAGGACTAAGTGATAGGTAATTCACCTGCAGAGCCCTTGAGGGCTATGTGACATCTCATCATTACACCCGTAATAACCATTAGACACACTGGTGGGCACCGAGTGACTTCTGGGCTTTTGTGCTTGTCCCCTGCATTGGACTGAGTTTGATAATGCCATCCCAATGAGATCAGGGGGCCCACAGCAGAGGTGAACACTCAGCACGGTGCCACACAATCCAGCCCAGATTTAAAAGCAATGAACAATTACAGGAGAGCAGATTAATATTTAATGAAGATGTAAATGAGGGTCAATACTGAGTTGCTTAGTGAAATCTATTCCAGCAAGAGAAAACTGCGCCGGTCCTTAGAAGGCAGGGGAAGCATTTTTCTTATTAGCCATTGTCTTTAACTTCTCCCCAGCTCTAGCTGAGGCCTGGGCTCAGATTCCCCAAGCAGCTGACAGTTGCAGCAAGAGTGAAATCAATCTTGTAATCCTCCCAGCCATTTGAGTCCTAATTTCCTGCTTTGTATGCCCTTCTTCACTGTTCAGACTATGCTCTCAGAAACCAACTGCGTACAGGGTTTCTGACATCAGACTCACCTATTGCCAACATTCTGTCTGTCCCTCTGTCAGCTGGGTGTCTGCAGTGATGCGAAAAGCATGATAACTCCAAGGCAATTCATCACCTCTGCAACTCAGGGAGAGCTTCGGAGCCCAGTTGTGTCAGAGGAAGCTGCCAACGCCTCTGTCAGAGCTGGGGAGTGGGGCTGAAGGTGCTGGTCCATGAAATCACACAGGAAAAAGGGAGAAGATTCCAGAAGCAATGGACCACAGGCACAGGGTGTACGTTAAGAATGATTGCTGCTGGCATGGACCACTCAACCCCAAAGGGATCAAGGATGCCATGGGGCTTTCTTGGTGGTCAATTTACTCTTGAGCCTCCACCCAGCAGAAGCAATAATAGCGCAGAGGGCTGGAAGCAAAACAGTGTCCAGTGAAAAGGGTTCCCCTAGGCAACAGCCTCTCCTCCCCACCAAATAGGGATGGGAAGACAAGAAGCCAATTCCAAGGGCTTCTTTTCTGTTTGCCTCTACTGATCTAGAGAAGAGTAGGTTCTTTATCATCCAGAGGGCCAAGGATGCACTGGACTTCCCAGTATACTCGCCTACCTCTACAGTCTTACAGGATTGTGTACACATTGGTGGTACATTCTCATGGGGGCTTCAATCTGTTCCCACAGCAAGCAAGTCAGAGTATGAGTATCATGAATCCCTCAGTGAGGCAAGGCTACTTGAGCCCTACCAGAGTGAGATTTGGCCCCATACGATCATGATCCGGTCCTGCCCTGTGCAGACGCCAACATTGCCTGTCCCAACAGCCTCGGAGGGGAATCCCAAACCCTGACGCTGCCATTGGCAAGGACACCGTGTTGCTCACATATCTATCCCTGCGCCATAATTCTCATGGTGGGGAAGAACGGTGAGAAGACCGCTCAGTCAATCTGTCATCACCTCTCAGAACTCTTGCTGTGCTGTCTGCAAGCTCACCAGGTGGCTTTCTGCCTTGTCCTATTTTATTTGTGAAGACTGATTTTAGGGCCTCCAGAATTTTCATTCCCCCACACTGCTTTTTTTTCTTTCTCAAAACAGCCTTGTGAAGGCTCAAGAAGGCTCTGTCACAGAAGAGATGTCCCCACCCAAGTTAGACGTGGACACTGTTCTACGTGTTTCAAACAGAGGAGGCTAATAACAAAAGAAGTTTAGACAGTGCCTTGGAGAAGGAAAGACCAACAAGGAAACCTAGAAGGCAACACAAAGACTGACCACAGTGGAAAGTTCTAGCTTTAGGACAGGACTGTATGTGTCTATCGTGCTTAACAAACGATGCCAAATCTTAGTTGCTAAAAGCACAGGACTTAGTACCTTAAAGTGCCTGAAGGTCAGGAAATTGAGTTGTTTATTTAGCTGGTGGTTCTGGCTCAAGGATTCTCATGAAGGTATCTCTTAGGGCTGTAGTTACATCTACATTCAACAAGGGGACAGCAAGCTTCCAGGCTCAATCACATGGACAGGGCAAGCCTCCCTTTACTGGACAAAAGCATCAATTCTTTGCTTTAAGAGAAAAGGCATGTGGCAGAAAAGAGCCAAGTAGAAGGCACAGTACTTTTTGCCTAACACTCTTGGAAATGGCATTCCAAATTTTAAGCCCCATTTTCTATGGTTGAATGAAACCCCTAAGTCAATCCCATATTGAAGGACAGTGGACTGATACGTAGAAGCAGGTACACCAGAGCCTCTTTTTGAGGCTGCCTGCCACAGGGCTAGAGACACAGAGATGGGTGAAGCTCTGGGCTTCAGAGACTGGGAGGTTATAGAATCTGCGGAATGCTTTTCAGAAGAGACACAAACTTACAAATGCAAAATAAGACACAGGTCTTTCAATTGGTGAATAGTCTAATAAAATGAGAAACGTCCAGCAAATGAAACTGTATTTGGCAATATAAAAGAGTAAATTACTGATGTACACTCCTGCATGGATGAACCTCAAAAATGCCTGGCACGGTGAAGGAAACTAGTTACAAAAGACCTCATACTAAAATGTCATTGATGGGAAATGTTTGGGATAAGCAAATCCATAGAGACAGAAAGCAAATTAGTGGTTACTAGAGCCTGGGGTTGGGAGCCAGGATTGAGTGAAAACAGACACAGGGGAGTTTTGGGGGTGATGGACGTGTTCTAAAACTGGATTGCGGTGATGGTTATACAACTCAATAAATTTAGTAAAAACCATTGAACCATAGACTCACAATGGGTGGATTTTATGGCACATAAATTATATTTCAATAAAACTGCTCAAGAGTATGTACACAGGACACTGGAAGAGGCCTGTGCACGTGAGAGGCCCTGGAGCCTCAGCTTCATTAACTTTTCAGGAAATGTGTCTCTGTGGAGCCGCTGCCTGAGGCAGCGGGAGGGTGGAGAGATAGTCTGGCTTCTTCCAGTTTTCCTCCACTCTTGGTTTGCCCTCCATTGGCCTAACCTACCAGAAGACAGGTAAACAAAGTGTTTTGTGACACACAGTGGAGGATATTAAGGGCAAAGAACAGCTCCAAGAAGCAAGTGGCAATTTTGCCAACCAACTCCCAAGGCGCCCCCCCCCCCTTGGCCATGTGCTGATACAGCTAAGAACAACCCTTCCTTTTGATATCAAAAGACATTTTGGGAGGAATTCTAAAGAAGGGCCACGTTTCTGAATTAAGGCCTAAGTTGCTGGTTATTTGTCTTAAAATAATGTAAGGCATTTAGCTGCCCATTCATTCACTGGTCACTTGAGTCAGGTTCAAAATCATGTATTCATCTGTTCATTAGAAGATGGGGAACAGGATGTGAGTGGGCAGAAGAGCGGCAGAGAAGGAGATGACTCATGGGATAATATTGGACATGCATTATCCTGGCAGCTGGAAACACTGAGTACCAAGGACAGGACGGGGGAGTATTCATTCTGCCCCAGGTACAAGCAATGAGAAAACGCATGACTTGCGGGAAAAATCGAAAAGAATGATAAATCAAATACAAACTGATCTTCTGTGTTTTGTTTTCCCACACACACTCACTATTTTAAATGTCAGTAATACAATGCTCTTTCCATTGCCCCCCAGTTACCCTGATCGAGTTCTACAGTTACAGAAATTCCTGATGACTTGTAAGTTACATGTACACACACACACACACACAAACACACACACACACACACACACACACACATATATATATATATATATATACATTTTATATGTACCTCAATGTGGCCCATTTTCATCACTTACCCTCTAATAATAAGTGTTTTCTGTGTGGGATACAATGCAAAAGACTCCAGTGAGTTCACTGATCCATGTGGACCCTGCCACAAACATTCAATTCTTGAATAAGTTTTAGCTTGTTTGAAATAATAATAATAATTTCAGCTCGCTTCTTATGCAGTTTGCCCCTCCACTGTCTGTGCTTCTATATCCTGCTGCATTAATAGAGTAGTTCCGAAATCACAAGAATACAATGGTTTCAGAAGGAAGAATCAGAGCACAAAATGCTCACGTCTGTCGTTCCACATGCCAATCAAACCTGGGACCCTGCAATGTCTACTCAGTGGGATGCTTTAACTCATGTAGTCTATTCCTTAAAACATATATTCATGTAAATAAAATAGTAAGCCAATTCCTTTTCTTTATCATGGTAATACTTGCTTTTTATTTTCTTTTGTTTTTTTACTGACATGGATTTTCAATAAAACAAAATATTTTCATAATCTGTGTTTCTTTTGGGTCATTATATTACTTTCATTTCATGATTATTACTGAAAAGATTTTGTTCTATAGCAGGAGAGTGCGTTAAGATGATCTCCCCTGACTGCCCAACAGGCTAAGTATGAGGTATTTGTAAACAAACAAACATTGAGACTCGGGCTAAAAGAAGTTAAGAAACTTATTTAAAAATGACTCAAATGTTGAGCCATGAGTGAAGGACTCTAGCGATGGTTGTCTGGACTAGCACCATGGTAAACGACTTGAGCCCAGCTATGCAAGGGGCTCACTTAAGGTCAGGAATTTGAAGCCAGTGTAGGCAACATGCGTCAGCATCTTTGTTCCAGTCTTACAGATGAGGTAACTCAAGTACAGAAAGGCCAAGTGACCTGCTCAGGCTCCCACAGCTAGCAGAGAGCAGAAGAAAGACTTGCCCCTGATGATATTGCTCCACTCAGTAAACGTCTAACCTTCATGCAGGCTTTCCTCATCAACTGCCATCTCCCTTAAAGCCCCTGCTTAGGTTCGCATCTGCTGCAGCTGAGAGACAAGGATCCTTCTCAACTGCTCTGTCAGCCCTTTCTTCCACAGCCTCTTCGGTCTCGGAGGACATCTCCGAGCAGATGAAAGTCAAGGGAGAGAATACCTCTCCCACCTTCCTTGTGTGTTTTTTTTCATAGCGCTTGTTGTGGGATGAGGGTCCTTGTACATGTTAAGCAAGCAGGAGATGTACCACAGAGCTCTGTCCAAGAAGAGGCCCTTGTCTTTTTTGCGGCAAGGTCTCACTGTGTATGCAGTTCAGGCTAGCCTTGAACTCACACCACTTTAACAGCAAATGGCAGGGTGCTGTTCTCAGGCCACCAACTGTGAGGTTTATTTCTCTGAAATAAACTTGGCTATTGATTAAACACGGAGAGGATAAGAATGAGAAAGAAGACTGGCTTTATCAAACGGTAGCCGTAGTCTTTCAAGTACAGGAAAGTACTGCGCTCGTCTTTCCCAGCTCCAGTGAACTCACAGGAGCCAGACAAGAAAAGTGCTCCGTGCTCATTGCTTCTGCCACACGCAATACTGACCCACAACACTAGATGGCAACGTGGCGCTATGCTACTGTGATGTAAACTGAAAAAAGCCAAGCGGAAGATTTTTTTTTTTTTTTTTTAGTCTCAATCTACTATTCTGGTTTTCTGGTTTCTTTTTTCCTTTTTAATTTTCAAGTTTATTTTAGGAAAATTAATATCTATGTAAAGTTAATATCTTAGTTTTTAAAATCATTCTTTAGAGATGCAGAGGTTCAGACTCTGTCAAGTAGGTAAATACAGGGCTCTCTGCCTAATGGCTGGCTGGTCATAAGCTACCTCCTAATTGATCAGATAAAAACAGGAGGACAACAGAAGATAATGGAGAACTATGAAATGTACTTTCAAAAGCTGCATGTTAACAGAAATGTGACATGAATGTGACAAATGTGGACGGCACAGATGTCATCTGTCATGGCCTTTTCTGCTTAAATAAACTTGGGAGAAAAAAAAAACAAATTGGACATACTGGTGCTCATTTTGTTCATCCAGAAATAAGCATCTCTTATTTGCTGAAGGCAGCTCAGCATTTACAAAAGCGGGAGAATGAGTTCTACTGTGGCCTTTAAGAAATCTGTGGCGGAGGTGGAGGGAAGACCAATGCATCAATACTGTCAGCCATCGGTTCCTGAACCATTCTTCCTCTTCAGACTTGGGATTAGGGCTTCTGGTTCCCACCGCCCTGGATTGTCCTTGCCTGCAAGCCTCCAGACCACCCAGGGGCCTCCCCAGAGCAGGCCACACACCAGCATATTAATACAAGGCCCCACGTGCGGGAGGTCAGAGCTGATTTTTTTTTTTACTGCTCCCTGAATTGTCTCGTCAAATCAAATTTCGCCCAGTCCTTGCTCTACCAGAGGTGCCCAATAACTGCTGGAAGGAGAGTGGAATCAGGGCGTGTAGCCACTAAGGAGACGTGGTCTAGAAGTTATCTCCAGACAAGAATGACAAGATGAAGTATTGCTAGCAGAGGCAGAGGCAGGGGGGCACGCTGTTGAGTGCAACATCCTTCACATGGGCACACCAATCAAACATTTAATTAACAATAAATCAGAATAAAATTTGCTGGAACAATTCTTAGCATATATGTATTTTATCCATTTGTTACAGATGAAAGCATTTTTGAAACCAATGAGATGGATATGTTTGTTTTCACATAAAGAATTAAATCTTAGCTGAATATTTGATTCCACAGGGCATAGATCTTTGAGAGCTGACCAATATTTTGATTTCATATCCATCCGTGTTGAGGACTGTGCTTCTCAGGAGTACATAGAACAAAGAGACACAACTTGGAGGCAATTTCAGACATTGTTGGAAATTTTCTCCTAGTAACATACCAAAACTCACTGAACAATATTTTATGAAACGTAAGTCATCAACTCAAATAGCAATTTTTAAATTCAAACATTATAACACAATACAATTCAAAGATATACTCATTTGCTACTTACATGTTGAGGAATGACAGTCAGAAATATTTTTTTAAATGTTTTCTATAATTAAACCATTATGTTTCCATAATAGAAGGAAATTTTGTATATACAACACAAACCCAGCAATTCCTAACATAATAGTCTTGAATCCGAGCCGAGGTGTTTCCAACAGCTTTCGTTGGTGTTGCCTGACATGCAGACATGTGCAGTGCGAAGTGCAATCGTGGTGTCTTTAGAACCAAGGCTGCAGTAAAGTTGCATGATCCAACAAGGGCAGCACTCGCAGAAAAACACCACACTTATTATACATTTGACTTTGAATTATTTTTTAGTGATCATATTATAAAAGCCTTCTAATGTTGCCATTTTTTCCCATGGTCCCCACATTGTTATATACTCCCATGTAGAGTCATGACCCCAATTTAAGAAACTACTATCTCTTTGTGGATGGTGGGCCCAGTATCTAGCATCAGCATCCCAGGAAATTTGTTAGGAATTTGGGTCTTTTTTGTTTGTTTGTTTTGTTTTGTTTGTTGTTTTGTTTTCTTTTCCCGCTCTACTGCAAACCTGGGAAATGAGAAACTTGTAGGCTGGAGTCCTGCCAGCCTGTGTTAACAAGGCCCCCATGCATTTCCCAAGCTCAAGGTCAAGAACAACTGACTTAGTCTATGCTGCCTGCCTGGCGGGATTGATAAATAAGGCGATATGAAGGGTTAGGCCTGGCAGTGCCTCGTGCCCAGGATATTGTTTTCTCTGTATTTCTCCTGTAGGCAATCTGAGAGCAACTGGGAGTTTCTAGCCAGCAGCGTGATCAGAGCAGATCTTTCCTTCATAGCCACCTCTCTTGGGATGGTGTGGAACAGGAGGGAGAAGGAAGCAGTCGCCTTCCTTTGGGACTCGATTCTCTAGACCTTCATGTCTACTTTCTGCCCACTCGTTCTCATTATTTTCTATGGCCTCTCACCCACCTTCTTACTTTACCAGGCTAGCTGACTCAACTCACTGAATGGCTGGCAACCATTTTACACAAAACATAAACAGGGTCATCACTAAAGACCCATCAACCCCCACATTCAATTACTCACTTCCTACTCATCTGCCCAGAAGTCCTAGGCACAGGTTTTATTCTGATAGTAACACATTGGCGTATACATTGGTACTTATGGATGAATGCCTTGAAGAGAGAAATGGACATTATTTGTGTCTCCATAGCAAAGGGAGTGATTAGTGGGTGGAGTGAATGCAGCGCCTTACTGCTGTGGGAGGGAGAAAAACAAATCCGAGACAAGTTAGAGGCATTTGCACAGCCAATTGGTACAGGAAGTGCAAACCCATAGATTGTCCCTGGCAAGCCGTGGAGCACAGCAGTCAGCCAGGCAGTATGAGAAAAAGATCGATTAGGAGGAAGTGGAATTAGGTTACAAGAAATTAGCAGAGGGAATGGGTTTTGAAGTGGGGTAGGGGCAAGTATCTATTTGGCATTCTGGAAACCTGCGGGAGATGTAAAAGGAGATGGACTAGCAAGATTTCAGAGGAAGATGGTAGAACAGACTGTATTGTCTCTTGTCATTAGAGGTGGAGGAACGATGAATATGCAAGTGAATAGAAGGAAGACTGAGGACAACAAGGAAGAGTCTGGAAAGCGTTCAAGAGTCACGAAGAGCAAACATAAGGTCCTGGATGCAGAAGAAAGGGCTGGCCCAGGAGGAGAGGATTTGACAGAAAGGTGTAAGTGGGTGTGCTGCGTTTGTCCATGCCAGCACTGAGCTCAGAAGGTGGAGAGAGCAACCGAGCAGCCAACTAACTACACCTGAATATAAGTGGTAATAAAGACAGGAAAATGAGCTAGAAGGATAACTCATGGCTTAAGAGCATTTGTTGCTGTAGCAGAGGACCAGGATTCAATTCCCAATCCCCATTGGTGGATCCAAACCACCCCTAACTCCAACTCCAGAGAATCCAAAGTCCCCTTCTCACTGCCATAGGCACCAGGCATGCACGTGGTGCACAAACATATATGCAGACAAAACGTTCATCCACATAGAAAAAGAAAAAGAAAAGAAAGACAAATGGAGCAGGGAGGGGGGATTGGAGCTGTTGGAGAGATGGGGAAATGTTTGAACAGGATGTGTGGATGGGTAGAGCATGAGCGAGAGCAAGAGACCCTAGCAGGAGCTTCCATGCTCTGCCCGCTGGCTCCACTGTCTGGGCTCTTGGGGCTCCTTTCCTCACCTGTTGAAAGCCTTCTGGTTTTTTCTTTTCTTTCTTTCTTTCTCTCTCTTTCTTTCTTTCTTTCTTTCATTTTTTAATTGAAAATAGTTTTTTCTTACATAATAGATCCTGATTAGGGTTTCCCTCCTGTACTCTTCCTGTCTCTTCCACACCTCCTCTCTCATCTGGATCTATTCTTTTTCTATCTCTCATTAGGAAAAAAGAGGCTTCTATGAGACAATAGTGAAATAAAATAAGATAAAACAAAAACTAATACATAGGAATTGGACAAAATAAGCAGAAATAAAAGAGTCCACGTGAGGGCACAAGAAACAGAAACCCACTCATATCTACATTCAGTAATCCAATAAAATACTAGAAAGGAAGTTGTAATATATACACAAAGAACCTGTAGGGTAAAAAGAGACAAGAAAAACATGTATTAATAAAAAGTTTTTTAAAGATAAAATTTTAAAAGGTGAGGGTGGGGAACAAGCCCTGAGACATTATGAGACAAAGAACCTCCAAAGAATCCGCTAAGTTCAGTTTCTGCTGGCCATCTACTGCGGGACATGCAGCCGCCCCTTAAAAGAGGAGTTGGTTTCCATGGTGACACTCCCTTGGAGATAGCTTCTCCTTTAGGGATGGGACATGTATCCACTTCTAGTTTCAGCTCGAGGGCCCTAAATGATGCAGATCCATGCAGGCCCTGTGAGTTCATTGCTCATGTTGCCTTAAAGGGCCTGGGTTTCTTAGTATCCTCCATTACCTCTGGCTCTTACATGGTTTCCTCCTCTTCTGCACTGTTCTCTGAGTCTTAAAGGTAGGAATTTGATGGAGATATCCCATTTAGGGCTGAGTGTTCCAAAGTCTCTCGTTCTCTGCATAATGTCTGGCCATAGGTCTCAGTATTTGTTCCCATCTGCGGCAGCAGGAAGCTTCTCTGATGATGGCTGACCAACGCACCAATCTATGAGTGCAGCAGAAAGTCACTAGGAGGCATCTCATTGTTGGGAGTTTGTTTTGCTGTATTTGGTTTTACCCTAGGTCCAGAGTCTCTGGTTCTTGGTCACCCTATGCAGTGTGGGCAAACATTCCATCTCCTGGAGTGGCCCTCTGTCAAATCCGATGTTGGTTGGTTACTCCCACAAACATTGTGTCATCACTGCAATTAGCTTATCTTGCAGGCAGGACACCATTGTAGATCAAAGGGATTGTGACCGGGTTGGTGTTTATGTTTCTCCTTTAGTACTCTGTAGAGTACCTTCCTGTGCCAAAGACACTAGCATAAGGGATGAAGGCTCTATGTAGGCACTGGATTGACTTCTCCATGTTCAAGTGAGTTGTGAAGGTGTTGTTTAACAATGGGGCCTTGCCATCAGTTTGTGGAGAGGAACCTATAGTCTTGGCAGGAGCCTGGATTGTTTGGGGGTTCATCTTTGGCCAAAAAAAACTCAATTAGATGTAACACAATCTCAGCACTAGAAGCTTTATTTAGTGATAAGAGATAGCTAGTTGGGGTTCTGTCCCTGCAATTATTCATCACTTTGATTTAAATCACCTTTGTGTGTGTGTGTGTGTATACATATATATGTACATTTTTTCAGGAAGTTTCTTCTATATTGTTTCCATATCACCCCTCAAGTGGCTCTATATTTTATTTGTCTCTCCCTGTATTTCCTCCTTCAATTCCCCTCCTCCCTTTACCTCTCCACTTGACCCTCCTGTTCCATTCTGCCCCATCCACACCCATCCATAACTATCTATTCTATTTCCCTTTCCTAAGGAGAGCTATTTGTTCCTCCCCTGTCCATTCCAGTCCCTTGCTCTATACCTCTGTGCTTCTAGAAATTGTGGCTTGGTAATTATGGTCTGGAGTACCTCTCCTGGGATGATTTTTTTCTACTTCCATCCATTTACATGTGAATTTCATGATTTCCTTTATTTTAATGACTGGGCAATACTCCAATGTGTAAATTACCACATTTTTAATCCATTCATCTTTTGAGGGACATCCAGGTTGTTTGCAATTTCTTTCTATTATGAATAGACCAGCAATGAACATGGTTAAGCAAGTGTCACTGTGGTAGGATGAAGCAATATATGGGTATATGCCAAAGGGTGAAATAAATGGATCTTGATGTAGGTAAATTCCTGTTGTAGGAGGCTGCTGGTTCGTTTCCCGGCTACCCAGACTCCCAAAATAATCACACAGAAACTATTATTATTTAAATCACTGCTTGGCCAATCAATTAAGTGTATTTACAGCTAGTTTCCACATCTAGAATTAACCCATTTTCATTGTTTTGTATTTTGCCATGAGACTTGTGGCCTACAGGCAAGGTTCCAGCTGGCAGCTCATGTCTTTCTCCTCTCATGGCTCCATGACTTCTCTCTGACTCCACATTCTATCTCTTAGCATTCAGTTTAGTTTTCTCTAGCTTTGTTCTGCCCTGCTATAGGCTCAAAGCAGTTTCTTTATTTATCAACCAATAAAAGCAACACATAGACAGAAGGACTTCCCACATCAAATTCCCATCTTTCCGATTTCCGTATTAGTTCCACAAGTTTACACTCCCACCAGCAATGGATGAGTGGTCTCTTTGTTCCAAATCTTCCCTGGGATGAACTGTCACATGTGTGTTATTGATCTTAGCCATTCTTACAGGTTTAAGATGAAATCTCAAAGTAGTTTGATTGGCATTTCCCTGATGACTAAGGATGTTGAACATATTTAAATATTTCTCAGTCATTTGAGTTTCCTCTATCAGGAATTCTCTGTTTAGATCTGTACCCCATTTTTAATTGAATTATTGGTGTTCTTGATATCTAGGGTTTCTTTTAGTTCTTTATGTATTTTGGATACTAGTATCTATTAAATGAATATAGTTGGTAAAAATCTTTCTCCAGTTTTTTAGACTGCATTTTTGTCCGAATGAAGTGTTCTTTACCTTACAGAAGCCTCTCAGTTTCATGAGAAGCCATTTACTAATTGTTGATCTTATTGCCTGTGCTAACATTGTTCTGTTCAGAAAGTCTTCTCTGGTACCAATGAGTTCCCAGCTATCCCTCCATTTCTCTTCTATCAGGTTCAGTTTCAGTATATCTGGATTTATGTTAAAGTCTTTGATCTATTTGGAGCTGAGTTTTGTTCAGGTTGACAAGTATGAATCTGATTGCATTCTTCTACACTCAACCATCCAGTTTCACCAGCACCATTTGTTAAAGATGTTGTCTTTTCTCGAGTGTGTATTCCTGGCTTCCTTATCAAAACGTTGGTTCCCAAAGGTATGGAGACTTATGCCTGGGTCTTCAGTTAGATTTTGTTGATCAATGTATCTGTTTTTGTGCTGTTTTTATTACTATACCTCTGCAATAAAACTTGAAATCGGGAATGGTGAAATCTCCAGCAGTTCTTTAATTATTCAAAATTGTTTTAGCTGGGTTGTTTGGTTTGGTTTGGTTTCCATATGAAGTTGAAATTTGTCCTTTCAATATCTGTGTAGAATTGTGCTGGAATTTTGATGGGGATTGTATTGAACCTGTAGATTGCTTTTTGGTAAGATGGTCATTTTTACTTTGGTAACTCTACCAATCCATGAGCATGGAAGATCTTTCCCTCTTTT
The DNA here is from genome assembly GCF_000317375.1 of Microtus ochrogaster. Taxonomy (NCBI): domain Eukaryota; kingdom Metazoa; phylum Chordata; class Mammalia; order Rodentia; family Cricetidae; genus Microtus; species Microtus ochrogaster. The sequence goes on from NC_022016.1 coordinate 37,112,310, forward strand.
GATATCCTCTTCAATTTCTTTCTTCAGTGTCTGAAAGTTTTTTATCATACAAGTCTTTCACTTGCTTGCTTAGAGTTACCCCAAGATAGTTGATATTATTTAGGCTATCGCAAAAGGTATTGTTTCCTGGATTTCTTTCTCAGTTTGTTTGTCATTTGTATATAGGCAGGCTGCCAGATTTTGTGAGTTAATTTTGTATCCAGCTATTTTGCTGAAAGTATTTTATCAGCTGTAGGAATTTCCTGGTGGAATGTTTAGAAAGGGTCACTTATGTATACTATCATATCATCTGCAGATACAGATACTTTGATTTCTTCCTTTCCAATTTTGATTCACTAGATCACCTTCAGCTTTCTCAGTGCTCTAGTTAAGAATTCAAGTACACACCTCACAATAGCCACAAACAATATAAACTATCTTGGTGTTACTCTAACCAAGCAAATGAAAGACCTGTATGACAAGAACTTCAAGTATTTAAAGAAATTGGAGAAGATATCAGAAGCTGAAAAGATCTTCCATGCTCATAGATCAGTAGGATTTATATGGTAAGAATGGCAATTGTTGATCAGGCAGTGGTGGTGCATGCTTTTAATTGCAGCACTTGGAAGGCAGAGGCAGGTGGTGGATCTCTGTGAGTTTGTAGACCAGCCTGATCTACAAAGTGAGTTCCAGGAAAGCTGGGTCTGTTATACAAAGAAACCCTGATCCAAAAAAAAAAAAGAAAGAAAGAAAGGAAAACAAGAATGACCATCATACTAAGAGCAATCTACAGAATCAGCACAATCTCCATCAAAATTCTAACACAATTCTTTACAGACCTTGAAAGTACAACACTCAACTTCATATGAAAAAACAATATAGCTAAAACAGGATAGCTAAAAGAATCTGCATAATAAAAGAACTTCCAGAGGCATCATCATCCTTGATCTCAAGCTCCACTACAGAGCTATAGTATAAAAACAACATAGTATTAGCATAAAATAAACACATTGATCAAATTGACCAATGGAATCAAATCGAAAACTCAGGTATAAATCCACACACCTACAGACACTTAATTTTTGACAAAGAAACCAGATATACAATGGAAAAAAAGAAAGCATGTTCAACAAATGGTACTGGTCTAACTGGAAGTCAACAAGTAGAAGGATGCTAGTAGATCCATATCTATCCCCATTCATAAAACTCAAGGCCAATGGATCAAAGACCTCAATATAAATCCAGTTATACTGAACCTGATAGAAGAGAATGTGGGGAATAGCCTTGAACACAGTTGTTGGAGCAAACAACTTTCTGAACAGAATACCAATAACACAGTCATTAGGAACAGCAATCAGTAAATGGAACCTAGTGAAACAGAAAAGCTTCTGTAAGGCAAAGGTCATCATCACTAGGACAAAATGGTAGCCTACAAAATGAGAAAAGATTTCATAAGCTTCACAACCAACAGAGGGCCAATGTCCAAAATATATAAAGAACTCAAAAAACTAAACTCCAAAAAACCCCCAAATAATACAATTAAAAAATGGAGTACAGCTCTAAACAGAGAATTCTCAAGACTAGAATCTCAAATGGCAGAGAAACACTTAAAGAATTATTTAACATCCTTAGCCATCAGGGAAATGCAAATAAAAATGACTCTGAGATTCCATCTTACACCTGTCAAAATGACTAAAATCAAAACCACAAATGACAGCTTATGCTAGAGAGGATGTGGAATAAGGGAAACTCCCCTACTGCTGGTGGGAGTGCAAACTTGTAAAGCCGCTTTGGAAATTAGTACTGTGTTTTCTCAAAAAAGTGGGAATCAGTCTACCTCAAGACCTAGCCATACCACTCTTGGGAAAGATGCTAAATCATACCACAAGGAGGAAACTTGCTCAGTTATGTTTGCAACAGCTTTATTTTAATAGCCGGAACCTGAAAACAACTTAGATGTCCCTCAACCAAAAAATAGATAAAGAAAATGTGGTTCTCATTTGCACAGTGAGCTTTTAACTCAGCTGTTAAAAACTATGACATTAGGAAATCTGAAGGCATATGGATGGAAGTAGAAAAATATCATCCTGAGTGAGGTAACCCAGGCCCAGAAAGATAAACATGGTTTGTACTCACTCATAAGTGAATATGAACTATAAAGTAAAGAATAACCATGTTACAGTCCACAGACCCAGACAGACTAGTAAACAAGGAGGGCCCAAGGGGTGATGGAACACAAGAATCTACCTGGGAAGGGAAAATAGAAGAGATCTCCTGGATGGACTGGGTGTAGGTGGGGATGGGAACTTGAGGAATTGGGTTGGGGAGTAGGTGAAGGGGGCGAAGACTGAAAGAGATGACTGGAAAGAGGGGTGCCTTTTCGTGGTCAGGTTAGATTCATGGGAATCTTCCAAGAATCTACAAGGATGACCCCAGCTAAGGCTCTTAGCAAGAGAGCGTACGTAGCCTGAACTGACCATCTCCTGTGATCAGACTGGTGACTAGCCCAATTGTCATCTGAGAGCCTTCATCAAGCAACTGAAGAAAACAGATGCAGAGGCCCACAGCCAAACATTTGGTCGAGCTCAGGGAATCCTGCTGAAGAGAGGGAGGAAGGATTATAGGAGCCAGAGGGTTCAAGGAAATTACATGAAAACCCACAGAAACAACATGGCTCATAGAAGCTCACAGAATCTGAACCAACAACCAGGGAGGCTGCCATCTACTAGATGATCGACCTAAGCCATTTACTTATATGTGACAGTTGTGTGGCTCGGTCTATTAGTAGGAATAGGGGCTGTCCCTAATGCTTTGGCTAGCTTTTGGAATCTGTTCCTCATACTGGGTTGCCCTGCCTACCCTTAATACATTGGGAGGTGCTTAGTCTTACTGTAACTTAATATGTAATGCTTTGTTGATACCCATGGAGGCCTGTCCCTTTCCGAACAGAAACAGAGGAGGAGTGGATTGGGTGGCAAGGGTGGAGAGGAGGTGGGTTGAGAAAATGAGAGGAGAGGAGGGAGGGGAAACTGGTCAAGCTGTAAACTAAATTAATTAATTAAATTTAAAAGGAATTAAAAATTTCAAGGACAATATTGAATGAGAATGAAGGGAATTTAATCATGGTACATGATTCTTTTTGATATGTGCTTGGATTCGGTTTTCAAGTATTTTATTGAGAATTTTTACATCTGTGTTGATAATGAAAATTGATCTGTAATTTTCTTTGTTGAGTCTTTATATGGATTGCTTATCAGGATCATAGTAGCCTCATAAAATGAATTGGTCAATATTACTCCTGTTTCTGTTTTGTGAAATAATTTGAAGAGTATTAGCATTAACTCTTCTTTGAAAGTCTGGTAGAATTCTTTACTAAAACCATCTAATCCTGGGCTATTCTTGGTTGGCAGTTTTTTTTTAATTTTTTAAATTTTATTTTTTTAAAAAAAAGAAAAAACTATCTTTTTATAATTTTACATGTCAATCCCAGTTCCTACTCCCTCCCTTCCTCCCATTCCCTCCACCTTTTTCCCCACCCTACTCCATCAACTCTTCAGAGAGGGTAAGGCACATTGCTTTGCAGAAAGTCCAAGGCCCTCCCTACTATATCTAGGCTGAGCAGGGTATCCATCCAAAGAGAATGGGTTCCAAAAAGCCACATAGAAGCCAGTGGCCCCTCAGTCTTCCCCAGCCATACAACTGTCACCCATATTCAGAGGGTCTAGTTTGGTTTTATGCTGGTTCCTTCCCTGTCCAGCCAGAGTTGGTGAGCTCCCATTAGCTCAGGTAAGCAGTGTCAGTGGATGTCCCCATCATGGTCTTGACCTCTTTGCTCATATTCTCACTCCTCCCACTCTTCAACTGGACTTTAGGAGCTCAGCCTCTGCTGTGGGTCTCTGCCTCTGTTTCTATCAGTTGCTGGATGAGGATTCTATGGTGACATTTAAGATAGTCATCAATCTGACCACAGGGCAAGGCCAGTTTGGGCACCCTGCCACCATTGCTTAGGGTCTTAGCTGGGGTCATCCTTGTGGATCTCTGGGAATTTCTCTAGTGGCAGGTTTCTGGCTAGCCCCATAATGGCTCCCTCAATCAAAGTATCCCTTTCCTTGCTGTCCATCTCTGTCCTTCTGCTATCTTGACTATCCAGGTCTCTCAAATTCTCTCCAGCCGTCCCCTTGTCTCCTCCTCCCCTTCTGCCCTCCCCTCTCCCCAACTCCCATGTTCTCACTTTTAATGACTGTTTCTATTTTCTTAAATGTTATAAGTCTATTTAAATTGCTTATCTGATCTTGGTTTTACTTTGATCAGTGGTATATATTAAGAAAATTATCCAATTCTTTTAAACTTTCCAATTTCATGGTGAACAAGTTTTAAAGTATGTTCTTATAATTCTCTGGGTTACCTTGGTGTCTGTTGTGATGCCACCCTTTTTATTTCTGATTTTGTTAATTTGGATGTTATCTCCATGTCTTTTAGTTAATTTGGATAAAGGTTTGTTAATCTTGCTGATTTTCTCAAAGAACCAGCTCTTTGTTTCATTGATTGTTTGTGGTGTTTTTTTGTTGTTTCTATTTTATTGATTTTTAGCCTTGAATTTGATTATTTCTTGCTGTCTACTCATTTTGAGTGATATTTCTCTTATTGTTCTAGAGCTTTAAGGTATGCTGTTAAATTTTTAGTGTGAAATCTCTCTAATTGTTTTAAATGTAGGCATTTAGTACTATGAATTGGTTTCTTAGAAACACATTCATTCTGTCCCATAAATTTGGGTATGTTCTGTATTCATTCTAATTCTATTTCATTTCATTCATTTCAAGTCTAAAAAGTCTTTAATTTCTTTCTTAAACCTGACTTGACCCATTTCTCATTCAGTAGTGATTTGTTCAGTTTCCATGAGTTGGTAGGCTTTCTGTTGATGTTGATATCCAGTTTTAATCTGTGGTGGTCATATAGGATCCAAGGTGTTATTTCAATTTTCTTGTATCTTTTGAGCCTTGCTTTGTATCAAGTATGTGCTGAATTTCAGAGAAAGTTCCATGAGTTGCTAAGAAGAAGACATATTCTTTGGTTTGGGTTAAATGTTCTGGAAATATCTCATAGGTCCATTCAGTTTATAACTTGAGTTAGCCCCAGCATGTCTTTGTTTAGTTTTTTTCTGTATGACCTGTCTATTGGTGAGAGTGGAGAATCGAATCTCCTACTCTCAGTGTGAGAGGGTCAATATGTGATTTAAACTGTAGTATTTTTTATGAAGTTGTGTGCCCTTATATTTCGGGTGTAGATATTAAGAATTGCAATGCCTTCTTGGTGAATTTTTTCCTTTGATGAGTATGGAGTGCCTTCCTTGTCTCTTTTGATTAGTTTTGGTTTGAAGCTTATTTTTTCAAATATTAAAATGGATATCCAGCTTGCTTCTTAGGTTCATTTGTTTGGAATATATTTTTCCATCTTATTTTTTTTTTTTGGAGATGATGTCTATCCTTGGTATTAAGGTGTGTTTCTCACATTCAACAGAAGGATAGATCCAGTCTTAGCATCCATTCTGTTTGTTTTTGTCTTTTTATTAGGAAATTGTGACCATTGATGCTGAGCAATGTCAATGAGCAGTGATTGTTGATTTTTTTTATTTTGTTGTTGTTGTTGTTGTGTATGTGTGTGTTCCCTCGTGATTTGTTGGTATTGGATTAGTTATTATTTGTGTTTTCTTGGGTGTGGTTTACATCTTTAAGTTGGAGTTTTCCTTCTAGTGCATTCTGTAGATCTGGAATTATAGATATTGCTTAAATTTGGCTTTTTCGTGGAATGTTTCATTTCTCTATGGTGATTGAAAGTTTTTCGAGGTATGGTAGTTTAGGCTGGCATCTGTGAACTCTTAGAGTCTGTATAACATCTGTCTAGGCTCCTTTGGCTTTTAGAGACTCCATTGAGAAGTCAGGTGTTATTCTAATTGGTCTATCTTTATGTTACTTGGTCTTTTTCCTTCATAGACTTTAATATTCTTTCTTTGTTCTGCATGTTTCATAATTTGATTATTCTGTGCGGAAGGGACTCTCTTTTCTGTTGGACCCTTTTGATGTTTTCTATGTTTCTTGTACTTTTAAAGTCAAATCCTTTAGCTCAGGAAATTTTTCTTTAGTGATTTTGTTGAAAATACTTCCTGGGTTTCCTCTCTTCCTCTATTTTTATTATTCTTGGATTTATTTGGTCTTTTCTTAGTGTCATAGATTTCATGGTTTTATTAGTGCCATGATTTTTTTATTTAACATTTTCTTTGACTCTAGTACCCATTTCTTTAATTGTGTCTTCAGTGCCTGAGAGTTTCTCTTCCATCTCTTGTATTCTGGTGCTGAGGCTTGCCTCTGAGGTTCCTGTTCAAGTTGCTAGGTTTTTCATTTCCAGATTTCCTTCAGTTTTGGTGTTCTTTACTAATTATATTTCCATCTTCAGGTTTTGAACTGTTTTATTCATTTCCTTCCACTGGGTTTTTATAAATTTCTATAAGGGATTTATTCAAGTCCTCTTTAAGGACCTCTATCATATATGTGTGTGTGTGTGTGTGTGTGTATATATATATATATATATATATATATATATATATATGTTGTATTAGGGTCTTTTTCTTGTGGTTCAGCTATATTGCAATACTCAGGGCCTACTTTGGTAGGGTTGCTGAGTTCTGGTGGAGACATTTTGTCCTGGTGGTTAACTGATTTTATTTTATTTGAAGTAATAGGTTTAACCTTTTTATATATTTTTATTACTTTTATTGAGCTATACATTTTTCTCTGCTCCCCTCCCTTACTCTCCCCTCCCCCTCATCCCTCTCCCATGGTCCCTATGCTGCCAATTTACCCAGGAGATCTTGTCTTTTTCTACTTCCCATGTAGATTAGATCCATGTATGTCTCTCTTAGGGTCCTTATTGTTGCCTATTTTCTCTGGAATTGTGATTTGTAGGCTGGTTTTCTCTGCTTTCTGTTTAAAAATTATTTATGAGAGAGTATATATGATAATTGTCTTTCTGGGTCTGGGTTACCTCACTCAATATGATGTTTTCTAGCTCTATCCATGTACCTACAAATTTCAAGATGTCATTATTTTTTTTCTGCTATGTAGTAATCCATTGTGTAAATGTACCACATTTTCCTTATCCATTCTTCAGCCAAGGGGCATTTAAGTTGTTTCCAGGTTCTGACTATGACAAACAATGCTGCTATGAACATAGTTGAGCACATGTTTTTGTGGCATGCTTGAGCATCCTTTGGATATATATGCAAAAGTGGTATTACTTGGTCTTGAGGAAGGTTGTTTCCTAATTTTCTGAGAAATCACCATACTGATATCCAAAGGGGCTGTACCAGTTTGCACTCCCACAAGCAATGGAGGAGTGTTCTCTTTACCCCACAACCTCTCCAGCATAAGTTGTCATCAGTGTTTTTGATCTTGGCCATTCTTACAGGTGTAAGAGTTGTT
>NC_022016.1:37121548-37142909 GCF_000317375.1 Microtus ochrogaster
AACTGATATTGAGGTCTTTAATCCATTTGGACTTGAGTTTTGTGCATGGTGATAGATATGGATCTATTTTCATTCTTCTACAGGTTGTCTTTAAATCTTTAAAGAAAGAAATTGAAGAAGACACCAAAAAGTGGAAATATCTCCCATGCTCTTGGGTAGGTAGAATTAACATAGGAAAAATGGCAACCTTACCAAAAGCAATCTATAGATGCAATGCAATGCCCTTCAAAATCCCAGCAAAATTCTTGATAGACCTCGAAAGAACGGTACTCAACTTCATATGGAAAAGAATATATTTTTAAAAACATATGCAGTTGACTTCTCCCAGAAGCAGTCCTGAAAACAGGAATGTGAGGGCCAGGAATATCAGGGAGGCAATGCCAAGAAGATTGATAGGGTTGAGACGAGAAGAAAACCAGTGTGGTGTGCAGCGCTGAGCACACACAATCTCATTAGGAACTACTGGTATTTTTTGTTTTTGTTTGTTTGTTTGTTTTTTGAGATAGAGTCTCTCCCTCTTACCCCCCCCTTGGTTTTTCGAGTCAGGATTTCTCTGTAGCTTTGGAGCCTGTCCTGAAACTCACTCTGTAGACAAGGCTGGCCTTGAACTCTCAGAGATCTACCTGCATCTGCCTCCTGAGTGCTGGGATTAAAGATATGAGCTATCACCGCCTGGCTTATTGAGAACTATTTCTCTTAGAAATACATCTTACAAGTATGCTAAGATATTTGACAATTTACATCATTGAGTCTTTGATGTTATTGATAGAATGTTATACAGGTTTATCAGAGGAAGTCCAAAGACTTTCACAGATTCTGCAAGTGTGCTTAATTGAAGGTGAACTGGCTAGCTGGCCATAGATAGAGGTGGGGCAAAACTGCACCTGCTAAAACAATATCCCTATTGCTTTGGCTACAGCAAAGGCTCAGTGTACACCAGAGTTGGCTATTCTAATGAGGATTTCATCAACAATCCCAATAGTTTTACTTACTCTTTTCTTCAGTGTCCTAGTACTCACACTATTTCTTTTGACAACAACCATCAACAAGGATGGCAAACCCAGTCTTACATGGAAATGGACTTCTATCCATTATTCAATTTTAGCAGCAATATTTATAGCCAAATGATTCATGAAAATAATATGTAACTGGCTCAAAGTATCATGGACTAGATGGGGATGGGAAAATTACAGACTCTCCCCTACTGCTAAAGAGGTAGAAAAGGTTATCAATCACATGAACGTATTCCATTGTCTCAGCTGCTATGAAATCAAGGACACTGGCATTGTCTACGTATTCAGACTGTTTGGAATGCTTTCCAGCTGCTGCATTGGGAACTTAATAAACGAGCCATATTATGTTTATACTTTACTGTTTAAGTAATGCTATTTCACTCTGTGTAAAGCCACTTAAAACACCAGTGGAAACACATGCAAGGACCATGAAACAAGTTTAAATGGATAATCAATTTTTATCACATATTGAGGGTTAGACTGGTATATCTAAGTGAATTATGAAAGTCTATATGTGATTCTGGCTGGGAGTGGTTGCATACCAAATTTTTGTCTTTGCTACAAAACTGGTCTGTAATGAGATAATTGGGAGATCCCAAAACCTAACACTTCATTCTTTAAAAGCACAGTGTATTTTATTTGGACATAAATGTGAAGGACTTTATTAGGACAATCTTAATTCATGTGTACAACAATTCTCTCCTAAAATGGAGGATATGTGATTGACATATTTCTACGCCCTGAAGAGTTACGAGGAGCATGATCACGAGCTGAACTGTACTGGGCATCCTAAAACATATAAGGCATAGCTTTAGGAAAAAATCCCAAATTAAAGGTGCATGCCATTAATCCCAGAACTCGGGAGACCGAGGCCAGTTTAGTCTACACAAGAGTTTCAGGACAGCCAGAGTTACACAGAGAAACACTGTCTCAAGAAAGAAAAGAAAAAGACAAAAGGGAAAAAGTAAAGACATGAAAAACCTGTTTATGCAACAAATAGTAAACACAGGAAACTCATTTTACCTGAGTAGTAGAGCAGGATGAAAAGGTGAATGTAGTCAAGGTAAATCTGGATCTATTAATGGATAATAGAACCATAAAAGTTCACCAATAGAAATTAGGCAAGTTCAAGTTAACATTCATTAACTATGGAGAAGTAAGTCATGGTTGCAAATTGCCTCATTCTGACAAAACTTTGGCATCACCTTTAAAGATAGCAGAAATCTCTTACATTACACAATAACATTTCTTACATTAACCAGAAGATATTGATGCCAGATTACCATAGTGGCCGGAACCACCACGAAGCTATCAGCTCTTTCAGCTTCTAACTTTAAAGTATTCGTCATCCCTTTACCTGTCCCAACGTGAATGAGGTAAAGAAGGCACCTTAACAGTTACTCTTCCTATGCTACACACACAGTCCTCTCTCTGTCTCTCTGTCTCTCTGTCTCTCTGTCTCTCTCTCTCTCTCTCTCTCACACACACACACACACACACAAAACACACACACACAAAACACACACACATGCACAACTGTGAACTAGCAGTTCCTAACATACCTTCCAAAATCAATATTATGCTCTATTTATGACGACCCTGAATTGTAGAGCTCTAGACCAAACTCAATTATTTAATAAAATGCCACATCCAAACACTACCTCACTGAGTCAGCCCTTCTTCCCTGACTCTAAGACAAACACTGGGGTCAGGATTATCAATCCAACCAAAAACTTCTAATTATCAGTTGGTTCTGTCTTTTAAAACACAAAATTAAATGAATTTTTACTGAGTGACTGTTCAAGTCAGACTATTTATTCCAATCAAATTCCGTCCTTTCTATTAATCCTTGACCAATTGATACTTACCCGGAGGTGTAACTGGATGCGGCACATGTTCCTTAAACTTCAGCCTGCACATCATGACACATTTAAATCAAGAGCTCTGATGCTACAAAATATGTCTTTGTGAATGTGATCATTTAATTCTATAGTCATTAATTGTTTTAAATCATGGATTTTAAAACCACGGTCTGACCTGTAACAACAGGCTAAATATGACATATATTAATATTAAATCACTCATGAGAAAGAAGACCCTAACTTACTTTCTTTCTTCCTTTCTTTCTTTCTTTCTTTCTTTCTTTCTTTCTTTCTTTCTTTCTTTCTTTCTTTATTTATTTATTTAAGATTTCTGTCTCTTCCCTGCCACTGCCTCCCATTTCCCTCCCCCTCCCCTAATCAAGTCCCCCTCCCATGTCAGCTCAAAGATCAATCAGGGTTCCCTGCCCTGTGAAAAGTCCAAGGACCACCCACCTCCATCCAGGTCTGGTAAGGTGAGCATCCAAACTGCCCAGGCCCCCCCAAAGCCAGTACGTGCAGTAGGATCAAAAACCCATTGCCATTGTTCTTGGGTTCTCAGTAGTCCTCATTGTCCACTATGTTTAGCGAGTCCGGTTTTATCCCAGGCTTTTTCAGACATTGGTGAGTTCCTGATAGAACATTCCCCATTGTCACAGTGTGTGGGTGCACCTCAGGACTTCATTCACACAGATCTCATCTAGCCCCCAGTGTTTTTCCATATGCTCATAATCCTTTTAGACCTTATTTCTATCACTTCTGCCTTCTTCTTTGTGGTTTGTAGGAGGAAAATAAGAAGGAAAAAGAGGAGTGGGGAGTGAGAAGAAACTTAAAGAGACTTACTTAATTTATGACAGTTTATTTTAAAATAAATCAAGAAACAATTCAAGTCAGTCATCCTATTTTCTCGGCAATGAACATAATAAGTTTGTAAAGGAGTGATATTCATATTAAATATATTCCAAATAATTTGTAAATTCTGAGTTGAATTTTCTCTTTTAAAAAATCCCTATTAGATGCTAAGCTTTGGAATATACTATAAGGAATCTAGATAAATCAGGAAATATTTTGAGCACAGAAATAATGGATGGGAAGTATTTTGGAAATTCAAATTGAAACACCTTCTTCCTCAGTAAATTTCATACACAATGAGAAAATCTTAATTCCACCCACTTTCAGGAAAGCTGCACTAACCTTTGATATAAAGTTGGTGTAAAATTAGAAACACTGAGAGAATTGAAGGACTAGGGAAAAATGATCACTCTGATGGAAAGCTGCAAACAATTAGCCTTGTGAAGTTGCCCACATTCTTGTATCAGTTCGTTACATTCTTGTTCTAATCTACTAAGAAGACTGGGTAGTAAACAACAACACATGAATAAATTCATTCCTTTGTTCAAAATCACTAATTATCTAAACATCCTCCATTTCAGGGGGAGTTGAAGAAAGGTTGCAAGTATGTTTAAGCTATAATTAGACTGGGAAGCAAAACACATAGCACAATCATAAAACTGTAAAATATAATATTAAAAGAAAAATAGAATAATTTGTGCACACAAATGTGGTAAGGGCACAGATGAAAATTTCTGTGTCAAGTAAGAAAAATAATTTATATGTCATTGTAGTCAAATAAAATATATATTGGATATATATATATATATGCCTACATATGTAGAAATATATACATGCATGTGTTTAGACATTCCTATTTCAGATTACATTAGTAATCAGTTATTTTTTAGTTATGGTATTCCACTGTAGTTTTAATTTTTGAATTCCCTAGTTAGAGTCTGATGATAATAACCCACAGTAGTAAACACATAATAAATTATGAATAAAGAAAATCTTCCCAATGATGGAAACACCTGAAATGATCTTTGTCTCTGATTAATATATATCCATATATGTATGAGGTTAATATTATATATTAATGTTTTATTTATTATGATTTCATATATTATATAAACCCCATACATTTGTTTCTAATTATGTTATAGTAGACAAAAACTAAAAATGCAATATTACAGTATTCTGCCCTAATGTTCTTCTGTCCAATGTATCTAAATCTTGACACACCTGTAACATTCATTTGATGAATAATAACATTTTAGTTTACTAGGTAATGCATGTGCTTTTTATTTACCATAAAGAGCTGTATTTCTTCAACTGATTTATAGACCACCTGGACAAAATTATTTTCTATTATGGTTTATTTCATTTTTCCAGCATCCACAACTTAAAAATACTTGTAAACTGCCAATGGCACAGTAACAATGATGAAGAAAGACCAGCCACCAGCCTTGGAACTCAAAATCGAAACCCCACACTTCTTAAGATTCCCCCCTATGATTAATGCTCTCAAATTAACAAATTCAGGGTAAAAATAAAGCGGCAAGCTATCTTGTGCTCCATGGTATGAAAAACTCACAGTTTCTATGTTTTCAAAGAGGTCACCATTTGGGTCTAGATTTTGTATAAGGGACTTATAAAGAAACTAGCCGAACAATAAAAAAAAATTATCATTACATAATAATGAGGGATGCTAATGATAGTTTTCAATGAAATGACTTCATTTCCTGAAATATACTTCATCTGCATCCTGAACAAAAAGACGCAGGGAGCATTCTACTCGTCCTAATTCAAAAATCAGTCTTTATTGGTTGAGATGGTATACTTCACATACCACTCTGTGAGAGATTGTTTTAATGATGTCTACTGAATTTCCTTGGTAATTTTTTTAGATGTGAAATCACAACGTATCAAAACCAACAATTCAGTGACTATTTGGGAAATATCACAAATGTTTGAGGTCATTTGCCTAATGAATATAACCGGGACTCATTTCATACCCCTTTTATTGGAATTGTTTTGAATTTTAAACAGTTGTTAGTCATTAATTACACTTTATCTCTAATACTGCATATGTGTATTGTTGGAGCCCCAATAGTGTATATGTATTTTAGATTCCATGTGCAAGACTAACGTATTTGGGATCATATGCCTTTACTAATGGTTTTTCACGCTAACCACTAATGTTGAGCTCCTAAAGATGGAACAGTTAGTTCTGACTTGAGCAAAACAGATTAAGAGAACTTTGTGGTGAAAGATGCCTTTGGTGACTTTCTAGATCACTCAAGCAAACTTCTCCAGCATTTTCTCTAATTAATTTCTTTCCCCCTGGTTAGCTTTAAGTCCCACCTAGTCTAACATTTGTATTGCCGTGATCCTTTCTTCAAAATCTGGCAGTATTACAGTCATTTTTGAACAAATTCTGTAAAGTCAACAAAAATAGGGATGCTAATGAAGAATTTCCCAAATACTGGTCATAACATGCCCACACAACCATGCATGTGGGTTTATGGATGCATACACGTATGCACACACACACACACACACACACACACACACACACACACAAGGTAGGTAGGTGTTTCTTGACTCGGGAATGAACCAATCTAAAGTGTCCTTACATATGCAAATAGCTAAGCAGTGATGGCTCCAGGCGATGTCAGGGAATACCCTCGAGAGCCTGCCAGTCCTGTTTTACTAGTGATGCCATAAGAGTTTTATCAAACTCCCAGTGTTCTTTTCCCTCAGATTAATTCACAGTCTTTGAAGAGAGGAGGAAGGGTCAGATGTCCTAAATTCCAAAAATTGACATTTCCATTCATAAGGTGTGGATTTGCAGAAAAGTTTACAATGTAACTACATGAATATCTCCCATACAGGTACACCACTCATGGTTTCAAATTTGCTCTCTATACGTGCTCATACAGGATAAGGTACAGTATTTTTAATTGCACTGCAGATCAGTCAGTAGTAGATTATAAAGCCTTCCAGATATGTACCACAAAACTGAATCAGGTTTCAATCCCAGAAACAGTAATGCATTACTTATAGTACATAGTATGTATAGTGCACTTAGTAGTGTGTATCTGTATAATCTAATTGACAGCTATAAGACAGTTCCCAGAATGGTATCACCAACTGTATCATGAAATTGTGCTTATTAGGTTGTGATATTTCTCAAGATCCTCTTAACAAATAATAGCCCACTTCCAGAGGACAAGCCTTGGCAAATATGCTTTGGATTCCAAACAGCCAAATGAATAGTTCTCATTTTTGCAATGAAGAGTAAATTTTCTCTTCTCTTACAAAGCATCTACTATGCTTAAAGCTGTATAGTTTATGGGGAAAGAGGACAACACACAACAACTACAATAGCAAGACCAAGAAGAACACAGGATCAGAGCGGCCCAAATGGAAATCAGAGTCCGGAGTCAGCAGATGCATTATGTTTGGCCAAAGAGCTCACAGATGACTCTGGGAATTTTTCCGGCTTGGTTATACCTTAAACGATGAGTGTAAATACGTTGGGAGCAGGAAATGGGCATTTGGGAACAAAAGCAAAACTGCCCAATTGCAAAATTATTGAAGACTATAGTATGTTTAGAGCAGAGTATACATGATGGAGCCAGGCAGGATCAATAGCTCAGAGTCAATATAGGGATCTCAAACTCAGAGGCTGGAGAAGCAGGGGAGCAATGGAGGTTTTTATTATTTGTTTTTAATCTATTTTTATAATGGTTTATAATAGTGAAATAGAACAAAAATTCAGGAAATTGCACCAATCATAATGTTCAGCTAAGGGAATTATCATAAATACATTTAGAAATGAGAATATTGCCAGCTCCTGAGAAGCCCCTCCTTGTGTGCTCTCCCAATCCCTGTATTATACTCTCAAAGGTCACCAGTGACCTTTATGATAATGAAACATGAATTTCGCAAACATCATTTAGTTTTGTTGATTTGTGAATTTTGTAGAAGTACAATTGTGTATGTATTTTGTGTATGTTGTTTCGTGAGCTTTGTCCATGATGTTGTGGAAGCTGTACTCGACCCGTTTCCATTGCTATAGAGTGTTCCTTTACACAAATAAATCATACTGATCCATGCTGGCTTGGATAGGTGTTTGGAGTGTTTCTAGTTTGGGGCTATGGTGAATAGTGCTCCCAGGAACTGAAGCTTCTTTTGTCGGCCTCTTGTTGAGAGGACTGCTACAATTTTGTGTCATCGGAACCACACTTGCACATAAAGATAGCAGAGCTTCCAGGCTCAGGACAGAGAAAGTTCGTCAGTGTGATAGTTAAATTTCATTGTCAGCTTAACTAGATTTAAAATCACCTGGGGTGGACAGCTGGAGAAATGGCACCAGCAGTTAAGAGTGCTTGCTGCTCTCGCAGATGACTAGAGTTTAGGTCTGCATCTGCACACATGGCATAGGTCACACAGGCGTAGGCATAGACACAGACAGACAGACAGACAGATAGACACATGAACTCACACATGCTCACACACAGACAAATAAATATAAGAAAAAGAAAGAAAGAAAGAAAGAAAGAAAGAAAGAAAGGAAGGAAGGAAGGAAGGAAGGAAGGAAGGAAGGAAGGAAGGAAGGAAGGAAGGAAGGAAGCAATCACCTCCAGAGAGGTAAAGGTGCACAGGAAAGACACACCTAGATGGTGTAGGAGGTTCTTCTGTTTATGTGTTACTTTCATTGGTTAATCAATAAAGGAACTGCTTGGCCTGATAGGGCAGAACTTGGGTAGGCAGAGAAGACAGAACTGAATTCTGGGAGGAAGAAAGCACAGTCAGGGAGAGATAACATAAAGACATGCTAAATCTTTCCCAGTAAGCCATGACCTCGCAGCGATACAGATTAATAGAAATGGGTTAAATCAAGGTGTGCGAGTTTGCCAATAGGAGGCTAGAGCTAATGGCCAAGCAGTAATTTAAATGAATACAGTTTCTGTGATTATTTCGGGTGTAAGCTAGCCGGGTGGCTGGGACAAACAGGGGGCTGCTGCTCCCTGTAACACCTAGATAGGATCCCATGGACTGAGGTGTTATAATGAATGAAAAAGAGAAGAAAGGAAAAGGTGGCATGAGAACCAACACTCATATTTCTCTCTGCTTCCTGTCAGCCACGTGATCAGCTGCCTCAAATTCTTACCAACATCCCGTCCTACCATGATGGGCTGTGCCTTCAAACTGAGATTCAAAATCATTCTTCCTCCTTGAAGTTGTTTCTCATCATATATTTTGATACAATAATAAGAAAAATAATTAATATATTTGGTAACAGAAAACTAGCAAATAGTGTTTATCTAGTCTTGAGTGTATGGTTTTTGTTGCCTCATTTGGCAAAAGCTCCCTAGATGAAAATCCTTCAATTTACAACAGTCAAGTGAACATGATAGTTTTCTTTCCCTCTTTGATGTTTAGCATTAGACTACAGCAGCAAGGAATTAGCCAGCGATGAACTCTATCACTGGCGCTCTGACGACCTACTTTAAATCCTCATTCTGTTTATTTGGTTAGCTGTAGTAACGTCCTGAACACCTGCAAAGAAGTCATAGCCCCAAACAAAAGTCAGGGCCTTAGTAATGGCTACAGTGATTACATGTTTATCCCATCATTCCATCTTTTGGATTCTACCTTTCCATAGTCAAGGTATTTTTGAACATTGCATGGAACTCTCAAAAAAGTCTACTGAGCCAAGGTAAGTAGAAAAAAAAGATGGATTTTATTCCTTTTATGTCCTATTACTTCAGGAAGGCAGATACTTGATAAAATGTTGTGTTGTGGGGATCATGTGCACACACACTCTTCCTGAACAAAACAGTTGTGAAGGTTTCCCAGGTTTTCTATACATGATTCCTTATTCCTGTTAGAAAGGTTTCTGTAAAGAGCAGAGCTTCAGCAATAGCGGCGATCTGAGGAAATTCCTGATGGCAAAACAGATCAGTGTCCTGCGGTTTGCACTCCTTCCTTATAGTCTACCACCAAAATTGCTTGATTTTCCCAGTTTTCCAGGAACCTGATCCATGTCTTTGGTGCATTGAATCATGCCAAGGCACAGAGGAAAGGAGTCGGAGTACTGCATCACCATCTAGGGGAATTATTTTCAATAATGCAAAGCTACAGTAGATGGTGCTATGTTGGTGCCAAAGATTCAACCCCCATCTGGGCCACCTTCAAGATTTCTCCTGAGCTTAGCAGTTTAGAAAATTGCAGTTTGGATTTATCAATTCAGGAGAGGCCCTCAGATAAAGCAGTTGAATTAGTGAAATCAATGAATGCAGAACCTTATAATTAGACAATGTTAAGGCTTTTTATGGAAATTAACAATGAAGACAACTTTAAAACTAGGGTCAGATCATCTATCTTTCTGGCATGTTGGTGCCGACATTAAATTACCAAGAGAATGACTTGTTGGTTGGTGTTGCGATTTCAACAGCCTACATAGTTATCAAAAGCAATTCATGAAACATTTCATAGATTAAAATATTCTGTACATAAAGTATTGTTGTTGTTGTTATTGTCCAAACACTCTTTTTTAAATTATTTGTCCTCATTAATTTTTATAAGCACTTTGTCTCAGGTATTTTTTAATTGTGCTTTTTTAGGTACATGGTTAGGACATAAAGTCGTGGAGTGAATAATTTTGAACAGTGTTTCTTATTCCCTTTGTAGCACAGTACAAAAGGAATGAGTGAGAGATCAGGCAAGGCCCTGGGCTTGATGAGGGGACTCTCTTAAGCTCACAAGAGAGACTCCAGCCTGTTTTGTTCCCCGGTACATCTCTGAAATGGACACTTTCCTCCCACGATCTGCTGAGCGCTCATTGGAGGCACTGCTCCTTGGCTTCCCTTGAGAAAGGAGGAACATGACAGTGACAACCACATGCAGTCTGGAGCTTAGCTCAGAATCTGTCAGGGACTACAGGAAAATGTCAAATCTGGAGCTAGGGTCACCCCCGCCCCCCGCCTCCCCAGAGCCATGTTCAGATGAGGTTCATTTATTGGGCAGGGAGTGGAAGAAATTCTTGTTTGGAAAGGTAAACCACATTCTTCAGCGTTCAGTGATAGGGCCACCCTAAATTACTTTCTCAAATGCACGCTAGCAGATCTGTGGAACTGCAAAAATATTTTTCAGGGGCTGGAAGATTGGGCTTTTAAGTGAACTCTCTATATTTATGAGTCATCATGGTCTATTGATTGCATGTGTGAGAGGTAGTTCTCATATGTCTGTGTGCCTTATCCAAACAGAATGCGAATGTCTGTGGCTAACTATCCATAGACGAGGTTTTAGTGATGCTTGCTTGGCTTTCCGGACTCTAACATCTAAGTGCTTAAATAAATGCAATTAATAACACTATCGGTATTATATAATAATATATTTTTGGATTTCTTCCCTAAGATGTATTTCACAGATTATCCTCAGCAGAATATGCTCATCCTTGATGTGATCGATAGTCATGATAGTCACCGTGGAGATGGCTTCTCCAGTCACACTGCCGCACATCCAGAGAGGAATATGCAATAGGTCTGTCCAGTAAGCAGCCGGAGAAAAAAATCCATATCTTTAAATGTCATAGAAGCTATTCCTGAATTTGCCTAGCAGCCGATTCTCTGATGTTAATAATTAGGCTGCAGGCTAGGCCTATTGCTCAGAAGCTGATGCACTTGCGTGTGCTACCTCCTGGGGGATCTCAGTCTGGTGTTTGTTGGAAGCTCCCCTATCTTGCAGCTGGAGCAGAGAACACCATGGAGGTGACACGGGGAGCCTGAGAGGAAAGAGCTGTGTGATGTATCGCCACTCAGCAGCGCTCGCTGGAGACCCGCCTCAGCAGAGCCTCTCATTTCTCCCCGGTCACGGGGTTATAGAGCACTTTACAATTTGTGCTGCAGGATGGCAGGGAGGGATTTAATTGCAAGACAGGAAGAGACTCTCCATAAAACTCAGCCACAGCAGCTCTGATTCACAAGAAGCTTCTGCTCCGACTGCCTCAGAGACAGCCAGATCAATGCTTCCAGAAAACGTAAACTTTAAACGTAGACTAGATTATGCCTTGACCATATTTCATTTGCTCACAAATGTAACAGATGACTTGGGGAATTCTGATGTTAAAATGGTTCCCAGAATTGAGGTATCTTTACAACTGATCTCTATAGAGCATCTCCTACCACTAATGGGAGAACAACTCTAATAAGGTCAACAAAAATGTCCCTGTGATAGTGTTCATTAACAGTGCTCCTCGGGGACTGTTGAAAACTGTTAACGCTACAATTTCCTCCATGGGTGGGACCATTTACCACATTTTTTTAAACCATTGCTTGGAATTCTGGTCCACAAATCCCCACCTGTTCCTTGCTCTTAACACATGACTTCCCAGTTTTAATATGCAGTTTCTGGAGGATATCTTTGTGGTTTTGAAGGTTGGTTCATTACCCACAGAAAGACGGGATTCCTACCTTAAAATTCCTGCAGCAGTCGTGTTAGAAGGCCCATTAGCAGGCTAGGCTCACAATAGCAGCATGTTGCTTTCTCTCCTTTCCTTTGCCCCCCATACAAGTTGCCACAAAATCCAACATCCTTTGTTCCTTTATAATATCCCTAATACCTACTTGTGAATTCAACACATATTTGTCAGGAGGTAGTAATAACGTTGCAAAGAGGAGTCTGTGTCTGGGCTAGCCTGGCCTCTGCTCTTCTTTAATCAAGTCTGAGGTGATCACAAATTCTTGGACAGTTCTTCCACAGAAAAGTTTTATGTTTTTAATTTTTTCTTTAATTTTAATGAGTAAACTTCATGCCCTGCACATGAGCCTTCTATGAAGCCACTGTGATTAGCTGTTGCTAGCTCACCCACAGGACTCTATTCCCATTAGAACCTGACAGAACTTTCCAGTATTGATATGACCCCAGAGGAGTGTCTCAAAAGCCTGGAAAAACATCATGACACTCAGAAACATTATTTTCAAAAATAGTCTTCTTACATTTCTTTAGTGTGTGCGTATGTGTGAAATGCGCAGTGCTGAGGGCAGAGGAGAACTTGCCGGGTCAGCTCTCTCCTCCTATCATGTGGGTTCCAGGGACTGAATTTAGGTCACAGGCTTAGCAGCAAGCACCTTTTACCCACAGAGCCATCTCACTGCCCCCAGAAATTCTCTAAAAATTCCCTAAAAAGAGCTCTTTTACACTTTTCTCTTAGGTAACTAACAGAAGTTGCTATAGTCTTAGAGCAGAAACAAGCATTTCTAAGGATTTTCTACTTTTTTTGAGACACAGTCTGACTATGTAGTCCTAGCTGGCTTGGAACTCATAGAAATCCATCTGCTTCTGCCTCTTGAGTGTTTGTATTACAGGTGTGTGCCACCACAGCTAGCCTTAATTTTAACAGAATATATTTGTACATCTGTTAAAGAGATCTTAAAATGGCTTGAATCTTCCAGATCACTTTCATTTGGCAATAATAATCATACTCTTAGACTCTTTCTTTCCTTTCTTCTTTTTCTTTCTTTCTTCCTTCCTTCCTCCCTCTCCCTCTCTCTCTCTCTTTCTGTTTTTCTTTTGGTCTTCTGATAGGGTAGATATTCTATTTTTCTTTTTCTTTTCTGTTTTGTTTTCTTGAGACAGGGTTTTTCTGTATAGCCTTGATTGTCATGGAACTCACTATGTAGACCAGGTTAGCTTTTAACTCAGAGATTTCCCTGCCTCTGCATTCTGAGTGCTAGGATTAAAGGCATGTGCCACTGCTGCCCAGGAGATTTATTTTTTAAGGTGTAAGTGTTAGACAAAATATGTACCTATTTAATATATACATCTTGGTGAATTGGGTCATGTTCTTGAACTGAAATATTGGCCTTGGGCCAGGGAGATGACTCAGCAGGCGAAGGTGCTTGTTCTCCAGCCTGATTAAATCTGATCCCTAGAACCCAAGCAGAGAATCAATTCTTGTAAGTTATCCTTTGACCTCCACATGTGCACACACATGAACAAACACACACAAGCATACACACAAAAACACACATGCACACACACTCACACAAACTTATACAAACACACACATACACACAAACACACATGCACAAAATAGATTAGTTAATTAATTTTTAAAAAGAGTTGTTAATCTGGTTTTATCAAGAAACCATTTGAACTCTGGAAGTATTTCTCAGTGATTCTAACTTAATTTGGAATTTATTTCAGTTGACAGAAAGCTCTTAAGAAGAAGGTTGACATGTTAAAGCATGGTAATTTTTAAAACTACATAAATATGCTGTTAGAAACAAAAACAACAACCTTCAATTGTTCAGAGAATCCTTATTTCTTCAGGAATTGCTTTGGGCCCTCTCCTGTCAAGTAGAGCAAAAGAAAGCAAGTTGAGGCTGAGTGACATGCGTTTGTTTTTCCTAAGTCCTAAGGCATGTTGGCCCTGGTTATTGTGTGTGCTCCATTTTTACAGACATTTAATATAAACAAACAGCTGAAGGCGTGTGCATTGGTCTCTTAGTCATGTAAAAGCCCTAAACAGGAATTACTTCTTCATAATCTGCTGGCAGAGGTGTATACACAAATACCCAGAAAATCCTGCATGCTGTAAATTGGAAAAATGAACTCTGAAAATACTAGGGTGCTTTTGGAGTACTGGGGTGAAACTGGTTAGTTTGACTTAGAGGAAGGCATGGGTAGAGATGGCAATCAGAAAGAAGTCCTGGAAGAGACTTTTTTTAGTGGTGATTGAGGAATGATTTTAACCAACAGGGATGTTAAAGGTAGAATGGCAAGAATAGGTGTGAAGATTGTTGTTGGAGTAACTGCATGAGGAATGTGCAGGGCAGGTTTGATAAAGAAAAGGTGGAGCCACTGATAACGGCGCAGCCAGTAACAGCACTTGCCACCAAAACTAAAGAGCGGACTTCAAATCCTGAGACCCACAAAATAGAAAAGGAGCACCTACTAACTCTTGGAAAGTGTCTTCTAATCTCCACACACATGTTATGCCACATGTATACCCTCTTATGTATACAACAGCCCCACACAAGTAATAAATGTATTATTTTTCATTCAAAGGAGATCCTCTGTGAATCCCACAGAGGGTATCAGGTAGTGGGAGCAGGGGACAAGTGTGAAAAGGTAAACTTGATGGGCTTTAAAAGACTTCCCAAGGCACTTGGGTTTTTCCAAGCAATTAAAAAACATACAGATTTTTGGAACATGAGGGTGACATTTCTATAAAACGTATATTTTTAAATCACATTAGGACTCAATAAAGCAATTTAAATAAGCCATATATCTAATACAGAGGATTGTTTGGACAAGGAATATATTCCCATAATGATTCATTATGCCACCATGAAAACGAACAAGGATAATTTCGACTCACAAAGCACATTTTGAAGATATATCACTGAGAACAAAAAATACAAAGCTGTGTATTTAACAGGGTATCTTACACGTTTAAAAGGAACTCACGGGTTCTTCCCCCAACCATGATGCAATGTTTTGTGCAGGTCTTGTGTTGCAAGGGGGGGGGGGGGCGTCTGCTTGTTCATCCTGGCAGCCTGGCTAGCCTAGCCCCAAAATAACCACACAGAAATTGTACTAATTAAATCACTGGCCCATTAGCTCTAGTCTCTTATTGTCTAACTTTCACATCTTGATTTAACCCATTTCTATTAATCTGTGTATCACCACGTGGCAGTGGCTTACTGGGAAAGATTCAGCATGTCCGTCTCAGGCAGAAGATCCATGGTGTTCCTCTCCTACTCCGCCTTTTATCCTCCCAGCATTCAATTCTGTCTTCCCCGCCGACCTAATTTCTGCCCTATCAACTAGGCCAAGGCAGTTTGTTTATTCATTAACCAATGCAAGCAACACACAGAGGGGGTTCCCACATCTGTCTTGAGCAAATAGCCCCAGCTGCTGTGAGTTTGTAGGTGCAGCAGCCATATCATATCCAGAAAAGAGCATTTCACTATGAGCCGCCCCATCTTCTGCCTCTTCCAAGTCTCCGACCATCTTCTGGGACGTTCCCTGAGCCTTGGGAGGGGTTATGTGTGTCTCACTTGGCACTGAGCACTCACCAGTCCCATATTCTCTACCCTTTGATCAGTTTCAAGTGCTTACACTCACTGCTACCTACTGCAAAAAGAAGTTTCTCTGGCCCAGGCTTGGAGCATCCCACTCCTCTTGAAGGTGCAGTAATAGTTGCACGGCTCTTGAAGGCGGGGGGAGTCCCAAGTTGAGGCTCCTAGTTCTTGTACAAGTAAATTCTACCCCCTACATTATCATATAGACAATTCTAATTAAAGGCAGCATGTCCCTTCAAAAGACACATAAAAACAGAAGGGAGACTTATTGAGGAGGGATTTGACTAGAATGGAAAGGGATAAGAGAGGATAATGAAGGGTGAATATGGTCAAAGTACATCATTCGTGTGTATGTATGAGACTGTGAAATAGTAAGACAAATAAACATTTTAAATAAATCAAGTATGTATGCAGACACACAACCATCCTTGTATTTTCTAAACCTAAATTAAAGAGAACAAATGAAAACCTGATTTCAAACAATAGGAAAGAGAGATGAAGGTGGATGGAGGAAACAGGAATTGAAGTGAAACTTGTCTGAACGTGACTCATTATATTATTTTTACTTTGGAAATAATATAATTATTTGAAAATAATATAAGTACTACATGTAAGTAATATAAGCAATACAAGTATTATAAATAATATAAGTATGTAAATTAAAAGAGAAAACTTGTCGCCAAATAGAGGAGGACTGGAAGCAAGAGAGCTATGGGTCTGTCATAGACTGGGGGTCTGGAAAGGCTCTACTGTGTCTGTCTGCAAGTGCCTGTCTGGCTAAGGGCAGCTCATGAGTTCATTCCTGGGGCTAATCAAAAGTATAGCTGAGGGACTGGAGAGATGGCTCGAAGCTTAAGAACACTTGTAGCTGTTGCAGAGGCCCCAGGTTTGATACCTAACACCCACATGGTAGCTCATAACCATCAATAACTCCGGTCCCAGAAGATCTGACACCCTCTTCTGACCACCTCAGGCTCTGGGCATGCAGATGGTACACATACATACATGCAGACAAAACACTAATATATATATATATATATATATATATATATATATATATATATATATATATATATATATCACTAATATATAATATGTGTACATATATGTGTGTGTATATGTATATTGTGTGCATAAATATATAAATATGAAGATTTTTGTTGAGTCTCCACAGTTGTGTTAATTGGTCTGGAATGTGTATCTCGCATTTTATTCATTATCAGTTATTCTTTACTTGGTCACCTTCACTAGTCATGGGCATAGACACAGGAGAGTGTGCCTAAACATCACTGCAGTGACTCAGAGACCTTGGATGCTCGGCCTTCGGGACCTGACAGGATTTCTGAAGCCTTCAGGCCCCTTCATCTTGCCCAAAATGACTTAAAGCTGCTCAGTTCCAATTATTTCTTCACCTTCCTTCTGCCACTACAAGCACTGTCACCATTTCTGCCATGGTCTTTGCTGTGTTCCTGTACAGTCAGTACTCAGCACTAGCTGGACTGGCAACAAGGTCTGACCCCTGTTTCCCATCCAGTCACTATTCATTGTGATGACACTGCTCCCAAAGCTGCTTGGGCCCCTTCATTAAATTATCTTTGTTCTGATTTTCATAGCTCCTTTCATTGCTGGAGTATCCTGAGGCTGGAGAGGGGCTCACCAAGAAGCGCCCACCACACATACACACACATATGCATACACACAGAGACACAGTACTCTCAGCTCACAATTGCTGGAAACTCTCTGGAGGTCAAGGCTCGCTGCACTGCATTTTAGAAAAGTTTTTTGCTTGCTTTACATTAGTTGGGAAATTGTAATCCCAGGGTGCAAACGTTATTCAACTCTGTGGTGTCTCTAGGGTCCATTTTCAGGGTCTGCCACAGACAAGTGTGTTTTAAAGTGTATGCTGAGCAATATTCTCATTACCTGCATCATGATTTTTTGTATCTTAAATAAGTTATCATTGATTCTATCTAGTCACTATTTGATAAGTGCTTGAAAATACTGTAGTGACATGAGAATCGTTTGGAGGTTTACAGCAATGAATTCAAGTTCCAGGTCCAGAACAAATGATTTAAGCTTTCTTTTCTTTCATTTCCTTATTTTCTTGAAAGCATTTGTTTTTCTCTTATGTGTATTGGTGTTTTGCCTGTATGTGTGTTTGTGTCTGGGGAGGGAGTCTGATGCCCTAGAACTGGAGTTACAGAGAGTAGTAAGCTGCCATGTGAGTGCTGGGAATTCAACCCTGGTCCTCTGGAAGAGCAACCAGTGCTCTTAACAGCTAAGCCATATCTCCAGCCCCAACTCCCTACCCCCCCCCTTTTTTTGAGATAAGAACATCAAAATACCAATTTGATGGGTGGTTATAAAGATTAAATGAGAAAATGCATATAAAATGCTCCACTGAATAGTATTGGGTTTATAGTAAGTGCCTGTTAATGTTCATTATAACAAAATATGATGTGAGAAAACAATAGCCTGAGAGAACATGCACACTTTGACACACAGATGCATTGTGCTGTGCTTACTACAATGAAATGAACATGGCTACATGAACACCACTACCATCAACCATGCTGTATACCAGCTCCCTGGTCTTGGTCATGGTATAAACTTCAAAATCACACCCTTTGTCCTACATTTCCCATTTTCTCCAACTTTCTGCTGCTAGAACCACTGTTCTACTCTTTACTTCTAAAACTTTAGCAATGTTTAGAACATATAGAAATGGAATCATGTAATATTTCTTTTCTAATTCTTGGTTATTCTGCTTAGCACAATCTCATCTGGCTTATTCCACATGACCAATACCAGGATTTCCTTTATAATCATTAATTAATAATCACATAGAACACATTTTCTTTACCTATTGTAAAGCATCTATCTGAAGACACTTAGGCTGTTTCCCAAGTCTCGGCTACGGCAAATAATAATACAAAGAGCACGTGAATGGAGATTTCTTTTGGAGATGCTGCTTTTATTCTTTTTTTTTTTTGAAAATATGACAGAGGTAGAAACTGTTGAATCACACATGTCCTAGTTAGGGATTTCTGCTGTGATAATATACTGGCCCGAACCAACTTAGGAAGGGAAAGGGTTTGTTTAGCTTAGACATCCCCAGAACTGTCCGTCACTGAGTGAAATCAGGGTGAGGACTCAAGGCAGAATGGAACAGACAGCATGGAGGATCATTGCGCACTGCCTTACACAGGCATGGCTTGCTCAGCTTGCTTTCTTATAGCACCCAGGACCACCTGCCCAAGATAGTGTGGCAATTTGAATGAGAAAGGCCTCCATGAGTGCATGTATTTGAATGCTTGGTTTCCAGTCTATTTGTGACTTATTAGATTAGAAGGTGTAGATTTGTTGAAGCAAGTATGATGTTTCAAAAGCCCAAGCAATTCCCAGTTAGCGCTCCCTGTCTCATACCTAAGGGATCAAGATAAAAGCTCTCAGCTACTGCTCCAGCGCCATGCATGCCTGCCTGCTGCCATGCCCCCCTCCCCTGTGATGGGCATGGACATTCACCCTCTGGAACTGTGAGCCGCAAATTAAGCACTTTCTTTTTTTGTTTGTTTTGTTTTGTTTTTCGAGACAGGGTTTTTCTGTGGCTTTGGAGCCTGTCCTGGAACTAGGTCTGTAGACCAGGCTGGTCTCGAACTCACAGAGATCCGCCTGCCTCTGCCTTCGAAGTACTGGGATTAAAGGCGTGCGCCACCATTGCCCGGCTTTAAGCACTTTCTTTTATAAGCCACTTTGGTCAAGGTGTCTCTCCACAGCAATGGAAAACTAAGACAGATGACAATGCCCACAGTGGGCTGGGCCCCCGGCATCAGTTGTTAATCAAGAAAATACCCCCCACATGTGCTGGCAGGCAATCTGATGGAGGCAATGCCTCAGCTGACGTTCCCCCTTCCTAGAAGACTGCAGCATGTATCAAGTTGGCAAACAAACAAATGATAATTTTAATTTAATTTGGTTTTTTTGGGGAGAGGGGAGGAGGCCAAGACAGGGTTCCTCTGTGTAACAGCCATGGCTATCCTGGAAGTCACTCTGTAGACCAGGCTGGCCTTGTACTCAGAGAGATCCACCTGCCTCTGTCTCCCGACAGTCGGAATGAAAGGTGTGTGCCACCACTGCCCAGTTGGTTTCTGAAGAATTTCTCTTCCATTTTCCATAAATGCCTCTTTACAGCCCCGTGAGCAGTGTGCGAGTTATGGTTTCCCCACATCCTCACCGCTACTCCCCATCTCTTATGTTTTTGATAAGAGCTCTCCTAGCAGGTATGATATCTCATACAATTTTGATTTGCATATCCCTGATAACTAGTCATGTTAACTCCTTTTCATATACCGGCTGGTCATTTGCATTTTTTTTTCGGAAAAGGCAATTATTTAAATCTTATGCACATTTAGAAAACCATATTACTTGCCTTTTCAGTATAGCATTGCCAATCAATGATTAAAAAGTCTCAGAAAAATAAGCATATAGAAGTTAGGAGCTTCAGGACGGGCAGTGGTAGAGTACACCTTTAATCCCAGCACTTGAGAGGAAGAGGCAGAGGCGGACAGATCTCTATGAGTTCAAGGCCAGCTTGATCTACAGAGCTAGTTCCAGGACAGCCAGTACTGTTACACAGAAAAACCCTGTCTTGAATAACCAAAAAGAAAAAAGAAGTTAAAAGCTTCAGCATAATAAAAGCCGTGGATGACCAATCCACAGCTAATATCATACTTAATAGGGAGAAGTTAAAAGCATTTCTTCTAAAATAAGAAATAATGCAAAAGCACTCACACTCTCACCGCTTCTATTTCCCATCGTACAGGAAGCTCTAGTGAGAGCAACGAGCAAACAAAGTAAAATAGAGGAAGTAAAACTTTCTACTTGAAGGTGGCACGATCATACATACAGAACACCGTGGAGACAACAACAAACAAATACTGGTAGAACTGGCAAGCAGAATTGTTCTTGTAATCACAAAACCAGCAGACAAAAATCAGCTGTGTTTCTGCAGTGCTAAGAAAACTAATTTTTTTACATAGAAGGAAAAAATATCAAATGGAGAAAAAGAAAGCCTATGTAACAAATGGTGCTGGCATAACTGGATATCAACATGTGGAAGAATGAAAATAGATCCGTATCTATTACCATGCACAAAACTCAAGTCCAAATGGATCAAAGACCTCAACATAAAGCTAGCCACACTGAGCCTTATAGAAAAGAAAGTGGGAAGTACACTTGAATGTATTGGCACAGGAGACCACTTCCTAAATATAACCCCAGTAGCACAGACACTGAGAGCAACAATTAATACATGGAACCTCCTGAAACTAAAAAGCTTCTGTAAAGCGAAGGACATGGTCAACAAGACAAAATGAGAGCCTACGGAATGGGAAAAGATCTTCACCAACCCCAATTCAGAGGGCTGATCTCCAAAATATACAAAGAACTCAAGAAATTAGTCATCAAAAAAACAAATAATCCAATAAAAAATGGAGTACAGACCTAAACAGAGAACTCTCAACAGAGGAATCTAAAATGGCTGAAAGACACTTAA